>NC_086164.1:15217325-15564408 GCF_035149785.1 Candoia aspera
AAATACAGTAAGTAAAAGGGTCAGATGTTCTGAGTGTGTAACTACCACACACAAGTCTGTCTGTCAAGAGTGTGCAGTATATAAATTAACGAATAAATCAAATTGTCAATGTTGGCAATATACTTCAAAATAATTTAAAGTATTAAATTGGAAGCCATTTAGCTTCACGGGCACCACCATAATGAGATAAAAAAGTCTTCCTCAGAGAGGCAGAATTGAAGTCTTTATTTTTGTTGTTGTTGTTGTTGTTTTTGGTGGCTTTATGTCAGCGTTGACTCCTGGCGATTGCCTGGATGAGTCCCTACAGTTTTCTTGGCAAGATTTCAGAAGTTGCTTGCTATTGCCTCCTTCCTAAGGCTGAGAATGACTGGTCCAAGGTCACCTAGCTGGGCCTAAAGCAGGACTAAAACTCACAGTCTCCCAGTTTCCAGCCTGGTGCCTTTAACCAACACAGCAAACTGGCTCCCACTGCCTTCAAGTCAATCTTGACTCCTGGTGACTACCTGAGCAAGTCCCTGCAGTTTTCTTGGCAAGATTTTGGAAGTGGTTTGCCATGGCCTGCTTCCTAGGGTTGAGAGAGTCCTAGGGTTGAGACTGGCCCAAGGTTCCCTAGCTGGCTTCATGCCTAAGGTGGGACTAGAACTCACGGTCTCCCTGTTTCTAGCCTGGCACCTTAACCACTATACCATACTCAAAGCCTTGATATAGCTGCTGGTATTAGCAGGTAATCTGCTAATAATCTTTGCATGTATGTTTGGTGGAAGAGAACCTTAAAATACCTGTTCAAAAGATTAATTCATTAGACCACCTCAGGAAGCACACCAAGGAATAGCACACTGTAACTAATTCAACTTCTGACTTCTACACATATCAAAGTTCTTCGACCATCTTCAGGTTCAACTGTTGTATAGCATATTGACTCCAGCAATGGTAACTTTGGGTAGTAATATATTGAAAAAGAGTGAAAATGTCTCCTATGTAGCTCTTAAGCACACAAGCTTGTTGCTACAGCAACCCTACAGCAATGCAGCTTCAATTCACAGCATGGCTTACAAACAGATAGTGTGGATACTTTTATTCTACAACTGTGAGGCAGTATGAATGTTGGAATAAATGAGACACAAGGGTTATCCACCTTACTCTAAAGCCTGCAAGCTATCAACTACTCTATTTCTCTATCTTGGAGACAATGCATACTCTGCAGAATAGCATATTTGTTGCTTTGACTCCCACAGTTTAAATGCTGGAGGAATACTTTCCAAGACCATGAGACACCTAAAATTCCAAAGCCCTCAAAATACTGTCCTTTCCAGGTTTTAGGGAGCTGTTGGGCGTAATCTCTTCAAAACCCCTGTCTCTGTCTCTGAGTAGAATCATTTTCTTATGCTTGCTGTTGTTGGCCACTTACTCACTCTGTCCCTCTGAGTTTAAGATGCATCAGTGATAGCTTGCTTGAAGTTGCAACTGAATAAGCAAAGATACCAATAGACTTTGGGGGTTCTGGAACTGTCCATGGTCCCTGAAGATGCCTATACCCTGATGGTATTCCTGGACAAGTGTAAGGAACTTGGATCTTACTCCAGCATTTAACCCACAAGGAAATAAAGGAATCAGAACAAGCTCAAGATGAAGTGGATTCTATGGACATCAGAAAAAAACAGTGGAATGCACTGATTAAATTGTTGGCCTAAAAAGGAGGAAACTCAGGGCTTAGTCTGCCCTCAGTCACAGTAACTCTGTGGGTGGCTTTGAACCAGTCACGGTCTCTTAGCCCAACCTTCCTCACAGGGTATTGCACATGCATACAGTATGTCAGGGTATAACTCTGATGAATAAATAAATATATCCTTTCTCAATTCAAAGGTCTCTGCAGTTGCCAACCATATTTGAATTAATGTTTTGATTTTATATTGCTTGTGTTTGGCTGACATTCTTACCCAAGGTTAACTGAACCATCATGTATTCAATAAATCCATCTGTTGTTGTTGTTTCACACAATTCACTCAACATAAAATAACTCCTCGTGCTAGATTCATACAACATGCCAAGGTAAAATGTGGTTGGCTAATTTTCAGCTGAGCATGCTTTACGAACATAGCACCTGTATTAAATGAGCATATATTCATTCCTGTTGTATGCCATCTCTTCAGGGGTCCAGTGGCTAAATGGTAGTCTTTAAAAAGATGCTGATGGATGGATTCCCATAATGCATGAAAAAAAATCTTATTATTTCTTGACAGACTTAGCATAGGGAGTGATTTGCTTATCTTCATAAGCTTATGGTCACATGTGTTTAACAAAACATTCCAGAGTTTACTCCTATTCATCATGTCATAGTCTCATCTGTTTTCATTCTGTCTCAATTGATTCTTCTGGTTAATCTAAACACAGCACAGCCTATGTTAAATTTTCTTCCCTTTTAAGTCATCTTGGGTCAGGGACCCTATCCTTTTAGTGAGTTACAATCCGTGAGTAGATACAGTACTCAGTAAATTATTAAAGAGCTATGAATAAATCATGAGAAACTAATGAGCCTCATTAGCGATTCTAAGCAATGCAAGGAGTTATTTGTTCTGCTCACAAGTTATTTGCTACTGACTCTAATGACAACATTCCCATTGGTGACCCTTCCGATTCTATACATTTGTGCTCAGCTATCTTTGAGGTTAACTTTCAAGTGCTATTGTAGGGATGAAAGGACAAATAAAAGGCAATGCACATCAATAGGAAGATCTAGCTGAGTCAGTAAATATATGTTGATCATTTTGTTGAACCTCAAAAAGATGGCCTGAAGGAGATTACATTTAGGTAGTATCCTTACAAACATGTAGCTTCATGTACAGTTTTATACCAGGATTAAAACTATCCAGGATTTTCATGTCTTGTTTTTCATATATACCAAAAAAAATTAAGTGCACTGTATTACCTCAATGGCACAGAGAATATCCTCCATTTCCACCAGGGTTCTTGCAAATGTACGCAAGCTGAATTTATTATGTGACAAACCACAAGATCAACTGAGAAAGAAGCAACATCATGTTAGCTGTCCAAGCCAGAACCAGAAACCCATGTTTCTGAGCATAGTGACTAGGATAAAGATCTTCCAGAGAGCAAGCAAATTGAGTAGTGGATTGATTCTCAGGTCCTGAAATAGGTTTAGCCACTTAGAAAAGCATCAAACGATTGATTTTGCCTGAGCAATGACACACCTTTCTTACTCTTTGTTTCTGTCTCTTAGCTTATTTCCAGGTTACCCAATATGGCACAGAGTCAGTGTGTCTGCAAATGTCACACTGAGCTTCTGCTGGGTTCCTTACTCTGTCTCTGGACATTAGCATGTTTTTATGCAAAGTATCATTCTTCTTTGCAAAACTGATTCTGGGTCCCACATGAGCGCCACTGTGTTCTTAGAAGATTGGACTACTGCAGTGCGCTGGGGGGCTGCCCTTGAAGAACATTTGGAAGCTTTAGTATGAAGCTTCAGCACTAAGTCCAGAATGCAGCAGCACATGCAGTATTGGGTCCACTATGGTACACCTATGTAACCCTGCTGCTATGTGAGCTCAGTGGCTCCCAGTAGGCTTCCAGATACCAGTCAAGGTCTTAGATGCCAACTTTAAAGCCCTACATGGCCACTCAGATTTCCACTAGTTAGATGGGAAACCATAAATTAATAAACCGTTAAAATAAATAAACACACAGATAATATTAAAAGGGTAGGTTGGTTTTCATTTTGAAGCATACTGACCACCTAGGGCAGGGAGGAAATAGAAAGGGACCTAGGTTGGTAGAAAAGCATCCTATGGAGCTAATGTGAATAGTAAGGAACAACTTTATCAGTTTTGCTTCTGGTAAATAAATCTTTTCTGGCTGACCTTACATACCCACAACATTATCTCCTCAGGGTTGTAGGAAATCTTATCATTTGATCTGACTCTTTGACCTTGTTCAAACTCCTGATGTGATGGATGCTTGTGAGAAAATACAAACTGGCTTTCCTACCTATGATTATTGCAGCTGAATACGCTGATCTAAATTGGTTGTATGTTGATTGGCTTCAATACCATTCAAATTGATGAATCAATCTGATTGGACCATCAGTTTGATTCAACACTTCAGTTGGAAGTGTTGAATCATGTTGATTTGATTTTCTCCATCAATTGGAGGAAGGCCCTCCACTGTTCAAAGGCGTTCAGTTTGATTTAACTTTTCTATTTGATTTGGAAAGTTGATTTGATTCAGTGATTTGATCAAATGAGCCTCAAATTAAATACTTATTTATTTGATTTAAACCCTAACCCTATGTAGCAGTATGTGGGAATGACCTTGGGAGACAGGGCAAAGAGATACTGACAAGGGAATGGTCAAATAAGAGACAGCATAGCCCACAGCTAGATAGTGGGTGGGGCAAGTGACTCAGAAGAGATCTTCTCTAGTTTCTCGGGCTGTAAAGGAGATGGGGAATAAAATTTACTTTCAGACTTGCAAGATTGATTGGCCTTGTGGGACAAACCAGACAGGAAACAAAACCAGATCAGCTAATTCTATTTTATTGTAAAGCTACACTGACAGAATCTTGCAAGTCTGAAAGTACAAGTCTCCTAGACAGCCCAAAAAACTAGGGAGGGTCCCTTCTGAGCTTCTTGCCCCACCCACTATCTAGCTGTGGTCTATGCTGTCTCTTATCTGACCATTCCCTTGTCAGCATCTCTTTGCTTAGTCTCCCAAGGTCTTTTCCACATACCATTACACCCTAATCCTAACTTTCTGCTCTGATTAGCACTCCATTGAATATCCCAGTTGAAGTTTCTACAGACCTAACATACAAAGCTGAGATTATTCTGCACTTATACGTTGCTGAGTTACACACAAGTGATGCCTAAATTAGAGTGAGATGCAGGTTGATACATCTACAATACCTGTCAGAAACCAAGATGGAATTGCTATTAGTTCTGCTTATAACACTAATCAAGGAATTGTTCCAGTTGAGTTGTCTTTTGCAAATGTCTAACGCGGCTCAAGCAATTTTTTTTTTTTTTTAAATTGGCTCAGAATAATGAGCAATTGCTGTTAGTACTTGATAAGAATATGATTCTGCTCTTGGGCAGCCTCTTAATCAGACTCAGTTGTGGCAGTCACCTACTGGGGAGCACATCTGGCAAAGCCTTAGCTTTGTTAAGTAGAACAACAGGTTGCTTGTACTTTGCCTCCAAGATTCTCCTATGGTTAGAATTCTCAGTTAATCAAAACAAATGGTTTCTCATCTACTTCCCCATCAAGTTTTTCATATCTTGAAGTAGCATTGCTCTAGAATAAAAGAGTTCATGGGCCTTTTATGAAATTCTTCTAGATGAGTAATTTCAAAGTCTATGGAAGGGCACATTCTGAAACTGAACAATCAATTAATGGAAGGGTGGTATTTGGTGTGACATAACATTTATCATACTTAGGAATCTCTCCAGGGATATTTTGAGCATAGGGACCCAATAAAAACATGGCAGGAAGAATAATATAATGAATGGGACTTTAATACAGGTAGTTAGATTTCCTATAGCCTCTGTGGATTCTAAAATGAATGCCAATTTTGCTGATGATTGGGCTAAACAGGTAAGAAATTAGGATGGCTTCCTCTAGAAATACTGTTCTCTTTAAATCTAGGACTAAGGTTTATTTATTTATTTATTAAATTTCTCTGCCACCCATCTCACGTACAACAACTCTGTGAGGCTTACAAATTAAAAATGTCAAATTGCTAAAACAATTCAGTATAAATACATAAAAATACAAATACAAGATATAAAATATAGAATATAGAATTCAAGATGGGAAGTAAGATCCTAACCTTGGCACCCTCACGGGGCCAACCACCCCCATGAATAGCTGTCCTCCCTCCCATCCCAGGCCAGGTGGCATAGCCATGTTTTTACTCCCTTCTGAAAGGCCAGGAGAGTGGGGGCCTGTCTTACCCCCAGGGTACATGTTTATATTATTATACGATCACTTAGATTATAAGGTTATGTTATCTAGAAACACATTCTTTCAAGCATTGGGGGAGATATTAAGAGTGTATTCTGACATTTAAAATAAGATAATTCAGGTTGACAAGCTGACTTTTTTCAAATTTTGAGGCAGAATCCATATTTTTTTCTTCTTTTTAAGGTTCAGCAGAAATGAAGTATTTTGGGTTTTGTTTTGTTTTTTCAGTATAACCTCTGGCAATACTCAAATTTATCCATTAATTGTAATTTGATACAATGCCAAAAACAGAGGGCATTGTTACAGGGTTGCTATGTAGATGTTTGTGGTTTTTTTTTCAAAAGTATGGCCAAAATTGAATTCAAACAGACTGAACTTTGTACTTATTTTTATCCTGAAGGGTACAGTATTACTGGCAACACAATCATCTTTAATTTTACAAAACTCAACAAACCCTACAACATGCCTCTCATGTTTGAGTCTTTGAATAGCATGAACAAATCCTTCAACTTTTATAGTTCAGCAAGAATGGATTAAGGATTTATTCGCTTAGCTTAGTCACAGTCATCATCAGGGGAACAGATTCATGTTGTGCTGTTTATTATTTATAGTTCTCATTATATTCTTTGTCAGAAGACTGTGGCATGAGAATCTTAATGCCTCATATATTACATGAAGATAATAGTAAACTCTAATACTTTGACCTTTTCAGTGTTCCATATTTTGATTCATTAGCCATCCCCTTTCTCCCTTGTTTAACAGCCTCGGTAACCTGGGAAGAAGAGGTGTAAGAAACAACCAAGCAAAATCCACTGTACTGAGAAGGTTGAAGTCCTGTGTTTATAAATCTGCTCTAGGTTTATAGACTTTCCCTCCCTAGTTTAGCATTAAACTCCTGTTTTATTCCTGCTGCAAAAGGATGCAACGTGAATATCAAAGAAATACAAACAAATACACTCACCATACAAGTTTCATTATAATTTTATAGGTGGGATGTTCCTCAGAAGCACACGAGCTGAGACCATATTTGTAACACTTATTTCACCATCAGTTCTGTGTAAAGACTTGCTCTTACCAAGCCAAAATCACCTACACAAAATGTCATGCTTCTTAAGGCAAGCATGAGTTTAGGAAAGAGATAAATATCTTTCTGCAAGAGTCTTGGAAGTTTTAGTTAGGCTTGCAATTAAGATTAAGGTTGTAAAAGAAATCTTTCATGGTCATCAATGAATTTCAATTTACCAAAAAGGAAGATATTCTGATGCAGACTACACATAACTCTTCACTCAGACTTTTGTGCAAAAAAATGTATATTTGGGAAGGATGCATCCAGAAAAAAATGTTGCATTTAAATATGGATGAATGAGTGAATGAGTGAATGAATGAAAAAATGTGTAGGGTCAGTAAACATCCAGCAGCAAGTTGGAAGAACTCAGTTGCAGCAGTAATAAATGCATTGTCGGAAGATCTTAAAGACCAGGTTGGGAATCGAGTGTCCTGAAGAAAATCTATCTTTTCAGTTGCTAGGAGTTGACACCAACTTGATAGCACATAATCAATTAAAAAAAATTGTTCAAATTTCCATATTTAGAGGAAATTGTGAACAATTATGACATGTTAATATCCTGCTGAAGGTATTTGGCTTTTCCCCCCTTTCATTCAAAAGAATATTGACAGAAATGAATATTTTGTAAAATCCTTCACTTTGTCTATGGATCAGATTGAAAATAGTCCACACATCCTTAATGATGATTTTAAAAAGATGACTAGTTGCTCGAAGTTCTAGCCTGCACATCAGACTGCTACAATGTCTGAAGGTTAGTAAGCAAGTGTACATTAAATAAATGAAAATAAAATGCAATATATATGCAAAACGATCTAGAAAGACAACACAGATTTTGAAGTGATGTTGGTTAATTTCTGTTTTTGAGTGTTAATCATTCAAGAAGGTTGAAATACTTGTCACCTAAGATAATAAACAGAGGCTTTTTTCAAACAAAATCCTATATTAGTCTGTCTGATGCAATAAAAACTTTTCAGAGTCAGAAATCCATTTATTCCATTAATGGAGCAACCCTTTCAGAAATCACTAGCTATCTTGATGGTTTTATCTCTATGATCTATTTCACTAAGTCTAGCCTTATAATTCAATAGCATATGACTGCATTTTAAATTACCACTGTCTCCTTAACCCTAACAATGAGCAAGACATTAAGACTGCAAAGCTACTTCCATTCAATAATGGAAAAGCTCTCTTTTGAAATTGTTTCACTAGGCAATGTAGCCTCCTGTTTCTAAAAAGTGAAGTGAAGCTACCACATTGATTCCCTTCCTGTTATTTCTGAGGCCTTGCTGGTGGAGGCTTCTGCTCAAGTGTGCACAGGTATGTTAAATCATGCCATTGCTACACCTCATTGAAGCCTCTGTGGTGCAATGCACCTTGTCAGGATGAAGTATGGCTGCCTCGTGCAGGTCTACAAGGTACTTTACTTACACAGTTACTGCATTCACCCAAAAAGGCAGGACCTTTTTAAACTATGGATTGCTGGACACAATGGCCAGGTATGCATATAACACTACACCGTAGTAGGCAGGTTCACATATCACATTAATCCATAAATAAGACACATGTTAATTTAGTGTGATGGCCAGTCTTTTTGCCCACTGATTGCAAAATGACTCAAGTACAGGAATTTTACAGGATTGTGTTTTCTAGAATAAACCTGTTCGTCATAATCCTTATCAGACACCACTTTTGGTGATTTTACTGTCAGAAGCAGGGCAGGAAGTGATGAGGTGGCAGCCTTTTCCATGACGGCTCTCTGATTTTGGAATGCTTTCCCTCCTGCACTTTCACCCAACATTTCATTTAATCCACTTTGGCCACTTAGTTATGACTTGTCCAGTGAAATATTGCTGCTGGTTTATTTATTATTTCAGAGTGGAGAAATGCATTGCCTGTTATATTTTAGTGAGAGAGATTAATGTTGTTGATTATATTACCGGTCTAATTGTTCTTTGCATTTTGGAAATATGGCAGATGCCCAGGAGCGTACAGGATCTTTGAAGATGCAAGGTGGCCTATCTACTGTATCTTCATTTGAGGTGTTTTAGAACAGGACTTCCCTAGTATTGGAAAAGGAGAGCCCTGGAGGCTAGTGGGAGGTGGAATGGGGAATTTAGTGTCAGGAATGAAAGGTTGTGGCTCAGTTGTAGAGAAAGTGCTTTCTACAGGTTTTCACAAGTTCAATCATTGGTATCTCCAACAGATTTGTAAAAATTCCTCCTGGAAACCCTGAGAACCAGTCATCATTGACAAACATGAGCTATATAAATAAATACTCTAAGATGATGTGATGGAGCTTGAGGCTGAGGGAGTAGAGAGCACATTCCAGGCAGATAAGCATTTTCACAGCTTGCACAGCTTGGAGAGTGGGGGGGGGGGGGGGGCTGAGGAAGAATGTTAGACTAGCACCGCCCTAGATTCCCAAGGGCATTTTTTTCCCTTTAGCTCAGTTAAGGAACCTTTAGTTTGGCAAGATTCTGTATAAGGTAGAAACAATAAAGAAACTAGAGTTGCGACTCTGACTCAGCGTGGTTTCTTTGCCTATTTCACAACAGATAGCTTTGTATATCCCCTTCAGGAAGTAAAGTCCATTTTCTACCCAGGAAGGTGATGCTATAGTGGTTAAGGTGATAGAGTACCATCTGGGAATCCCAGGTTGTAGCCCACTCTTGGTCATGGAAACTGATAGAGTTTTTTTTAAGCCAGTCCCTATGTTTCTCTCAATCTACTTCCCAGGCTTTGTTGCTAAGAGGAAAAATTGGAGGAGGGAGTATTTTGCTCCTGGAATAAAACCCAAGGAATTTTATACCTGGCTGGAGTCTGTACTCACCTTCCTATGAGTAAATCTTACTGACCTCAGTTAGGCTTGTTCATACATCATGCATTAAAATGGATTGTCTCTCTAGTTTGATCCGAACTCCAGTATTATTAATTGTTACATTCAAACCCTTCAAGAACTTTCAGCATTACATACTGAAAGGAAAGATAGTGGAAAAATCCATAAACCTCCCACAAGACTCCCTGAAAATTCTCCAACAGCTTTCTGGCATTCCACAACTACTGTGTAGCTAAGATGTTGCTCCTCCACAACCCCAGCCCAAAGGTAGAGTGGCATATTTAATATTCATTTGCCTAAAAATTCTTAGCTGCACTGGCAAAAATATGCAAAGTCAGGAGAGGAGACAAATCATCCCATTGGCTTTGTTAAATTAAGCCATTATTTCCAGTTTTTCCCTCTCCTTTCCTGTAGTATACTTCCTATAGTATCCTTCAGGGGAATAGAAGAGGCAGCAGCCCATTTCATGCAATATAGTCTTCATCAAGCTTGCCAAGAAATGTTCATTGTTTTTCCCACAGCACACATTATCACCTTTCTTGTAAACCAAAAGCCATATATTCTGAATCCTTATGGCCAAACACTAGGCATAATGCCACCATCTGATTGTTGATTGTCAAGAGGATGAAGGCAGCTGTCTCATCATTCTGAATTAGGATACTGATCCAGCTGGTTCTCCAAGGTGTGGAGCAGAAGTTGTTTTCCAGGCTGGAAACCTCTGCATAAAAAGCAGGTTCTCTTCCAAAGGAGTTTGATACTTGGTAACTCATGAAAGAGAAACATTTTGTTGAAAACTTACCCTAATTGGAAGCGTGGTCTGATTAAGAAGTTGCCTATTGCTTAAGTTGAGAGCCAGTTTGGTGTAGTGGTTAAGGCATCAGGGTAGAAACTGGGAGACCATGAGTTCTAGTGCTGCCTTGGGCATGAAGCCAGCTGAGTGACCTTGGGCCAGTCACTTTCTCTCAGCCCTAGGAAGGAGGCAATGGCAAACCACTTCTGGAAAATCTTGCCAAAACTGCAGGGTCTTGTCCAGGCAATCTCCAAGAACTGGACATGATTGAATGAATTAAAAACAATGTTTAAGTTGAATATTGCCTAAAGTGCTTAAAAGTAGCAATACTAGGAAATAGGATACTTAATTTATTTATTTATTCAATTTATATAGTAAATACTGCAAAAGGAACAGGGAAGTAGAACTTGGAACTTACTGAAGCATGCTGAAATAACAATTTTAAGGCTAAGAATAAGTTGACTATGGATTACTATGTGCCAACTTAGGTACCGGGGTTGTTAAGGGCTGACTTAATGCTTAAAGATGTAAATAAAGATACTGTATAAACCCATTGTCCACCTGATGGATGTGGAGCAGAACTCTGTATTCTCCCCCTGTGCAGTGTTTCAATAACATTTGGTCTGAAGCTGTGAGTGTGATCTCTACTCTCTAAAGGGTTTTTATTTTTAATTTTCCCCTACACCCAGCAACACTGGACATTCTTTTGTAATCATCATTAATATAAACATACTAGTATTTTTAACTAATACTTGCCTCATAAACAAAGTGGATGAACAAAAGATTTCACAGTAATCTCTAACCTTATGCACTCTACCCTTTGTACCACTGAAATATACAAAAAGTTTTTATGGTTGGAATCTGTGATGACATTTTAATAATGCATGGCTACAAATTCATTTGCTTATTTACTCACAAGGTTTATTTGTTGCCTCTCAGCTAAAAATGACCTGAATAGATTGTATATACCACCCAAACTGAAAACCCCTTGTTAGCATTATCTTTGTAGAACAGGGTTTCTCAACCAGGGTTCCATGGCACCTTCGGGTTCCATGAGAGGTCACAATTTATTTAAAAAATCACTTCATATTTGGGCAACTTCACATTAAAGAGATAATTTCATTCTTTATTTTCAGTTTAAGAACTCTGTTAATGCACATATACAGTCCTACCCATGAAACAAATACAACAATTTTGTAACTTCTGGCCTATCTTTGAGCCTGAATGTGCAGGGGTCCCCTAAGGCATGAAAAGTATTTCAAGGGTTCCTCCAGGGTCAAAAGATTGAGAAAGGCTGCTGTAGAAATTCAGAAACAGTGGTTAATGGATAAGAGAACTAAAAATCTCCAGAGGTGAAATTATTTTTTTTTTACATTTCCTAGTGAAATAGTCAAGTTTGCTCTTGAGAAAATAGATTCATAAAACCAGTAACAATTCAAAAAAGAACAATAAAGACCAAAAACAATAACTCCCCAAATTTCACTCTATATAGGTCATGAGGTCAGAGCCAGGCCTATTGTCCTAACAGCCAGGAACCACACTGAGACAAGGAATAGGTCTCTAGTGCTTTATTACTGCTACATTAGACAGAAAATCCTAACAAACTGAAGAAGCATGGGAAAAACCGAGACAGATAAACCCCAGTGGTTAAGGCGGGTCTGATCTGTGTCTCTTTGAATGGCTGCTTAACTCCTCAGTACTACGCATGCATTTTCCCCCTTGGATAGAGGCCCCCTCCTGCTCACCATCAGTACTCACAACACCTATCATGTTATAATTAATTATAGCAGAGACAACCTTACCAGATCCTGTAGCCAAGAAATTTATTTTGTTGCAGTATTATGCAAAGCTTTGAAGGGATATTCTCACAGTCTGATGACAATACTCCTACTATACTCACAGTCTGATAAAGAACTCTTGCCCATCTTGATTCTATTACATTCTTACTTTTACTGTATTTATTGTATTTATAACTGTTTTGGCTTTTTAATTCTATTTTATCGTAAATCGCCCAGAGTCCCTCCTTGGGAGGGAGATGGGCAGTGATAAAATCTGATAAATAAATAAATAAATAAATAAATAAATAAATAAATAAATAAATATTCAACAAAGTTTAAAGCACCCCTTTGTAACTACATTGTAAAGTAGTTCAGGCCTCTTATTTCTAAGAGAGAACTGATGCAGTTACATTGCACTGCATCATCTAAAGCCTTATTGGGCACTTCCAGTAGCCCAATGAGTTGTCTTCACATTCAGTTACGTTGGAGCAAAGTGTGGCTATCACACAGACCTCTTACAGGGTACAGTTGCAAAGCCACTCAATTATATTATTTTTACTTGCCTGAAATTGTGACTTTGGATGGCACATAAGTAGTCCTGGGAGACTGGGATAAATCACGTTTTCTAAAAGGTGCACAGAATTAGCATTTTGGAAAAAAAAACAAATTCACCTTCTTCATATTGGAATGAAGTAAAATGTAATAATTAGCCTTTTGCTATGAGAAAGACATCCATGCATTGAGAAATGGTTATTGGAGCTCAACAGTAATAATGGCATTATATGTGAAAGTAATTCATCTGAATACACTTTGCTTTATGGAAAAAAAGCTAGTTTGAATACAATCTTATGAATGAAAACTGGCTATCCTCTGACAGTCTTTTGTGAGCTATACTCCTCAAACAGAACCCTTCCGGATTTCTCAAAGGCAGATGAGTTGGCCTTACTTTTTATAACCACCATTAATATTTATATATTCGTTTCCCTAATGAATATTGCCTGATGAACAGAGTAGATGAACAGATGAACCCTCAGTTTTATGGGTAGATGTTTTGCTAAAGGTGTCATGTGGGGGTCAAGACCATATGGAGGCCAACTGGATACCCCTAGGAGAAAATTCCATAATTGGGGTGCCAAGGCCAAGATGGTCTTCTTAAGGCACCACACTATACCCCACACTCAAGGTGATAATGCAAACAGCTTTCTTGCTCAATGCACAGGACAACTGGCACAGGGGGAAAACAACACTGGGTCCTCAATGGGTCCCAGTGGCTATAGTGACTTTAAAGATGGGTCTTAGATGATCCATGACCTCTCTGCCTCTCTGACCAAACATGTGATGTTCTGCACCACTAGGTACTTCCACATTGTTTTCTAGAGTACTGCCACGTGGTTAAAAACAGGGTGATCCCAGCCCATTTCCTGTTGTTGCAAACAGCTCTCTTATATGCCTCCAGTCTCCCCACTCTGCACCTTAGCAAGATGCACAACTTCACTTTCAAGATTTTGCAAATGCCTCATTCCCCACCCACCACCCATAGTAAGACAACAATCAGCATCATTTCAGAGACCAAGTGTGGTGTGGTGGTTAAGGCATCAAGCTAGAAACCAGGAGACCATGAGCTCTAGTCCCACCTTAGACATGAAGCCAGCTGGGTGACCTTGGGCCAATCCTTCTCTCTCAGCCCTAGGAAGGAGGCAATGGCAAACCGCTTCTGCAAAACCTTGCTGAGAAAACTGCAGGGACCAGTGCAGGCAGTCACCAGGAGTCAAAAACTGACTCGAAGGCACTCATGCGTGCACACACACACACACACACACACAGCATTTCACAGTCTTTTTACAAGACTCTAAGTAAGATGCCTGAATAGAACAAGAATGAAAGCCAAGAAATTTTAGTGTTTTCCTCCCCTCCCCAAAGATAACATGATACACAAGTCTTTAAATGTAAATCTGTGGAGCAAGTCTCATCTGTTCCCATATCCAACAACAGAGCTTATTTAACAGTTTCTTAGAAAATGTCTCTTGGGTCTTGCTGCAGGCAGGAAGTTATGCATAATTAGCACTTTTATGTGGCATTAACAAACAATCTTGTTAGTTCATTACTTTTTAATATTTGCACCATTCTCTAGAAAGTAGATTAAAACCTAACTATAATTTCCATACCTGAGTTTCAGTGAATATAAACATCAAAGAAATTTTCACTTTAATCAGATGCTGTATAATGTTTTCTTTTTTTCCTTTTCTTTAAAGAAACATACATGCACACAAATGAGGTACTATGCAAATTAGGCATTCATACAAATTATGCAAGGAACTCTGGTCCTAGAAAACAGTCCAGCTAGTACAATAAAAATGAAATGAGCTTTGGTTCCAAACTTCCCACAGACTAAAAGGACATGTAAAATCAGATTATGCTGAATTATGCTGCTGAATTCTAAAATTCTAAACTGCATGCCATTGCACAGGGACAGAACAAATGGATAATGTTTGCACTGCATGCTTTGCAGTATGAGGTAGACTTCCTGCTTTCAGGAACTTTTTTTTTTTACAAGAATCCTCAAAACCTTCAGTTGGACCATGGCACTTTGGCTGGATTGCCACATTATGTTTTGGCCATAATATGGGTGTTTTGACATTGTTGGAACCCAATTCATTCTGGTTTGGGGACCAGTTAGTTAAAAGATGCTGGACATAGTTTTAATGATGGAAATTTTCTGGCAAGATTGCTTCTTGTAGGAAGACCTACTTCAAGCAGAGATTTTCTAGAATAAATGAATAGTTATGCAAAACTATGTCATTTGCAGTTAGACAAATCTCGTTTCGCCCCCTACCCATCCTTCCTGGGTTTTTGCCTGTGACATCAAAATAACCTACTAGCTCTCTAATTTCCACACTGATTAAAATCCTTCCACCTTGGTCCATTGTATTTATAGATTTGTGGACTAGCTGAGAGGTTTCACTGAAATAATGGAATTGGAGAAAAAGGTCACAGCAAAGCAGTCTTCAGAACAGCACACAAAGTTCCAGGCGCTTTTAAAAAAAATTGCTAGCAGACCTTTGTCTTGATGGACTGAACAGAAATGGTTAACCTTTCTGATGGTACTGGATGCCCCTTAGCTGAAAAATCTCACAGTTTAATTTGAGTAGCCAGGAAAAAGTTCAGTTTGAACCACCATTAACAGACTATAGGACAATATTTAGATTCCTGTAGGCTGTTTTTTTAAAAAAAATCATAATCCCTTTTTCTTAAATACATACTACATCAGCAAGAAAATATTTTGACCATTAAGCCATGATGAGGTTCTGTGATAACAATTGTAAATCCAGGAGGTCAAACTTAGATCAAAAAGTTTTTTGGCTGCTGTAACTCTTACTGCAGTTGAGGAATGTGTGAGCTCAGGAAAAAAAAAAACTAAACAAGCTTACTTCAAAAGCTGAAGTTCCATGAAGACAAATCTAAGATTCAGGTGTGAAAGCTGAGTATAGTCTTGTACCAGTCCAAAGGTCAGCCATGGAATCAGAAACAGCACATGAAGTCTGAGGTTGGAAAGTGTTTGCCATCAGAAGTCTAACTCCCATGCTCTGCTTTTATGCACTGAATCAGGCATGACTTTCTTTCTGAGTCACACCTCCTTTTTTGAGGAGCCTCATTGAATGTCTCTGTTCTACTTGCTTGGATTGTTTACGTGTGTAAGACCTGAGGATCTTTTCCTGCCCAGGTTCTAGATCAGGTAACTATGATGGGATTAAGCCCATTCCATGCCCTTCTTACTGAAATCTGTAAGACTGAGAAGGCTTCATTTTGGCTGGATTTTATTTGCTAAACTTTTATTTAACCCTTTCTGTATTCGAAAGGGTTAAATAAATAGGAAACACTATCCTATTCCTCCTTCTAATTAAATAACCCTGTCAGATAGTTTCAAAGACAGTCGCTATTTGTGCCTTTTTGTTTTTTAATGCATAAAGTTATGTTGGAAGAAAACAAAATACCTAAGGGACCGCCTCTTCCCGTTTCATCAGCCTGCCCCACCCGATCATGCAGAGAGGGCATGCTACAGACCCCGTCGATAAGAGAATTCTATCTGGCGGGGTCCAGGAGGTGGGCCTTCTCTGCAGCAGCTCCCGCCCTCTGGAACATCTTGCCCCCGGAGGTGAGATTAGCCCCATCGCTCCTGGCCTTCCAGAGGAAGTTGAAGTCCTGGCTCTGCCACCGGGCTTGGGGCAGGGAGGAGAATAGTCATACTTGGGGCTGGCTAGTGCCTTGAAGTGCCCCTCCTCTACAATGACTGAATGAGATCATAGCCATCTGGATTTTATTATATTTGGTAGCTCTGTGAAATTGTTTTATAGTGTGTTTTATATTGAAATTTTATTATATATTTATTGTTTTATATTGTAAACCACCCAGAGTCCCTCCGGTTGGAGGAGATGGGCGGTGATGAATTTGATAAATAAATAAAAAAATAAAACGATGATTGAATACTTACGGAACTGATATGTGTGAGAGATTGTGGAGGGGTTGGAAAAGAAGCAGATGGGATATCAAGAGATAAGCAAGGAGTTTATTAATAAATGGCAGTTCAGTCCAGGTTGCAAGAAGAGATTCAAACTGCTTAGAGATACCCGCTTGTCAAACTCATTAATGAACAAGGACTGGGAATTCTATCCTGGTTTCCAGGATTCTGACATTAAAGCACTTTATGAATATTTGTGTAATTCTTGCTTCCTTGTTTGTGCCTTCCTGTAAAGGACTTGGAAATACCTATCTGATACAGAATAATTCATCCATTACTAAGTAAGTATCCAGAGGACTAAATTTGCCCAGAAAGTTAGCCTTGGAAATCTCTTGGCACATTGATCAGATTAGATTACTTAAAATACCTTTACTACTAAAGATTGCTGGAATACTGAAAATTAGAACTTTGTGGAAAAGAAGTGTTTGCTTTTGTAAAGCTGTGAAAGGAGGAGGAGGATAAAACAAAAATCTGATGGGAAGGGAAGCTTCTATTGGTGGTGCCAGTTTAAACCAATCTCCCTGCTGCGATTCAAATGTTAAATGGGGTATTTGCACATGCACAGGGCCCTTTCTACCAGGATGAGGCAGTCAGATGAATTCAGTCTTCTGAATTAAGGTGTAGATACAGAGCAATTCACTGGCATTTCAGTCTGGAGTGCTGTGGTGGTCCAAATCAAGCTAACACTTCAAGGTGGGATGGGACTGCTTCTTAAAGGCATGAAGTATCCCCCTCACTCATCTAAACCTTCCTGGATTCATTCTGGGGCAGGTTGTGGCCCTCAAAAGGAGCCTCAAAATTTGCAACCAAATTGTAATCTTAACCTGACTAAATGGGGAAATGATTAAATCCAATAATAATTACTGCCACGCGGAGAAAATCTCCTGGGTTTTCCTTATCAATTTTGTTCAGAATGATGAAGGAATTTTCTTTAGATATTCTTTAAAAAAGGAAAGGACTTCAAAGAAATTTTCCTGAAAGGAGGGTGAGGTTTTTGCAAAGTCCTGTTTATACTTGTCCTGTTGTCTAAGAACTGCAGCTTCTCCAGATTGCCACAGTTCTGTTAAATCCACAGGGAGACACCTCAGGAGGAACACATCCTCTGGAGGTTTTTATACTTGGTGCTTCTGTCAGTGTTAAAGAAGAATCTTGCCTTTTAGAAATTATTGGAAAATAGCTCCTTTCCTTAAAGAAATTCAGAAAAAAAAAAATCCACTCAATATCTTCTGCCCACAAATTTGGTGGACAATTGTGATCAGCCATTTGTGCCCAGCTTCAGTAAACAAGATGTTCACATATTCAAGACAGTGATTTCCTATTTCAATCAGTTTTAAACTTTATCCCTCATGCTGGCTGGGGAATTCTGGGAGTTGAAGTCCACACATCTTAAAGTTGCCAAGGCTGAGAAACACTGCTCTATATCAAAGGGTTTGTTAATTTCTGTTTGTTCTGTACTGATTCATTCTTTGCCTTACAGCTAACCCAGGCTGACCATATGTCCCGTTTTGAACAGGACAGACCCGTTTTTTTTTAACATTTCCAGACAGTCCCATCATTTTAACATAAATGTCTATGTTATCCCATTTTCTTAAAAACCTTACTTAAAAATTTGAAAGTTCCCACGAAACTGTCAGAATGCAGTCTGACTTTGAGTGGAAGGAGGGGGAGCTCAGCAGAAATGGCAGAAAAAGCCGCAAAGCTCAACCTGGCGGGAAACCTAAAAATAAAAAAACAGGATCGGCTAATAGGTGGTGATCAAAGGGTGAGCCAGTTGGCTCCTGCCTTGAAAGGGTGGGAAGAAAAGAACTTAAAAGCACAGCCAGAGGAGGAATGACTTGTCAGGGACAACCGTTCACTAGACTCTCCGGCCCAGCCTTGCCTCACGCAAACAAAGGAATCCGAAGATTCCCAGCCCGAGAAAACTGGAGAAGTTCCTGCCTGCCGATCCAGCCTGTTGCCCAACCCTGCCCCGTTTTGCCATCCCAATGTCCCGTTTTTAGCCCTGTCCCATTTTGCTATCCCAATGTGCCACTTTTGTCTCAAGGAAATATGGTCAGCTTAAGCTAACCTTTAGCTTTTATTACTTATATTATCTCTCCTTTCTTCTTCTCCTTCCCCTTTCCTCTGATCTCCCTTGTTCTACTTCTTCCAGCTTCTTCTTTCTAGTGTCTGGATTTATGGTTGGTTTTCACACTACAACAATGGTCATTCTTCTTCTGTTGACCCAACACCATTCCTCGGTGGAAACGCCAGGCTGGGTGAACAGAGGAATCTTCCTTTGCCAACTTTCAGATTCTTCCCGGAAGTTCTGAAGCATTTGGATGGCTGATTATAGCTTCTCCACACTCATTTTGCCTACATACATCCATGATGTCCCTTCCAAAGCCCATCACTTCATCATATTTCTGCTTGGAACATCTGAGACTTAAGGGGCTTACTTTCTGTGGATTTTTATGATTTCTGGTCTTTTTTTTCTTTTCTTTCCAGCAATCTCCTACTCAGGGCCGCAACTAGGGTCTGTGTCACCTGGGGCAAACATGGATTCTGCACCCATTTTGGTGCCCCCCCATGCTCATTTTGGCACCCCACCAGTGTGGCGCCTGGGGCACATGCCCCGGTTGCCCCCCCCCCCAATTGTGGCCCTGCTCCTACTCACCATTTTGATGCTCTCACAAACAGCAGCCTCTTCTCTAACTAACCAACAACTCTCCTCTATTACTAGCTCTTAACTGTTTCCATTTAATATTTTTCAGGTTTACCTCCCACTTCCAGAGAGGTGCTTGCTCGTCTGCAGGAGTGCCGCAGGAGATGCACTCCTATAGCAGACACTAAAAGGAAATATTATTTGAAGATTCAAATAGAGAAATGCAGAAAAGATTAGTTACATTTTATTTTAAGAACTAACTTGCAATTACTTGACCGATCAGGAACTGAAAATTTAAACGTCAATTCACCAAAGTAGAAGAAAATACAGTGAAAAGCTTGGAAAGTCAAACTAAATAATTTATAGTGTGGACTGATGTTGCTAACATTGCTGGCACCTGTTTAACAAAAGGCTTAGTCTTTCGTGTGTGACTTCTCAGTTCAGGCACATACAAAGGGTTGGTATGCTCTTGACTCTGAGATAAACCAATCTCTATCTGCCTATATGTCCATTTTGTACATATTCAATCCCATTTATTTATTGAAAAAGCATAACCCTCCCTGAATACTATTTCCCCAAATATATACATTTCAGAGTGCCAATTGCTAGATGGCAACTCCACCGCAACACTGAGAGTTCACAGTGTGTCTGAAGGATGACTGTGCTCCAATTCAAATATTTGTTTTAGAAGTGAAATTAGGTTGGTGGTCTCAAGCTGCAGAACAAATTTCTCTACCTCCCTAAACATGCGTTCCATAAGGTGATGGGGAGAAGGGGCATTTTCGCATAGCCTTCATGAGCAAATATAAATCCAGAACACCAGTGCAATGACAGCTGTGAGGAGATGATAGCCAGTAATGACTTTCTTTTATTCCAAGCGGAGTATTATTTTTTTTCCCCTTCAAATGAGAAAATAGGAAGGGTTATATCCCATAAGACACATTATCTGCTGGGAATCTTTATTAGTTATTAACTTAGCCCAGTGGATGCAATTTTTGCTTCACATACATGAAGCTGGAAAGCAAAGTATTCTGAAAAAGAATATAGCCAAAGAATGCCATTGCAGAGAGTTCAGTCCATCCTAATACTGCTTTCAAAAGTGAATACATGGAACAGAATATATTTTCATCTCCATGAAATGACAGAAACGTGTGATGGGAAATTGATTAATAATAAAAATAACAAAACCTAATAAATAAAACAACAAAACCTAAAGAAACGGAGAAACTGTTTTCCTTCATGTTGAATTTGGTTTATTTCTTCACTCACCTTCTTTATCCATTTTTGATAGCTTCAGCTATGCCTCAACCATGCTACCATTACTATACTTGTTTAAATACACGCTCACACCCATACACACTTGCAACCCCCCCCCCCAAAAGCAGGTCAAAGTAGCAGGTATGGGACCCAAATTTTCAAACTGCAAGTGGAGCATTTTTTCTTCTCCTTCTGCCTTTTGTGAAAGCTAATGAAGGCAGGAGGGATGCTGAAGAAAATCCTTATCCTGTTATATCAGTCACCATCTGATGGAAGTTTTTCTTTTTTTCCCCTTACAGGGAGAGGACTGAATTTTGGGAGCCAAGAAACTAGGTTGGGAGATATTGTACCTGCCTGTAAGTGGTACTACTGATCCTTATCAAGGCTCCATGGGCTTAATTTAAAGCAGGAATACCCCCCCCCCACGTGTGTGTGTGTGTGTATGTGTGTGTGTGTGTGTGTTTCTTTTTTTGCAGAATCCAGAGGGCTTTTTTTTGAAACCTTTTTTGCAGTCATCCTTTTTACAACCCTTTGACAATTATTGCTAAGAGTTGATGGTGATATTTCCCACCATTTTGAGGAAGTTAAATGTAGTTGTATTTTACATCTTAAAATAAGTGTCATATTATTTGGAGGGGGGGAACCTCTGCCCAAATAACCTTGGGATCTCCACAAAAATTCACCCTCACCTTTACAGACACACACACACACACACCACATACACACACAGACAGACAGACACTGTGGCTCCACTATGTTGCCTTATTTATTCATTTATTATTTAAAAGACTTAAAAAAAAATAGTTTCTATTAATCCATTTTCCAACCAGCATGCATAAAGTAAAAATGAACAATCCACCACATGTGAAAAGGAGAAAAAAATAACGTAACAAATGAAACCATTGAAATGACAAAAAATATGTAATTACAAATATATTCCAAGTTCACCTGATTTTATTAGTCTTTAAAAGGAGAAACTAAGCTTTCAAGCCTATCCAAGAATTTTTTTCCTAAGTGAGAGATAATGTGACATTTTCTGATTGACAGAATATATAATTTTCTCAAAAATTGCTAAATCACACATCTCTGAAATCCAGTCCTTTATATCCGGAGTTATAGTATTTTCCCATCTGCTGAGGAGTATTCTTTTTGCTATTCCTAGAGCATGAAAACCCATCTTTGTTCAGAACATGTTAAATTCTAAGTAGTTGGTATATAGTTTAGTACAATATGCATGTCTTTAAAAACCAAACTTTTCCCAACATATTTCATAACATTACTCCAAACGGAGTATAAGGAAGAACCTGACCATAACATATGAGTTAAGGTGCCCTCAGGTTTCTTGCATCACCAAAAACAAATGTTCATTAGTTCATCCTTTACAAAACATTCCAAATAGATGCAAAAAACAATCTCTTGATGGCTCAATTTCAGCTCAAAATCACAGTATTATTTAAAAGACTTATACAGCTGCCCATCTTGTAAAATACAACTCTGGGGGTTTCACAGCAATAATAAAAGCAGAAACAAGAAATCAGGTCCCTGACCCACAATCACCAATTCATCAGATCATATAATCTTGGGCTCCAACCTTACTCTATTCCAGCACCTGGGGAGAAGCCAAGCCTTACAGCATTCTAGAAGGCTAAAGGGTGGGAGACTGCTGGATCCCAGTGTGAAGGGTGCTCCACAGGGCAGGAAATGCTACAGAAAAGGCACACTTCCTCATCCTTCTAGATGAGAAAACTTAAGGAACAGGACCTGGAGCATGCTTACCATGTACTCCATTGATTTGCCCAATAGGACACTCTCTCCATCAAATGTTTAGTATGGAACCTAGCCAGTAATATGTTGCCAGTAGATTCGTATTCTACAACATGGCCGTTTTCTGGGATTGTGGGATTGTGAGATCAAGAATGCCATGACTATATTCCCCCTCGCCCATGAAAAAGACTACCTTCTGTGTGGCCATGCATAGAAACTGGACAGAAAGGGGTGGGGTGAATTAGGCTGTCTTATCTCTGGTCTTGGTGTCATTGATCCTGATTTGGCCACTATAGATGCTTTCTTTCTTTCTTCCTTCCAATGGGGCAGACCAGAAAGTCTCCTTTGCAGTGGCTGAGAGGGCTTTGAAAGTGGCCATTCTCCAGCTCAGTGGCTCATCTCTGACTGCTTTCTGCCAGTACACAGATATGAGTGAATTGGCTGATGGAGTAGATTCTCAGCCTTTTATATCACTGCCAGACAGAGCCAATATTTAGTTTGACATTTAATTCCACATTTATTAGACAGCAGGGCACATATGGGTAGGATGGAGCATGATCCCTATACTCATTTTTGTTTCTTTTTTAGATATAAACTATATTTGCATTACCCAATCCCCCATGTTTAAGCACAGTCACTGGTAGTTACTGAATAAAATATCTGAGGTGTGAAAAAATATAGCGGATAATTGCCTATTATTTAATTCTTATTGTACCACCTAATGTTACTAGAAGAGAGCTTCCTGGATGACTCAGGATACCTGGGAACTGAATTTCTTTTGAAAACAACTGTAATTGCATTTTACACATGTAAAACCCATCTGTTCTAACTCTTATCACAAAATGGCACAATGAAAATGTATCTCTGCTACAGTTTGCAAGGCTTCCAAAGAACTGTACATACCTCTTTCTCCATCTCTCTCACATGCTTTTTGTTTCTGTTTTTGTTTTTTAAAAGCCTGGCATTAAATTAAAGTAAGAAAGATCACCTGGTCCAACAAGGATTATGGAGATAGCCTTGAAGAAAGGGTTCAACAGCCATTAGGTAAGCACCAGCTTAGCCCTGAAAGGAGAGAGTGAGGAAGAAACCCAAGATGGGGCAGACCTTGATTTATTTGGTATAAGAAGGGGGAGAGTTTTTGTCATTATGCACTGCAGTGATAAAGTAGAGTTATAATAGTCTTCGTGGAGTCTGTTTCCTGACCTGAGTGACCTTGAAGGGCTGAAATATATGTCTTCCTGCTTCATATTTTCTGCATTACTTTGGCTGTGCTGAACAAGCCTGGACAGCTTCTCCAAGTGTTGGCTTGGAATGATGGGGGCTGCAAGCTGGAAGGCACCAGCCCAAGAACTTACACAAGCTTTTATCCACAAATGCAACCCAGTGGAATAATTGTAGTTCTTTACTTCGGGACAGGAGGTGCAAGACACTTTCTTTGTGTGTGTGTTTAATAGATGTGGACAGTTGCCTTTTCTGACAATCAGCAGAAACCACTTTCCTGCTCAATATAAAGCAGATGGAAATTATCCATTTACAAGAAGAGCTTTAAAATGAAGATGGCAACTTGATCCCCTGAAGATTTTTGTTTTAAGAAACAGCAGGAGGCAAGGATGGAACTAGAGCTGACAAAATGTCTCACTGGTTCAATTTAGCTTGACAAAGTAAGAATACAGTTCACCCTTCTCTGCTCCCAGTGGCCATTTTGGAACAGAGCAACAGATGCTTGGTCATCACTACTCAAATGCCTTCCTTCATTCACTGGTGGGGGCCACAGATACATTTTAGAAACAACCTAATGAGCTTATCTGCAGCAAAGCATGCTCAATCCACTCTGCATAGCATTTCTCCATTGGTGCCTTTTACCTTCCATTGGCAATTACAGGAAAAACAAGTGGCAATTACTTGCTTTGCTATAATAGAACCTGAAACAAAGCAGAGTAAATGTTCTGTTAAAATTTAGGTGTTTTTTTTCCCCCCCCTCTGGCTACATAAAAACAAAGGGACGAAACTGAACATTTGCAAAGCTGCTGGTGGTGGAAAGAAGTGTCTTGCTCCATTTTACCATTAAAAATTCTTAAGCTGTTCTGGATTTTAGTTCTGTCCTGAGTAGGGATATGCTGGAATTCTCAGAACTGTTTTTTTTTCCTCTTAAAAAAAAAGGAGGGTGAAGAAGTAGAATGAAACAATCAAGAAGGAAGAGTGAGTTGGAAGAGAAATTCCTACATTCTTAAAGACTTTCTTTCCATGTTATAAGTAATGATTGTTCATAGACCTCTAGCTGCAGATCTAACTATTTGTTGTATCCATAGCCATTTGTCAAAAGCAGATTAGTCCAACACCTTGTCACAGGGAACATTTGCTACCAAGTTCTAACCCAGCAGAGAGCAGATAAACCACCTCCAGCATGAAAAGGAACAGATGACTCAAATAACTGAACTAAGCCACAAAGCAGGATGAGTTTAATATACATATATGACAGTTAGCTCTACTTGCTTTTCTGTATTCAGTTATTTTATTTATATGATCATTTCCCTCATCCTTTCTCTCTGCATTACTTATTTTCAGTCACTTTTTTTTTTTAACCAAAGCTCTTATTGTATCAAGTCAAATCTTCCTGACTGCTTTCACGAGATTTTTATTACACTGCTTTTCATGCAGATCCAGATCAGGAACTGCTTCAGGCATTGGACTGCTGTAAATAGGGAAAGCAACAGATTTTACTCACTGTGCCACCTTCATTAGAACACTGCCCTGTTTAATTCTGATACTTGAACATGATGGATGAACGCCAGGCTCATTCCAAAAGTCCCAACGTACATTAGTCCATCACTTCCTAACTTTCAGGCCATGGGCCACAAAATGTAAAGAAGGTTGATCTACATTCATTTTCTTAATGAAAGTAGATGTAAAAGGCTTTGCACAGGTGAAGATGAAGATGACTCTGGAGAAACCATGCAGAAACTGTTACAAAACCAAAATGTGCAAAAGTATGCTTTGTGTCTGAAGAAAAGGGAAAGTATTGGGAAAAGACTCAGACTGGGTCCTCCATGATTCCCTGGGGTATGAGAGGGAGAGAAGGGAAAATGCAAACAGACTGACAAGATTTTATTACAATAGCCTGTTGTAATAAAGTGTAGCTCTGGCCATCTTGAGAAGCCTGTTTCTTGATCTGATGTTATGGAATGTGTCTCTGAAGGGGGAGGTGATGTGGATTTTGGCAGTTCTGCTGGCTCTCAGGAAGAAGGGAGCACATTCCAAGAAGGGGAAGGAGATAAGTGGAAACATAGTCCAGAGAACAGTTGTGGGAAAACCAAGAGATTCAGAATAGCCCCACCCTAGAGCCTTCCCAGGTTATTTCCCCTGACTTTAGGTAGAGTTGCTCTAGACTGTCAAGATTCTGTCTACACGGCATTTGCAAATAAAGAACCGAAGTTTGGCTGGACTGGTTCTTGGTTGTTCTTGGGCTGGGCCTGACATCTGGTCAAACTCAAAAGGCTGACATCACAACTAGAAGTTTGATTTTTATCTCAGTTTATGATTGCATGGAATTTTCTACTCACATCTGAACAATGGACATAAGCTTTGCTGAGCTTTCCACTCAACTAGTGAAGGTCCACAGAGGAAACCCTGAAAATTCATGGACGTGAACTGTTGATATGCCAGTCTCTGTTCAAGATGTTTAAAGATAGAAAGAGCAACAAGGTGTTATCCTAAGTGGCTCTCAATTGAACATTTATGTTAGAGAAAGAGCTAGTATCCAAATGAAAAAGAGAAGAAGAAAAAGAAAAAAAAATAGATGAGAGTTTACATATTAATTTTAATGTTACTGTTTCATGTGCATCAGCTTGGAATAAATGTGATATACCAGTCATAAAAACAAACTTTCTTAGAAATATGCCCCACAGAAATAGAATCCCAGGTATATGTGCCTTGAACTGCACCATCAAATTCTTGCATTGTGGCATCTGGCTGAATCTGAAAAATATATATGAGGAAGTCTCTGCATCAGAAATTTTTTACATGCAACTGACAATAAATATTTGCCCACCAAGTTTTTTTTAAAAAAATTGTTTATATTTCTACATTCTCTCCACTAAATAAAATTGTTTATTCCATATCCAGGCAATACCAAATTACAAATCTATGCAGAAGTTTAAGAATGGAGTTGGGTGCATACTGACTAGCATAGTAAGATAAATGCATGCTGGTTCCAAAAGCTTGTTCAGACAAAGAGAAATATTTGCTGGAATGTTAAAAGGCTGTCAGAAAGAGATATATCTACAAAAATGAAATGAGTATGGCTGAAATGTTTGTAAAATCACATTCAAAGTACATTGGAGGGAGAAGGGGAACATGTATACAGAATGTGGAAAATCTAGAATGAATTTCTTCATGTTACATCTACCCCTTTTAAAAAAAAAATCCGCAGCATGGTATGATAGAATTTAACCCATCATTCCCTTCTTAGAATGCCCCTATCATCTGCTATACTTGTTTTTAAATCTCTGCAGCTAATCTGCAATAAATGTTTTACCAACAGTTAATGTTGCAGAAACAACACACAAGAAAAGGCTTAAACCATCCTCCAAACAGCATATCCACAATTTAATTGGCTGTGATTAGCAGTGAGAGGATGCTGTATATATCTGAATAAAGAAAAAGATGTAGGGAGATGCAGACATACAGGAGGTCTTAAACACTATCTAGTTTCCCTCATGATTATCTCTTGTTTCACCTTTATGGTTGCCTCCTTTGCTATCTCATACCTTTTAAAAGATATTTCTATTACATGCTGACATTAACTGATTTACAAAGTGATGAATATTCATCCTGAGGCAACTTTTATCCTGGGGGAAATAGCAGTTAAGAGGCTCTTTTCACCAGGATTGAGACACTGTGAGTGAAAATGATTTGCTGTGGTCCCAAGCCCATAGAATATGAAAGAGTTTAAAAAGAGAAAATGGGCTGGTAAAATCACTACAGTCAGTGGAAAAAATGAGTGGCAGGGAAGAAAGAGAGAGAGAGCTGGAGTGTTTAAGAAGGAAAAATGCTGAGGAATTGGAAGGACCTTAAGTAAGGCTGGATAAGAATACCTTTGTTGGCTTGAGGGCCACACCAAGCTTGATGTAGCATGCCGTACTTCAAAGTAGGAGGACCTAGCTCCCATTTTCAAAAGGGATATCAAGAATTTTAAGAGGTGAAATACAAGGTTTAATGGACCCATTTTGTCCCTGAACATTCCCCCATGTTGCCTTCTCATAATGAGAAGACAGGACACCCTGGAAAAGATGCTGATGCTAGGGAAAGTGGAAGGCAAAAGGAAGAGGGGCCGACAAGGGCAAGATGGATAGATGATATTCTAGAGGTGACAGACTCATCCCTGGGGGAGCTGGGGGTGTTGACGACCGACAGGCAGCTCTGGCGTGGGCTGGTCCATGAAGTCACGAAGAGTCGGAAGTGACTGAATGAATAAACAACAATGTTGCCCTCACTAATTCTGAAGGTTCTGGGACCATGAAAGGGATGCTGGCAGACTGCAGGTAACCCCCACAAATGTACCTCTATTTTGGAGTGACTCAAGGGACATCTAAACATTGGCTAGATGTTCTGGAGATGTTCTGGAGATGTAGGAAATCAGAGCTGTTCCTTCAAATGCATCTTTTTAGATCAGCCAGAAGAGACAGCAGTGAGATGGGTGGCAATGAGTAAATCCTTGAATGGCAAAATATGTTTGAGAAGGCAGGACCCATCTGAAGGACTGGAAATAAGTTCACCAAAATGTGAATGAATTTACCTGGCCTCATCAGGATTCATGCATATTTCTGTTTATCACTAGATAAGCAGCCATTTTTGCCCCATTACTGTCCATCGGTGCTTTCTGCCCATTCAGACAGGGGTGCCCATGACCTATTCACACACAAAACCTCATTTCTTTCCCTTTTTAATATCTGTGTCTCCCATCAACCCACTGCAAATTATTAATCTTGTAGAGGGTATGACCTGATTCCAGCCAAGCAGATAATCAGGGACCAGTTCACCTGGTTTCCTGCCATGAATGGCAGATGGAAACCAATATTCCATTGGTCTCCATCCAGCTGATTATATTGATTCATTTGCTAGTGAGGAAGTAAAGAGCAGTGCTCCCTACAGCTCCACAAATTGTACTTCTTGTGTGGCTGAAGTCTGCCAGAAGTTGCTGATCCATTGGTGATTACAACAAACCTATAAACGATTGAATCATTCTCTGTTTTTCTGCCTTCTATATTTGGAAACCAAATGAAAGAGATGGAACACTATTATTTTGAACTGTCCTGTGCTCATTAATTCTAGACGACAGTAGTAGTTTTATTTATTATGCATTTATAACTAAGTGCAGTACAGACCTAGAATAAAACATTTAATAAAATAATCAATTATAACATCACTACGAAAAACAACAGCCTGTAAACTAAAAGCTCCATGTCATATAATATAAACCTGTATACATGGAAGGTAACAGGGCATTCATTCATTCATTCATTCACAACTTCACAGCTGCTAAGGAAAAACAAGTGGTTTTAGTGCTTGTTAAAAGTTCACATGGTTTGACTCTAAGCATATTCCTGGTTTCATCTGGAAAAACTATTCCACAAGAACAAAGTTAACAAACAAGAAGCTGTTCAGTGAATGTAGGATGTAATCACTTCCAAGTTAACATAGTAAATGCTAACAAATGGGGGGGGGCAATTAATTACTTAAGCAAATTACCATGCCACCCAACCCCAGTAATTCTGGGTGGCTTAACAAATGATACTCAGATAATGTTGTTAGCTACCCAAGGTTGCATATATAAGAAGGGTGGCCATATAAACTTCCTAGATAAATACATAAGCAAGAAATGCACTGAGATAATCCTGCAATAAGTAAAAGCCCAAAGACCTTTCTGAGAAATATTATTTTGAACCCCCTCTAAATGCTGAAAGAAGGGGTCTTGTCAAAAGTCCAGCATTATTTTGTTCTGTTAATGAGCTAAGACCGTATGAGACTATGCAGTTTAGAAGTAGCTCAGGCCTAAGCTACACAAGACTTTAAAACTATAGAAAATTGTATCTCTAAATGTTTAGAGATATTATTAATTGTTAAGGTATCATTCTGTGAACTCCTCTAATTTTCAAGGAAGGGAACAGATATTACCGTAAGAAGTAAATGGTCATAACCCTTGAATGTGTTTTTTAGCAGCAAAACTGCTAGGCTTCCCTTTTTCTTTCCCTGCCAGTGGAAAGAAAAGTGGGAGTTTATTGGAAATCTATATAAGTGCTTGGAGGCAGAGAGCTGGAAGTGAAAGTACAGTCTGCTCATCAAACCTAATGTTCCTATCTGGAGGCAACTTCAGAAAAATCTTGGAAAGACCATCTTCAGTGGAAGCAAACAGAGAAAAGTATGCTGAACATGATCTACACATCATGTTTAAAGGCACAGTTAGACACATGCACACATGAGTAAGCTTGTTCTTTAAAAATAGAAGAGCTCTTTGCTCTTACAAAAGCAATAGGCCCCTAAGTGCCATTTAGCTCATGTTAAAAAAAAAATCATGCATAGGCTTTCATAAGCTCTTCTACAAAGATCTAAAAAGACAGTGATAGCACATCTCACGTGTCCCAGTGTTCTATTCATCACTACTTATATTCTGATGGTTGTTGCCAAGCTTCTGCCTTGACTTGTGCCAGCAGAAGGGAACATATGGCCTAATTCATGTAATTTGGTATCAAAAGGAATGCAAATTGCCACAGTGCAACAACAAAAAACAATGGTGAATTGTAGGCCATAAACACTGGGAAAGCTAAGAGCTGTTGTACTCGCTTGTCCCATGCAGCTAAATAAATAAGGGTTAATAAAATTCATTTGGAAAGAACCTGGAAAAGAATGGCTATACCTGTTAAGTTAAAAGATAAGGCTTTATCTCCTGTCCAGGACTGAAAATAATTCTTCCAGGTAAAATATTCATATTAGGAGGATTAGTGATCACCACCTAAATCCTGAAAAATGGGCAGAGGTTAATGGTTGATAAAAGCTACCAGGCTGAGCAAAGAATGTCTACCGCTCACTTGAATTAAGCCAGAGATGTATCCTGAAATAACCATTACAAGCAGAAGAGGTGTTACTTCTCTTGGCTTTTGGGCAAGTGTTGAACTACTTTAACTGTAAACTAACACATTCCTTGTAACACAGCATATCAGTATATACAAGGTGAAAATTGCATTATACAAACTACTTCCCCAAGGTGCAGTTTGGAGATGCACATGGACAAACATTCAGAAATACCCCGGCTTCTCATAATGACAATTTTAGCCCACTGTTATAAAGTTGGGTTCATAACCTGGTAAGCCAATTAGGAAAGTTAGCTTTCTCTGGCAATGTAATTGGCATCACCTTTGGAAAACTGCTGGGGAAACTGAGAAACTCATTATGTGACAGAGAACAGCTTTGTCAGGAGGAATTCCACACACTGATAAACTTGACAGGCAAGTTCAGAAAACTCAGAAGAATGGAAAACCTGTCCCTTCTTACATTATGGCTTTCTCAGATAAAAACAAGGTTTAGGTGAAAGCTACATTTGCCCTTTGGCATCCTTACTGCCCATCCAAGTTATACAGAAGCTTCTGAAGTATTGCATACATAAACTGTGTCCTTGAGTGATTGAAATTTCTCCATTTAATGATATACTCTGTATCCAAGATTCAGAATGGTGATATATATGCCATTTCCTAGTGCCATTGTCAGATGTTTTCATGATGGGTGTTGTTTCAGAGAATCATCTAAAATGCTCTTATTTGATATATGTTTCAAAATTATGTGGTTTAAAAAAATGAAAACATGTTTTTCAAAAAAAAAATGTTTCAAGTAAATCATCCTAAGTGTTTTGAGTTATAATTTTAAACTTTAACTCATGCATTTGACTAATGATCAAAATCATTAATTCACAGCATGATGAAATAATTCACACCATGGCAAAATGCTCTAAAAAGAACTTTGCAGAAATACAATTTGGGGGGGGGGGTTATGTTTGTTTTTGTAAAGCTCTGCAGGAAAAGCAGAAGCAAAAGGCATATCTCAAACCTGAAGAATTAATTAAATCTAGAGCGACTTTTCCAACTTGGCATTCCCCAAAAGTTTTAGGTCACATAATTCATAATACCTAGCCTAACACTGGCTGCAAATTATGGAAGTTGGTCCAACACAGAGGACACTAAATTGGAGGTGACTTAATCCCAGGGATAAACAAAGAATTCCACAATTTGAACTTTCTGTTATGAAGTTGGTCTGATCTCCACCTGAAAAATAGACTTGAAACAACTATGCTTAACAATCAGCCAAATTGGATGGTAGTAAATTTCTGTTGGCTCTCATAGCTATGCAATGATCCGGACTTTTGTTTGCTTGTTTGCAATCAAGAGAAGATAGATATGACTATATTGCACAAATTAGAAAATCATATCTTGGTGCAATTTGGTAGTTTTCAGTCCTGGACTTAATGGTCTTAAAAGGGAACAATTTTAGAGAGCCTTGTTTATTACCTGAGAATAAGCACCATTTTATGGTACTGGAAAGAATTATATTTATAGGAAAGCAGAAGAGAGATAGTAGGGAAATTATAAGAATGTTTTCAAATGTAATAACATGCTAGAAGTAACACTGCAATTACATCAGACCTATCCATCTATCCAATTAGACTGATCCTATCTGATTTGGAAGATCCAATTCAGACATCCAAACTGACTTGATGCATTAGGTCAATTTGATCCTGATTTCTGAAAAGCCTGGGAAAACCCTGCTTTTTCATATTAAAAAAGGCTGAATTTATTCACAAACCCACCATATGATTTAACAATATTTCCATATCAAAATTCTGGACAGCTCTAGTAAATGCAAAAAAACCTGCCTTATATCCAGTCAGATTGCTAGTTCAGTTGACTCACTAGCATCTGTACCAATTGGTACAGGTTATGTTTTCTTTCTGCAAAAAAAAAAAAAGAATAAAAAATAGAAAGGTTTACGTATGACCTCTTTTTATGTGTTTAATATGGGTATTTGAACCATGGGGATCACACTACTTGGGTACCAAGTAGGATGGTTCCTTATCAAAAGTCTGTAGAAGCAAGCAATGCAATCTCCTTGAAGTTGGGATTCTTCTAACAAGTTATGCAGTGAGTGGGTATATTCCCCTTCATGCAGGAAATCACTGAGTCAATATGCACAAGATTGTGCAGACAGGTTTTTTATGTGTGTGTGTCATACACTACATTTGTATATTACTGTATTTAAAAGAAGCACTTTTTTTTTCTTTTAAATCTTCCCAGCTGGAGACCCCCAAATTATGTGGGAGATTCCAGCACTTAAGAACAAGGAGGAGGTTGAAACCCCTTGTTCTAATTACTAATCTCACTTCCCATAGATCAGAAGCTAAATAACCAGTTATTTTAATGTAAACCTGCTTGCACTTAGAGTGTAAAAGATGACCCCCTAAAGAGCATTGCTAGACTACAAATCATCATTTGATTTTATTTTCCAGTGTGAGGTGCCATTCCCCCAAAGTTATTACTGAGCTATAACTACTTAGTCATTTCCGTGTGATAGGCTCTTAGGTGCTGAATTTTAGATTGCTTTTTAAAAATATATAGATATATCTACATATATTTTCCCCATGCCAACTTCCTCTACTGTAGGTAGAGTTATTAAAGCTGCCTGCTGCAATTTCTCCTATGCTATGATGGACAAAATGAAAAAAAAAAAAGGCTTTCTTTAATCTGAAGAGGGCAAACTATGAAACTGAAACAAATCTTATATTGTGCTTGAACTTGTGGAATCATATTTTGACTCCTGCATAGATCAAAGCAACACAGCTTGGCCAGACTTTGGGTTCTGTTTGGTCTACAAATTGGGGCATTTTTAACCAGAAAGTGCAGTGGCTGCTGCATTCTCTTCAGAGTAAGTGTCTCCCCTCAGAGGAGAATGGAATGGCTGGATATCATCCTCCAACCAAAGCACAGCTACCCAAATCCTTATGAGATAGTAGGGGGCCCTGGGGGGCTGACCCAGGCCATCCTTATAGCGGAGGAGGAGTTTTCTACCACAGTGAGATATCCAACTGGGTCTATAATTACTAAATGGGAGGCAGGAGGGGAAGCTCTTGCCAATTCAATTGCGCAGAGCAGCGTGCAGCAAGAATTATCAATCCTGCACCGTGCTACTGAACGAAGTCCCTGTAAGGTACTCTCCACTGGATGGTGCTTCAGGGTATTGTATATTTCCCTAGAGTTTAAGATAGAGCTAACCCAATCAGCAGTCCATAGCAAGGCTTTATGTGTGTGTGTATATATATATATATGTGTGTGTGTGTGTGTGTGTGTATGTATGTATGTATGTATATATATATATATATATATATATATATATATATAATGTAAAATATGTGTGTGTGTGTACAGTGTACATACACACATACACACACATACTGTATATGTGAAGACATGCACCATATCTTTATAGTGATGTATGCATAGATTCAGTAAGTGTGGTGTCTGCATACAGTGGGAGAGAGAGAAGGTGGCAGATGACAACATTAACAACACAAAGGATTTGTACTGAGAAGCCCAACAGAGAAAAGGTAGGTACCAGGATGGTAAACGGAGGTCGGGGTAGAGGGGAGCGCGAATAATGTACAAATATTTTTCCTAAAGGTTTCAAATCAGGAGACAGCAGAGAGCAAATCAAGGCCCTTTGCCCAGAGTCAGAGTTTAAACTGATGGAGTTTCAAGGGACCCAGAGGAGGAGGGAGTACGAATCTGCAAAAGTTCTAAGGGTGCTTGGCTTGAGTGAAGTTTCATGCAAAGAAAGCCCCACAGAGCTGCTCTGTGAAAAAATAGGTCGCCCAGCTTTGTGTCTTATAACTTATTTTTGGCCTTTGATAGTTCGGAACACAGAGAAGCTTCTTCTGGCTTTTGGAGCGGCTGGAAGAGCTCTGAGGCAACCTGAAGCACCTTGCCAAGGAGAATTACATTAAAACTTCTCTGACCATTTGTCTGCCCCTTTTTGTGGTCTGCTTGTGTGCAGAAGCCACTTGCCTCAAAACATGAAGCAGCTGGCCAGTGCAAACTAGTCTCACGTCGGACGGTTCACTTTAGAGCCCTGAAGCAGATTGCATCGCATCCCACATTTGAAGCAGAGTATCAGGGCAGTCTTGTCCCCTTAGCATAGATCTAGTTTGTCAAATTCCTTCCATTTATAAAGAACAGTGTGGCTGTTGGCAATTTCTTGGGAAAGATCGACAGAATTGAACTCTCATCCATGCCTTGCGCATGGCCACAGGAATGCATGGAATTTAGGGGCCGGAACAATTCTGTGTACAAATTCCATACACACACCTCCTCTCATATTACCTGTTCACAGATCCATGATTTACATGTATATTTGGTTATATGTTTTTAATGAGATGTCTGGACCTTTGGATACTTCTGTACACTTTTGAGGTGTCTTCATCTTATGGATAATATCCTCGACACTTACAGGCATGTTGTTTCTAGATTTCCATCCCTGTTTGTTAAAACACCAGCTCTCTTTAGAAATGATGTGAAGAATAAAAGCATATGTGGCAATGTAGTGCCTAGCAACCCTGCAGAGAATGAAAGAAGAAGTTGCAAATTACTAAAGTCAGTTGGAACCTTGGCTTGGGGTAAACAGACATACAACAACATGTCAGCCATGATAAAGAGTGTAAATTTGAACAGATGTCATTTCTAGAGAAGCAGCAGGCAAATTAAACAGGATTGACTTTGGAGAGCTTCCAGGGTAGAGGGGGAGAAAAATAAGAATGATTAGCCTTCGGCAGCCACAAAATTATGGTGTCCAGAATATATTTCTTTTTATTGCCGAGAAATGTATATGAAGGGAAGGAAGCATAGAAGAAGATCAGTGTGGTGCTTGAAACAAATGACAAGAAAACAAAAAGTTAGTAACCGTAGGAATGCTAGAGAAACCCAACTGCTGTGAATTCTGATAGAAACTGACATCTTCTGGACTAATGTGCTGATCAGAATTGAGTTATCCACTGGCTTTTGCATTTCCCAAGTGCTCTGGCAGACTTCTTGGCTCAATATATTCAAGTGGATCCTGTGACAATAAATATGCCGCAAATCTGAGATTTTATGTCTTCTGTTGGGAAGGAAAAGATGTGCTCTTCCTGCACTGTCTGCTATCAGTTGCAATTTGCATTCTCATCTTCCCTAATGTTCCAGTGCGACTGATCATAATTCTATATGGACTGTCAGGAGAAGAACCAGCTTTATTTGGGAACTGTGGCTCCTGGGGGAATTAAGGAATGTCATCCCTGCTCATTTTCCATTGGAGATGGGGGGTTTGGAAAGGGAGCTGATGCTGCTACCCCAAACAGATATTCAGTAACAAGCCTTGTGAGGTCATCTTGATGCCCCCAAATTCCTTCTTTGCCTTAAGAGGTGCTTATGAAAGTTCAGTGACTATCTGTCCTAACAGCCAGGAACCATGCTGAGACAAGGAATAGGTCTCTAGTGCTTCATTACTGCTACATTAGACAGAAAATCCTAACAAACTGAAGAAGCGTGGGAAAAACCCAGACAGATAAACCCCAAAAGTCAAGGCAAGTCTGATCTGTGTCTCTTTGAATGACTGCTTCACTCCTCAGTACTACGCATGCGTTTTCCCCCCCTGGATAGAGGCCCCCTCCTGCTCGCCATCAGTACTCATGACACTATCCGCACATTTGACAGTTCAGATGTATATTATAGATACCATACATCGATTTCAAGATGAGTTGAGATAAAATCTCCATTTTTAAATATGGGTGCAGATATTTATAAATCCCAAAAAGAGGCAGAAATGGAACGGAGAGCATTTATGGTGAACACATGTAGAAATGTTATCAACTGGCAATAGACTTGTAATTATTAATGTTAGTTGCAAAAAAATAATTTTGCGCTGTTTATCATTTTATTTTTTTGCTTGTTTTATTTTTCCCAATTTATTTGTACTTCGGTGGGCATTATAATCTTTTTGATGTTTAGGAATTAGTGCTTCCCAATGTTGCATTCAGTGCCTACAGGGCTAAATCTAATTACAGGTAGTCCTCGACTTATGACTGTTTAGCAACTGTCCAGAGTTACAACGGTGCTGAAAAAAGTGGCTTGCAGCTGGTCCTCACACTTATGACCATCACATTGTCCCGGCAGTCACGTGATCATGATCTGGGCACTTGGCAATCAGCTTGCACTTATGACAGTTGCAGCATCCTGCAGTCACATAATCACCATTTGTGACCTTCCCAGCTGGCTTCCGACAAGCAAAAGGGAAGCCAGCAGGAGGTCACAAGTCATGGTCACATGATGTCTCACTTAACAGCCGTGGGTGATTTGCTTAGTGACCATGGCAAAAAGGTCATAAAATTGGGTGCAGTCATGTGATGCCTCACTTAATGACTGCACCACTTAATGATGAATTTTCTGATCCCTTTTGTGGTCGTAAGTTAAAGACTACTTATATGCTGAAAATAAATAAAATGTATATTATATCCACCAAAGCCACTTCAGTTCAGGAATTATGTATAGAACAAGAATTCAGAGCAGAATACAAAATACAGAGAAAATGCTGCAAGCAACATATAAAACAGCATTTCGGGGCAGGCCAGCAAGTATGATCACATTCTCCTCCCTAGAAATATTTGTGCACACTTTGTCAGCACAAATCTAGACATTTTGGATCCACGTATATCCAAACTCATCCTCTACCTTTTTTCCTAACAGTAATGATATTTCAATAAGATACTGAACAGTAGGTTAAAGACTTAACATGTCACCCAATATTGTTCAATACCTATAAAAGCCATTAAAAATGAGGATACATAATGGGAATGGGAGACCCAGAATGGTGTGGTGGTTAAGGCATCAGGCTAGAAAGTAGGAGATGGTGAGTTCTAGTCCCAATTTAGGCATGAAGCCAGCTGGGTGGCCTTGGGCCAGTCACTCTCTCAGCCCTAGGAAGGAGACAATGGCAAAGCACTTCTGAAATCTTGCCAAGAAAACTGCAGGGATTTATCTAGGCAGTCACCAGGAGTCGACACTAACTTGAAGGCACATCCACACAATAGGAATGGGTATTGCTGTATTCGTGTCTTCTGCTGGTGGAATGTATGAGTTCTGAAGATCTGATCCTTCTTAGCAAACTTAGGTGGGAGCCTTAGTGCCTACGCCAGTGCAGCACCTCCAGAATTTGTACTGCCCTGCACACTGTAACACCAGAATACCTTTTTCCAGCTGCTTGCCAATTGCTTTAGCTGCCCATTCATATCCTAATGAACAGAACTCTAAGGATTGGATATGTATGAATGTACTGCCACCCAACCATAGAAGATAGACATACCAACATACAATACCGGCTGCAACCACCATAAATGATCAAACTTCCCTTGTATTTCAATGGAATTAAGGACATTTAACTTTACTCTAGCCTGGAGTGTGACTCTTGTGTTTTTACTTCTCTTTTATGCCTGTTCCTTGTTTGGTGTGTTTGTGCACACGCCCATCCATCCATCCATCCCTTTTTTTACTGCTCTGTAACAATGACAAGTCATCTGCACTACTGACAGCAGAGAGAAAGTTTATTGTTAGGTCTAAGTGGAGAAAACATCAAGAGAATGGGCATTTTAAAGTTAGGAGAGCCTTATCCAGCTGTGTGGTTGAGGTTTCCCTTACAGCTTTTAACTCACAACTGAAACTTACTTATTTTTTTTTCTCATGGCTTATATCCTATTTACATTCCTGCAGACCATTTTATCAGGACTGTTTCAACATGCTGATTAATCTTGGTTAAAATCTTTCCAGAAATGTGGTATCCATTTATTATGTATCTTCAGCCCATTTCTAAATACTTTCACCCACACCATTAGTACCACAGCCGTTCCTGTGGTACTTTCAGCATTTGCCTCTTAAATCAAAATGAACAGCTATTTGATTGGCCCAGACCAGAAGCGCCTGAAAAAGTGGAGTGATTCCCAAGGTCTGCCTGTGAAGCTGTTGAAGCTATTTTGCATTTATTAAGAAGAAAAAAGCTTTGATCCCTTATTGAATGAGTGAGGCAACAGCTAAACTGTACAAGCATTATAATCTCTAAATGCACATTTCGGAACAATGCATTTCACAGGCAATTGTGAACACTAATGTTGGGACACAAACTTAGGTGCACGGCCATGATTATCCAGAGGTAAGTAAAAGATGGCACAGCAATAAAGAGTCCCAGCATGAACACCTGGGTAAAGAAAGCCAAATCTATCATAGTTGGCACCATTCATTGTAGCATTTATGGCTTCTCTTTTTAAAAAAAATAGAATCTTGCCATGAATATACATCTTCATGGACTCTCACTGCAGTCTCATTTTGATTTTTAAAAGATACGATTCTATTTTACAGTACAATTTAGCTACCAACATTGGAAGGTAACCTCCCAGGACAATGGGGACACAATCCTTCCTTGGTCCCCGAATACTCATTGTGACCCTTACAGTGGGAGGAGTGAAGTTGGTGAGGCAGGAACTGGCAGCTCCAGGGCTATAGAGAGCTGTTATATCAGATCTGGTGCCCCCTAGAGGCTTTGCTTCTAAGTACTACAGTTGCTATCCCTAGAGGCTTTGCTTCTAAGTACTACAGTTGCAATCCAGTGCCGGGAGGAGTGTTCTGAGCTCTACACCAGGGAAACCAAACAGCCTTTACACAAGAGGATGGCCCAACACAGGTGGAGCAACACCACAGGACCAGAATCAGCAGTTTGCCTTCATCTAAAAGAAAAAAGGACACTCATTTGAGGACAATAATGTTCATATTTTGGACAGAGAAGATAGGTGGTTTGAGAGAGGGGTTAAGGAATCCATTCATGCCGAAGTGGAAAATCCTTCCCGCAATAGAGGCGGAGGCCCCAGACACAACTTGTCCCCCAGTTTTCATGCTGCTCTTTCATCAGTCCCCAGGAAGATTAAGACCACCAGGAAGGCCACTCTTAACGATCCACTTGGGGATGAAGAAAGGATCTAGGAGTAAGACATCCCAAAGACAATCCACACCTCCATGGTACAGTTAACAGCCATTCAGGTGTAGGGACTATGCAGCCACCCTGGAAGACATATATGGGGTCCCCTCACCCACCTTTGCCCAGACTGAAGAGGCTGCTTGGACAAGCAGTGAAACGTTTCTACCAAAAAGAAGGAAATCCAGTTGCCGTGACTCAGCCTACAGACTACTAAGTTCTAAGTAGAACAGCGCACCAGTCTTCTTTGGGTATTATATTTGGCTTATGTTTTATTCCTGTCTGCAGTAAAGAAACTAAGTTTGCCTAGTAGTGTCTGTGAGTCTTCTGCTGAGTAATCCAATTTTTGACCACAGAGTTAAATGTCACAAGAGCTGAATTTATAACCAAGCCTGACATACAATAGCTATCATCAACAAATGCTGCCAGTTCATAATCTCTATTTTGAGACTGACTGTAAAGAACATACCTGCTCCAAACTCTCTCTCTCTCTCTCTCCCTCCCTCCCTCTCTCTTTCTCTCCACAGACAGACAGACACACACAGAGAGACCTCTAGTCTACTCAGTGGCCACACTGTCCTAAAGTGGCATGATGAGAACCATAGTTCAAAAATGATCAAAGCCAGGGTCTAAGATGAGCAGGATTACTGAGAAAACTGAAAAAGAATACAGAAAATAAAGCAAAGAAAATAATTTGGTCTTCCCTTTCATTTGAAACAATATGTAATGCATATATTCCTCCCCCTTCATTAATTAAAGGACACATTACTGGGTTAGTGCTCTACTGCATGTGAAGATGCAAAATTAGCACACTTCCATTTAACATGCACACAAACTTGCTGTTATACGACACCTCAAATGCCAAACTCAGATTTGTTGGAATGGAGTGGTGAATTTGAATCTGAATTGTTGCAAAGAGAGCCAGTAATACAAGCATAGAAAATTAAAATGCACCACTTGTGTCAAACACAGCAGAATCGTTGTTTGTTTATTTTAAAGATGCTAATAAAAGAGATTAATGGCATTGCTTGATAATGAACCAATCTGCTGCTAGACAAGCTGCTGAAAGGAGAGGAGGCTGTTATAGGCTCAGCACCAGACCTCCAGACTCCCAGTTTCTTATGCAGGTGCCAATCAGAATCCTTTTTGCCATGATTATCATGCCATTTCCAAATTTAGGTTAATTTTATTTCATGCTGATACTAGCTGCTAAAAATATTACTCTTTCCTCTCTACATTTTGGTTTGGAGGTGATGGATGGATGGATGGATGGATGGAGATGTCTCTCCCTTTCTCTCCTGAGCAGAATTTCATAGGAAAATGCCAAATCCATATGTCATCAGATTCAGTAAGGGAAAATACTATCCAGTTTCCACACTGCCAAAATTGTGAAGGACATTAAAATGGTCAAAGGATGGAAAAACCTTTCATGATAATGCATCATGCAGCAGGAGTATGTCAATGATATTAATAAGATTCTACAAGAATTTATGAGAGCCAGTTTGATGTAATGGTTAAGGCACCAGGCTAGAAACCAGGAGATGGTGAGTTCTAGTCCTGCATTAGGCACAAAGCCAGCTGGGTGACCTTGGGCCAGTCCCTTTCTCTCAGCCCTAGGAAGGAGGCAATGGCAAGCCACTTCCAAAAACCTTGCCAAGAAAACTGCAGGGACTTATCCAGGCAGTCTCTGAGAATTGGACAGAATTGAACTGATTAAAACAACAACCTCCAAGCAAAGGATCGTTACCTTGTCGTGGTGCTGGAGCTTGAGCACCTCAATGATGCCATGAGCTAAACCGTGAAGGGCCACCCAAGACGGGAAGGTCATGACAGAGAGGTCAGACTAAATGCGATCCCTGGGGAAGGTAATGGCAACCCACCTCAGTATTCTTGCCGTGAAAACTAAATGGATCAGTACAACCAGAGATATGTCGGTATACCATCGGAAGATGAGACCCCCAGGTCGGAAGATGGTCAAAATGCTACTGGGGAGGAACAGAGGATGAACTCAACTAGCCCCAGACGTGATGACACAGCTAGCTCAAAGCCGAAAGGACGGCTAGCGGCCGACGGTGCTGGTGGTGAACGGCGAATCCGATGTTCTAAGGATCAACACACCATTGGAACCTGGAATGTAAGATCTATGAGCCAGGGCAAATTGGATGTGGTTATTGGGGAGATGTCAAGATTAAAGATAGACATTTTGGGCGTCAGTGAACTGAAATGGACTGGAATGGGCCACTTCACATCAAATGACCACCAGATCTACTACTGCGGACAAGAGGACCACAGAAGAAATGGAGTAGCCTTCATAATTAATAGTAAAGTGGCTAAAGCAGTGCTTGGATACAACCCAAAAAACGACAGAATGATCTCAATTCGAATTCAGGGCAAGCCATCTAACATCACAGTGATCCAAATATACGCCCCAACCACAAATGCTGAAGAAGCTGAAGTAGAGCAGTTCTATGAGGATCTGCAGCACCTACTGGACAACACGCCTCAAAGAGATGTTATTTTCATCACAGGAGACTGGAATGCTAAGGTGGGCAGTCAAATGACACCTCGAATTACAGGTAAGTATGGCCTGGGAGAACAAAACGAAGCAGGACACAGGCTGATAGAATTTTGCCAAGACAATTCACTCTGCATAACAAACACTCTCTTCCAACAACCTAAGAGACGGCTTTATACATGGACTTCACCAGATGGACAACACCGAAATCAGATTGATTACATCCTTTGCAGCCAAAGGTGGCGGACATCTGTACAGTCGGTAAAAACAAGGCCTGGAGCTGACTGTAGTTCAGATCACGAACTTCTTCTTGCACAATTTAGGATCAGACTAAAGAGATTAGGGAAGACCCACAGATCAGCTAGATATGAGCTCACTAATATTCCTAAGGAATATGCAGTGGAGGTGAAGAATCGATTTAAGGGACTGGACTTAGTAGATAGGGTCCCGGAAGAACTCTGGACAGAAGTTGGCAGCATTGTTCAGGAGGCGGCAACAAAATACATCCCAAAGAAAGAGAAAACCAAGAAGGCAAAATGGCTGTCTGCTGAGACACTAGAAGTAGCCCAAGAAAGAAGGAAAGCAAAAGGCAACAGCGATAGGGGGAGATATGCCCAATTAAATGCAAAATTCCAGAGGTTAGCCAGAAGAGATAAGGAATTATTTTTAAACAAGCAATGCGCGGAAGTGGAAGAAGACAATAGAATAGGAAGGACAAGAGACCTCTTCCAGAAAATTAGAAACATTGGAGGTAAATTCCAGGCAAAAATGGGTATGATCAAAAACAAAGATGGCAAGGACCTAACAGAAGAAGAAGAGATCAAGAAAAGGTGGCAAGAATATACAGAAAACCTGTATAGGAAGGATAACAATATCGGGGATAGCTTTGACGGTGTGGTCGGTGAGCTAGAGCCAGACATCCTGAAGAGTGAGGTTGAGTGGGCCTTAAGAAGCATTGCTAATAACAAGGCAACAGGAGACGACGGCATCCCAGCTGAACTGTTCAAAATCTTGCAAGATGATGCTGTCAAGGTAATGCATGCTATATGCCAGCAAATTTGGAAAACACAAGAATGGCCATCAGACTGGAAAAAATCAACTTATATCCCCATACCAAAAAAGGGAAACACTAAAGACTGTTCAAACTATCGAACAGTGGCACTCATTTCACATGCCAGTAAGGTAATGCTCAAGATCCTGCAAGGTAGACTTCAGCAGGTCATGGAGCGAGAATTGCCAGATGTACAAGCTGGGTTTAGAAAAGGCAGAGGAACTAGAGACCAAATTGCCAATATCCGCTTGATAATGGAAAAAGCCAGGGAGTTTCAGAAAAAGATCTATTTCTGTTTTATTGACTATTCTAAAGCCTTTGACTGTGTGGACCATAACAAATTGTGGCAAGTTCTTAGTGGTATGGGGATACCAAGTCATCTTGTATGCCTCCTGAGGAATCTGTATAACGACCAAGTAGCAACAGTAAGAACAGACCACGGAACAACAGACTGGTTTAAGATTGGGAAAGGAGTACGGCAGGGCTGTATACTCTCACCCTACCTATTCAACTTGTATGCAGAACACATCATGCGACGTGCTGGGCTTGAGGAATCCAAGGCTGGAGTTAAAATCTCTGGAAGAAACATTAACAATCTCAGATATGCAGATGATACCACTTTGATGGCTGAAAGTGAAGAGGAACTGAGGAGCCTTATGATGAAGGTGAAAGAAGAAAGTGCAAAAGCTGGCTTGCAGCTAAACCTCAAAAAAACCAAGATTATGGCAACCAGCTTGATTGATAACTGGCAAATAGAGGGAGAAAATGTAGAAGCAGTGAAAGACTTTGTATTCCTAGGTGCAAAGATTACTGCAGATGCTGACTGCAGTCAGGAAATCAGAAGACGCTTAATCCTTGGAAGAAGAGCAATGACCAATCTCAATAAAATAGTTAAGAGCAGAGATATCACACTGACAACGAAGGCCCGCATAGTTAAAGCAATGGTGTTCCCTGTAGTAACATATGGCTGCGAGAGCTGGACCATAAGGAAGGCTGAGCGAAGGAAGATCGATGCTTTTGAACTGTGGTGTTGGAGGAAAATTCTGAGAGTGCCTTGGACTGCAAGAAGATCCAACCAGTCCATCCTCCAGGAAATAAAGCCAGACTGCTCACTTGAGGGAATGATATTAAAGGCAAAACTGAAATACTTTGGCCACATAATGAGAAGACAGGACACCCTGGAGAAGATGCTGATGCTAGGGAGAGTGGAAGGCAAAAGGAAGAGGGGCCGACCAAGGGCAAGGTGGATGGATGATATTCTAGAGGTGACGGACTTGTCCCTGGGGGAGCTGGGGGTGTTGACGACCGACAGGAAGCTCTGGCGTGGGCTGGTCCATGAAGTCACGAAGAGTCGGAAGCGACTAAACGAATAAACAACAACAAAACAACAACAACAAAAATGTATAGGAGGATTTCCCATTCCAAACTGTCAGCTAAATTTGCTGAAAAAGAAACTTACATGGAAGAAAAAAATCACAGTGGAGGGGAAAAAATCTGTGAAATCTAGCATTGTGCTAAAAATAAATGAAAGAACTGAAATTATTACACCTGAAAGAATGTGTTGCTACTTTTTATACCAAGGTGTTATTTTGTTGCTATACATAACATTATTTTATAAATGTTTGCAGTCTGTCTCATTCCTTCAGGTAAAGAAGCTTTGGAGACTCCAATTCTTGACCGCTCTGTTAGAAATGCAATGAACTATTATTAAAGTATCTACACATCAGCCAATGCTACAATCCAATGCTACATCAAAACACCAGAATCATTTTCATTAATGTAGTGGCTGTAGTGAGTTTCATTTGCTAATGTCTTCTTATACCTTTTATCCAATCTGAATCCTAGTGTTCTCAGATTCCATGCATCTCTTTCATCTAGCTAAGGTAAAGCTGTTCTAGAGCAAGTGTCCTGATTGTACAGTAACTACAGATTCTTCAAGGGGCTACCTTTGAAGAATATCTGGAAGCTACAACTGGTCCCTTCAGCAAAGGATCGTTACCTTGTCGTGGTGCTGGAGCTTGAGCACCTCAATGATGCCATGAGCTAAACCGTGAAGGGCCACCCAAGACGGGAAGGTCATGACAGAGAGGTCAGACTAAATGCGATCCCTGAGGAAGGTAATGACAACCCACCTCAGTATTCTTGCCGTGAAAACTAAATGGATCAGTACAACCAGAGATACGTCGGTATACCATCGGAAGATGAGACCCCCAGGTCGGAAGATGGTCAAAATGCTACTGGGGAGGAACAGAGGATGAGCTCAACTAGCCCCAGACGTGATGACGCAGCTAGCTCAAAGCCGAAAGGACGGCTAGCGGCCGACGGTGCTGGTGGTGAACGGCGAATCCGATGTTCTAAGGATCAACACACCATCGGAACCTGGAATGTAAGATCTATGAGCCAGGGCAAATTGGATGTGGTTATTGGGGAGATGTCAAGATTAAAGATAGACATTCTGGGCGTCAGTGAACTGAAATGGACTGGAATGGGCCACGTCACATCAAATTACCACCAGATCTACTACTGCGGACAAGAGGACCACAGAAGAAATGGAGTAGCCTTCATAATTAATAGTAAAGTGGCTAAAGCAGTGCTTGGATACAACCCAAAAAACGACAGAATGATCTCAATTCGAATTCAGGGCAAGCCATCTAACATCACAGTGATCCAAATATACGCCCCAACCACAAATGCTGAAGAAGCTGAAGTAGAGCAGTTCTATGAGGATCTGCAGCACCTACTGGACAACACGCCTCAAAGAGATGTTATTTTCATCACAGGAGACTGGAATGCTAAGGTGGGCAGTCAAATGACACCTCGAATTACAGGTAAGTATGGCCTGGGAGAACAAAACGAAGCAGGACACAGGCTGATAGAATTTTGCCAAGACAATTCACTCTGCATAACAAACACTCTCTTCCAACAACCTAAGAGACGGCTTTATACATGGACTTCACCAGATGGACAACACCGAAATCAGATTGATTACATCCTTTGCAGCCAAAGGTGGCGGACATCTGTACAGTCGGTAAAAACAAGGCCTGGAGCTGACTGTAGTTCAGATCACGAACTTCTTCTTGCACAATTTAGGATCAGACTAAAGAGATTAGGGAAGACCCACAGATCAGCTAGATATGAGCTCACTAATATTCCTAAGGAATATGCAGTGGAGGTGAAGAATCGATTTAAGGGACTGGACTTAGTAGATAGGGTCCCGGAAGAACTCTGGACAGAAGTTGGCAGCATTGTTCAGGAGGCGGCAACAAAATACATCCCAAAGAAAGAGAAAACCAAGAAGGCAAAATGGCTGTCTGCTGAGACACTAGAAGTAGCCCAAGAAAGAAGGAAAGCAAAAGGCAACAGTGATAGGGGGAGATATGCCCAATTAAATGCAAAATTCCAGAGGTTAGCCAGAAGAGATAAGGAATTATTTTTAAACAAGCAATGCGCGGAAGTGGAAGAAGACAATAGAATAGGAAGGACAAGAGACCTCTTCCAGAAAATTAGAAACATTGGAGGTAAATTCCAGGCAAAAATGGGTATGATCAAAAACAAAGATGGCAAGGACCTAACAGAAGAAGAAGAGATCAAGAAAAGGTGGCAAGAATATACAGAAAACCTGTATAGGAAGGATAACAATATCGGGGATAGCTTTGACGGTGTGGTCGGTGAGCTAGAGCCAGACATCCTGAAGAGTGAGGTTGAGTGGGCCTTAAGAAGCATTGCTAATAACAAGGCAACAGGAGACGACGGCATCCCAGCTGAACTGTTCAAAATCTTGCAAGATGATGCTGTCAAGGTAATGCATGCTATATGCCAGCAAATTTGGAAAACACAAGAATGGCCATCAGACTGGAAAAAATCAACTTATATCCCCATACCAAAAAAGGGAAACACTAAAGAATGTTCAAACTATTGAACAGTGGCACTCATTTCACATGCCAGTAAGGTAATGCTCAAGATCCTGCAAGGTAGACTTCAGCAGTTCATGGAGCGAGAATTGCCAGATGTACAAGCTGGGTTTAGAAAAGGCAGAGGAACTAGAGACCAAATTGCCAATATCCGCTGGATAATGGAAAAAGCCAGGGAGTTTCAGAAAAAGATCTATTTCTGTTTTATTGACTATTCTAAAGCCTTTGACTGTGTGGACCATAACAAATTGTGGCAAGTTCTTAGTGGTATGGGGATACCAAGTCATCTTGTATGCCTCCTGAAGAATCTGTATAACGACCAAGTAGCAACAGTAAGAACAGAACACGGAACAACAGACTGGTTTAAGATTGGGAAAGGAGTACGGGAGGGCTGTATACTCTCACCCTACCTATTCAACTTGTATGCAGAACACATCATGCGACAAGCTGGCCTTGAGGAATCCAAGGCTGGAGTTGAAATCTCTGGAAGAAACATTAACAATCTCAGATATGCAGATGATACCACTTTGATGGCTGAAAGTGAAGAGGAACTGAGGAGCCTTATGATGAAGGTGAAAGAAGAAAGTGCAAAAGCTGGTTTGCAGCTAAACCTCAAAAAAACCAAGATTATGGCAACCAGCTTGATCGATAACTGGCAAATAGAGGGAGAAAATGTAGAAGCAGTGAAAGAGTTTGTATTCCTAGGTGCAAAGATTACTGCAGATGCTGACTGCAGTCAGGAAATCAGAAGATGCTTAATCCTTGGAAGAAGAGCAATGACCAATCTTGATAAAATAGTTAAGAGCAGAGACATCACACTGACAACCAAGGCCCGCATAGTTAAAGCAATGGTGTTCCCTGTAGTAACATATGGCTGCGAGAGCTGGACCATAAGGAAGGCTGGGCGAAGGAAGATCGATGCTTTTGAACTGTGGTGTTGGAGGAAAATTCTGAGAGTGCCTTGGACTGCAAGAAGATCCAACCAGTCCATCCTCCAGGAAATAAAGCCAGACTGCTCACTTGAGGGAATGATATTCAAGGCAAAACTGAAATACTTTGGCCACATAATGAGAAGACAGGACACCCTGGAGAAGATGCTGATGCTAGGGAGAGTGGAAGGCAAAAGGAAGAGGGGTCGACCAAGGGCAAGATGGATGGATGATATTCTAGAGGTGACGGACTCGTCCCTGGGGGAGCTGGGGGTGTTGACGACCGACAGGAAGCTCTGGCGTGGGCTGGTCCATGAAGTCACGAAGAGTCGGAAGCGACTAAACGAATAAACAACAACAAACAACTGGTCCAGAATGCAGCCCCGCGGGCAATCTTGGGTTTTCCAAGGTTTGCACATGTAACACCTTTGTTGCATGAGCTGCACTGGGTTCCAGTCTGCTTCCAGGTTCAATTCAAGGTGTTGGTTATCCCCTTTAAAGCTCTACATGGCATGGGACCAGGCTGTCTGAGGGACCATCTCATCCCCATTACATCAGCCCGTCCCACCCGGTCAGGCAGAGAGGGCATGTTATGGACCCCATCAGTAAAAGATGTGATTCTAGCGGGGTCTCGGAAGTGTGCCTTCTCTGCAGTAGCTCCCACCCTTTGGAACATCCTTCCCCCAGAGGTGAGGCAGGCCCCCTCACTTCTGGACTTTCAAAAAAAGATTAAAGACCTGGTTTTGCCAGCAGGCTTGGAACGGGAGGGGGCTAGCCACACCTGGGGATGGCTCGCACCCTAGAGTGATTTTCGATGGACCTATTACACTCATGGACTGATTAAGAACTCTCAGCCATCTAGATTCCATCACGTTTTTTTTAGTTTTAATGTATTTAATGTATTTATAATTGTTCTGAATTTTAATTTTGTTTTTATTGTAAACTGCCCAGAGTCCCTCCTTGGGAGGGAGATGGGTGGTGATAAAGTTTGATAAATAAATAAATAAAACTAACAAGTATACAATCACAGATCATTGTTGTTGTTTATTCGTTTAGTCGCTTCCGACTCTTCGTGACTTCATGGACCAGCCCACGCCAGAGCTTCCTGTCGGTCGTCAACATCCCCAGCTCCCCCAGGGACGAGTCCGTCACCTCTAGAATATCATCCATCCATCTTGCCCTTGGTCGGCCCCTCTTCCTTTTGCCTTCCACTCTCCCTAGCATCAGCATCTTCTCCAGGGTGTCCTGTCTTCTCATTATGTGGCCAAAGTATTTCAGTTTTGCCTTTAATATCATTCCCTCAAGTGAGCAGTCTGGCTTTATTTCCTGGAGGATGGACTGGTTTGATCTTCTTGCAGTCCAAGGCACTCTCAGAATTTTCCTCCAACACCACAGTTCAAAAGCATCGATCTTCCTTCGCTCAGCCTTCCTTATGGTCCAGCTCTCGCAGCCATATGTTACTACGGGGAACACCATTGCTTTAACTATGCGGGCCTTTGTTGTCAGTGTGATGTCTCTGCTCTTAACTATTTTATCGAGATTTGTCATTGCTCTTCTCCCAAGGATTAAGCGTCTTCTGATTTCCTGACTGCAGTCAGCATCTGCAGTAATCTTTGCACCTAGGAATACAAAGTCTTTCACTGCTTCTACATTTTCTCCCTCTATTTGCCAGTTATCAATCAAGCTGGTTGCCATAATCTTGGTTTTTTTGAGGTTTAGCTGCAAGCCAGCTTTTGCACTTTCTTCTTTCACCTTCATCATAAGGCTCCTCAGTTCCTCTTCACTTTCAGCCATCAAAGTGGTATCATCTGCATATCTGAGATTGTTAATGTTTCTTCCAGAGATTTTAACTCCAGCCTTGGATTCCTCAAGGCCAGCTTGTCGCATGATGTGTTCTGCATACAAGTTGAATAGGTAGGGTGAGAGTATACAGCCCTGCCGTACTCCTTTCCCAATCTTAAACCAGTCCGTTGTTCCGTGGTCTGTTCTTACTGTTGCTACTTGGTCGTTATACAGATTCTTCAGGAGGCATACAAGATGACTTGGTATCCCCATACCACTAAGAACTTGCCACAATTTGTTATGGTCCACACAGTCAAATAGTCAATAAAACAGAAATAGATGTTTTTCTGAAACTCCCTGGCTTTTTCCATTATCCAGCGGATATTGGCAATTTGGTCTCTAGTTCCTCTGCCTTTTCTAAACCCAGCCTGTACATCTGGCAATTCTCGCTCCATGAACTGCTGAAGTCTACCTTGCAGGATCTTGAGCATTACCTTACTGGCATGTGAAATGAGTGCCACTGTTCGATAGTTTGAACATTCTTTAGTGTTTCCCTTTTTTGGTATGGGGATATAAGTTGATTTTTTCCAGTCTGATGGCCATTCTTGTGTTTTCCAAATTTGCTGGCATATAGCATGCATTACCTTGACAGCATCATCTTGCAAGATTTTGAACAGTTCAGCTGGGATGCCGTCTTCTCCTGCTGCCTTGTTATTAGCAATGCTTCTTAAGGCCCACTCAACCTCACTCTTCAGGATGTCTGGCTCTAGCTCACTGACCACACCGTCAAAGCTATCCCCGATATTGTTATCCTTCCTATACAGGTCTCCTGTATATTCTTGCCACCTTTTCTTGATCTCTTCTTCTTCTGTTAGGTCCTTGCCATCTTTGTTTTTGATCATACCCATTTTTGCCTGGAATTTACCTCCAATGTTTCTAATTTTCTGGAAGAGGTCTCTTGTCCTTCCTATTCTATTGTCTTCTTCCACTTCCACGCATTGCTTGTTTAAAAATAATTCCTTATCTCTTCTGGCTAACCTCTGGAATTTTGCATTTAATTGGGCATATCTCCCCCTATCGCTGTTGCCTTTTGCTTTCCTTCTTTCTTGGGCTACTTCTAGTGTCTCAGCAGACAGCCATTTTGCCTTCTTGGTTTTCTCTTTCTTTGGGATGTATTTTGTTGCCGCCTCCTGAACAATGCTGCCAACTTCTGTCCAGAGTTCTTCCGGGACCCTATCTACTAAGTCCAGTCCCTTAAATCGATTCTTCACCTCCACTGCATATTCCTGAGGAATATTCGTGAGCTCATATCTAGCTGATCTGTGGGTCTTCCCTAATCTCTTTAGTCTGATCCTAAATTGTGCAAGAAGAAGTTCATGGTCTGAACTACAGTCAGCTCCAGGCCTAGTTTTTACCGACTGTACAGATGTCCGCCACCTTTGGCTGCAAAGGATGTAATCAATCTGATTTCGGTGTTGTCCATCTGGTGAAGTCCATGTGTAAAGCCGTCTCTTAGGTTGTTGGAAGAGAGTGTTTGTTATGCAGAGTGAATTGTCTTGGCAAAATTCTATCAGCCTATGTCCTGCTTCGTTTTGTTCTCCCAGGCCATACTTACCTGTAATTCGAGGTGTCATTTGACTGCCCACCTTAGCATTCCAGTCTCCTGTGATGAAAATAACATCTCTTTTAGGCGTGTTGTCCAGTAGGTGCTGCAGATCCTCATAGAACTGCTCTACTTCAGCTTCTTCAGCATTTGTGGTTGGGGCGTATATTTGGATCACTGTGATGTTAGATGGCTTGCCCTGAATTCGAATTGAGATCATTCTGTCGTTTTTGGGGTTGTATCCAAGCACTGCTTTAGCCACTTTACTATTAATTATGAAGGCTACTCCATTTCTTCTGTGGTCCTCTTGTCCACAGTAGTAGATCTGGTGGTCATTTGATGTGAAGTGGCCCATTCCAGTCCATTTCAGTTCACTGATGCCCAGAATGTCTATCTTTAATCTTGACATCTCACCAATAACTACATCCAATTTGCCCTGGCTCATAGATCTTACATTCCAGGTTCCAATGGTGTGTTGATCCTTAGAACATCGGATTCGCCGTTCACCACCAGCACCGTCGGCCGCTAACCGTCCTTTCGGCTTTGAGCTAGCTGCGTCATCACGACTGGGGCTAGTTGAGCTCATCCTCTGTTCCTCCCCAGTAGCATTTTGACCATCTTCCGACCTGGGGGTCTCATCTTCCGATGGTATACCGACATATCTCTGGTTGTACTGATCCATTTAGTTTTCACGGCAAGAATACTGGGGTGGGTTGCCATTACCTTCCCCAGGGATCGCATTTAGTCTGACCTCTCTGTCATGACCTTCCCGTCTTGGGTGGCCCTTCACGGTTTAGCTCATGGCATCATTGAGGTGCTCAAGCTCCAGCACCACGACAAGGTAACGATCCTTTGCGGAGCACAGATCATTGCTAAATTGTAATTTGAAACGTGACAAAGAGAGACAGTGTAGTGTACAGGTCAAGGCACAAGGTTAGAAACTGGGAGACTGTGGGTTCTAATCCCATATTAGGCACAAAGACAACTGGATTAGTCATTCTGACTCAGCCCCAGGAAGAAGACAAGAGCAAACCGCTTCTGAAAATGTTGCTAAGAAAATTTCAGGGATTTCTCCAGACAGTTGACAGGAATCAAGACTGACTCGAAAATGCATACACACGCAAACACCAAAGGCAAGAGAGGAAAGTTGTTAAGTGTATAACTGGGAAGCAATGTTACACAATATATAGTCTTAATTTACATAGATGTAAAGGGAAATTAAATGTAGGTGATGACACAAACTGCTATCACAAGACTTAGGTGGTGGTGGGGAGAGAAAGATAAGCCTACAGGCATACTATCCATACAGAGGTCACACAAATTGCAATTGCAGACGGTGATGGTGACAGTATCCACCACAAATGATGGGGTGGCGCACAGCTCTTGGCCTGCAAGAAGGCAGTAGCTCAGCTTTTGAATCTGAGGAGGCAGCAATTCTCCCAAATGCATCAAGAACCATTGACAGGCTTGATTAAGCCAATGTACCAGATGTCAATTTTTTCATAAGATTTCATAATATGTCCTAGTTTATCATTATGCTGCTAGATATCTAAACAGGAACACTGAAAGGAGATAGACAGACAGACAGACTTTCAGACACAACAAAGAAAATAAGTTCTGACTTTCTGTTTCAGAATGTCATTTACCTACAAAACACCAAGTTTGTCTGGGTAGAAGCTCCCTCTCTAATTCCTGACCATAGTAAACTTCACATCATAGTCCATATGAGTCATTGTCCAAGTTCTTTAGTTATAAAGATATCATTCCCTGGACAGCTTTAACTGGAATGAGCACACCAAGCCCAACTCCTTCTTCAGGATAATCATACAACATAAACCATAAAGCAATCAGTTAAACATGTAAGTTACAGCTCAATTCTAACTCAGCTTTAGAAACTATGCAAGATAATATTTGAAGATACTTTTAGGGTAATCTACAGTTACATCACAGGTGGCCCATGTCTTCTCTAAAGCTACGTTCCTCCTACTCAGTAGAAGCCATCATCCTCTTTCTCAATAAAGGTCATAATAACCAAAGCTTTAACAGACTTTATATTAACTCCAAGTTTCTCTCTATACAATATTTTCAGACAAAGCACTTATTATTTTAATAACTGCATAAAGAAGGTGAACATACCACAGTGTTGTTCTTTGTAGCATCAAGCACAGCTCTTTTTAAGTGGCAACATCGACTAGTTCTGGCAGAGTGTTTGGACTAGTGATATCCATTGAAATGATCTCATTCTGCAAGGGAAGGGGAGATAACGTCACATAAAACCAGCCACAGATATGCATTAAATAGGCTTTAAATGTCCTTAAACGATCAGGCTCCTTCCTTGAATAGCTGGTCTTGTTTTGATGGATTTTTGCAACATAGTTCAGATTATGCCTGTTTGGACTAATAGCATTTATGATGATATCTGAGTACCTCATTTGTTCAGTACAGGGATTTTACTGCTGCTTCACATCTGACAACGAAGGAAGGTGTATAATAAGCACAGAATCATTGCCAACGATCAACTACTTACCCGGAGACCATGTCGCATACAGGCTGTGAACAATAGCAGAAAACCAAGAGAGCTCTTTCATGTGAGGAGCATCCTCAGCAGGATGGGACAGACATTCCTAGAATGGAAGAGCTCTGTGTATGTATGATATCGTTTAGATGAGGACCTCCTTGCTTTGGTAGAACGCGTAGCTGGTGGCAGGAACGTGTAATTAATATCAGGATTATGCTGTTATAAGCATTCCATGATCTGCAATAAATACCTGCACCCACCCCGCCCACAATAACATGAAAACACAGACATAATAGAAGGGGGAAAGCCTGGTTATTTCTGAACTCAGAAAACGGGTCATTAATTTTAAAAATGTGATACCAAAATAGGAAAAATAAAGAGTTCTATTTGATAGCAGAGGCTACAGGAAGGGAACAGTCAGCAATGAATAAAAAATACTCTTTGTACTGTGCTTTAATTAATACTGGTTGGGACACATTACAGGCACATAACAATTAATCATAAGAATATACATAAAGGCAATTTCTTTTTGGTTGCTTTAGAAACAGCTGTGTAATACACATTTACTGATGGGTATTATATTGAAACTTGAACATTTATTTTTGGATCAGAACAAATACTATCCAGAAATAAGCAAGTCCTGGTCCCATTCCAGAAATACTTTCCTTGGATTTTGCAAACTGAGCTATTTTCCCAATGAGAGGGGAAATGATTCTAATTTGGACGGGAACTGACCAATCACAAAATCGCAGAAAGGCTCATTTCACTCTTCCTTTGAAATGAAGGAGTGACTTTGAAAAACTTGGAGGGGACAAAATACAAAGGCCAGGGCATTTAGGGATTCAATGGTGAAATAAGAATGGATACGTTGGTCAATTTTATTTTCTGCTATTTTTTTTTAAATTAAGTTCTTTTTATCTCGTTTATGAAGAAATTTTTGAAATTTGGCAAGTCGCTTCTTTCTTTGATTTCTCAAATGCAGGCTTTTAAAGTACAAATTATCCCAAAGTAAGGTTGAAAAAAAGCTTGCTGCTGTGTGTCTGCAAATTTTAATAGCCTATCTTCTTTTCAACTGCTCCTCAATCCCTTGATGTATGGTCTGGGGAAAGATAACTGCTGTCAGACCAGAGATTTCCAAACTTTCTTGGTTTCCTAGCAGTTCCCAAACTGTGTGCAATGGTGCCCAAGGATGCCACAGGGAACTCACTAATAATTCCATTTATTAAGTAGCATATTAACCTGGAGTGCCCTGTGAGTTGTCTGCAACACCCAGGGGCACCACAGTATACAATCTGGGAACTGTAATGCTTGATTTTAGTATTTCTGCTGTTGCAAAGCCCAATGGGAGGGAGAAAGAGTAGAATGATATATATTTATATAATTATAAATTATAATATAGTTTAAAATATTAAAGTAATTAACATTATTATATTTTTTGTGCCTTCGAGTCAGTGTTTTCTCAGCAAGATTTCAGAATAGGTACAAACTAAAGCAATGGTGTTCCCCGTAGTAACATATGGCTGCAGGAGCTGGACCATAAGGAAGGCTGAGAGAAGGAAGATAGATGCTTTTGAACTGTGGTGTTGGAGGAAAATTCTGAGAGTGCCTTGGACTGCAAGAAAACCAAACCAGTCCATCCTCCAGGAAATCAAGCCAGACTGCTCACTTGAGGGAATGATATTAATGGCAAAACTGAAATACTTTGGCCACATAATGAGAAGACAGGACGCCCTGGAGAAGATGCTGACGCTAGGCAGAGTGGAGGGCAAAAGGAAGAGGGGCCGACCAAGGGCAAGGTGGATGGATGATATTGTAGAGGTGACGGACTCGTCCCTGGGAGAGCTGGGGGTGTTGATGACCGACAGGAAACTGGCGTGGGCTGGTCCATGAAGTCACGAAGAGTTGGAAGCGACTGAACGAATAAACAACAACATAACAGCAGGGAACTATTCTTAAGCATACATGATTGTTCTCTACTTTCCAGTAATGGTTCTCGATTCTAAAATAATCAAAATAGTCTCCCTAATTTTGTCCCTTATGAAAGGCATAGTGAATTTAGAGATTATCTTGTATGATCTTCTGGCTGAAAGCTGGCTTGTCTTTGTAGCCCTTTCTGGACAAGAAGATATGTTTTTAAAATATATTGTGTTATGTTCAAATCATGATGGACTTGAAACCGACCTTTTACAAAGTTGAACTTTTCTCAGTTACCTTGGAAAGAGGCCAGGTTTACATTGCCTGAAACATGATTTGGGGAAGTACAATAATGAAATACATATAATGAAGCCTTTTACATGGTATGGTCCAGAATCAAGGCACTCTGCCAAAAGGTAGACAAGGTTCAGGAGTGAGGCTGCAGAAGAAAAAAAAAGACTCAGTTTATTGTCCCTGGTGAGTTCTGTCTTTTGTGGCATGAAATAAAGTTTGCACTTGAAACCAAAAATGTCATCCATTGAGGCTTAGCATTTAAATCTTGACAGGCACACCTGTGACATTTAGATAAATACAAAAGATTGAAAAGCAGGCAATACAAACATGGCTTTCTTAGCCTTCTAGTATTAAACACAAAGTAAGTCCTCTTGAAAGAAACAAATCAAAACATCCAATTGAAAACAAAATCTGTAAATCCACTAGCATTTACAGAGTAGAACAAACTGAAATAATTTCCTGTTGTTTTAAAGGCTTTTCCCTCTCACCTAAGGCATCCCTTTGATTGTGCTTTGTTTTCTTAAAAAAAAAAACCCACTAGGCATTTTAATGCAGTTAAATTAGTTTTCAAACATTTGTAAACAAGGGTGCAATGGTAGTCAATGGCTGCTGTCCTCAACAAGGTTATAAGGTTCATCAAATACAATGGGATTAAATTTTTGAGTACACCTATTTAGGATGTGAGCAACAGGTTTGTGCCCAAAGTTGTGATGATGGGCAACACTGCAATCATGTATCCAGTCGGGAGTCAAGCATCAAAACTGTTATTCAAGAACCAGTCTTTTTTGTCTGTAAGGAATTGGCTCTTTCTTTCGAGAAAAAACAGAATTGTTTCCACCCCCCACCCCCACCCCCACCCAAAAGAAGGCTGTGCCTGATCTCATAAATCAGGTTAAACTTACAAAGTTCAGCTTCTCATAGCCCAATTATTTAAACAAGAACTTGGCAGTCATGGCTAGGCATAAGAAAGGAAGATGAATGGTATCAGGAGCTAAATTTACCCATCCTTTATAAATAATTTACTCTGTGTTGGTCTTAACATTCACAAAACAAACACAGCAGTTATTCCTAGAATTCAAAGCTAGATTACAAATAATTCAGGTATATTTTTCTAATTTGTTTTCTGAAATCCAGATTTTTCACTTGCTGAATAAGACATTGGTGGGTTACCAGAGCTATGGGTATCATTTCAATGTAGCTTGCAAAGACAAATGTTGTGACAGTTTAACAACCATAACAAAACATCTTTCTTGCAAAAACTCCTACGATGGGATTTGAAATTGCATAGTGTAATCCATCCTAGGTTTGTATGTTATTTTTTGAATGAAAAGTGATGTTGCCACAGAATCTCTGTCAGTAGGTAGAGAAATTCTGTACAAAAATCCCTCAGCCAGATTAGAAAATATGGCAATCAATAACTGACTTTTACATAGAGACTGAATTGAAATATTCATCACAAGAAAAGAATTCTGATTTATCCCAGCACATTACTTGCCTCATAAATATCAGCCATTATAGGATAGTTCTGTTGTTTTATCTGGTCTTTTTGCTCTCCCCCTTTCACATCAAGGGCAAAGCTTGGAAAATGGGGCTAGCTATTTCCCTGTTAATTTCAGATGGTCTGAAAAAATAGACTTAGCTAAGATGAAAGAAAAAAGAAAGAAATTTAGACCAAAAAAAGTGTCTTGTTACTCAACAATGAGTATACAGCAATTTAGAAATATATTGCTTACTCCCCTCAGTAGAAACAAGGTAAGGGGAAACACATTTGTAAGTGAGTATGGATACCTTAATGGAGGGAACACAACCGGTTACCTTCTCTTTTGACTGTTTTTCATTTATTAAAGACATGGAATAAAATGCACTGCCTTCTTTTTTTGCATGTCTGATATAGTCTTGCTTACTTACATACTTACCCAGTTATCTGGGAACAGTTTGATCCTGTTGGGCTCAAGGAAGTGGACAGGATCCTCTGGACTGTAAATGCCACCACTTGTCAACTAGATCCATGCCCCTCTGGCTGGTGAAGGCAGCTCAGGAGGGGACATGTGGTTGGGTCCAGGAGATGGTAAATGCATCCTTGAGAGAGGGGGTGTTTCTGGCTGCCTTTAAGGAGGCGCTGGTGCACCCCCTCCTCAAGAAACCATAGCTGGACCCTACTGTACTGGACAATTTTCATCCAGTCTCCCACCTCCCCTTTTTGGGGAAGGTGGTTGAGAAGGTGGTGGCATTGCAACTCCGGAGGATCCTGAATGAAATGGATTATCTAGACACCTTCCAGTTAGGTTTCAGGTCCAGTTATGGGATGGAAACAGCATTGGTAGCACTTATGGATGACCTCTGTGGGAGCAGGATGGGGGCAGTTCATCCATCCTTGCTCTTCTTGACCTCTCAGTAGCTTTCAATACCATCGACCATGGTATCCTTTTGGGGTGACTCAGGGAGTTGGGGGTGGGTGGCACAGTTTTGCCCTGGTTCACCTCCTTCTCCAGGGCTGGTCCCAATCGGTGTTGATAGGGAGCAAGAGATCTGGCCCACAGCCCCTTCTTTGTGGGGTGCCGCAGGGTTTGGTACTCTCTCCACTCCTCTTCAACATCTGCATGAAACCACTGGGCAAGATCATCCATCACCATGGGATGAGGTATCATCAATATGCTGACGATACCCAATTATACATCTCCGTCCTGGGTGAAGTAAGTGATGCTGTGACCACCCTCTCTTGGTGCCTGGGGGCTGTGGGGGTCTGGATGGGGGACAACAGGCTTCAACTGAACCCTGGTAAGACAGAGTGGCTGTGGGTTAATGGCTCCTCTGTATCTGGGAATTTACCATCTTTAGTTCTGGATGGGGTTGCACTGCCCCAGACAGACCCAGTGTGGAATCTGGGTGTCCTTCTGGACTCACAACTCCTGCTTGAAGAGCAGGTGGCAGTCATAGCCAGAAGGGCCTTTGCTCAACTTTGTGTTGTGCACCAGTTGCGCCTTTTCCTGGATTGGGAGGCCCTTCAAACAGTCACTCATGCCCTTGTTATCTCCCATATAGACTACTGCAATGTGGTCTAAATAGGGTTACCCTTGAAGAGTATCCAGAAGATACAGCTGGTCCAGAATGCAGCCACATGGGAAATTCTAGGTGCCCCAAGATTGGCACATGTAACACCTCTATTGCGCAAGTTACATTGGGTGCAAGTTTGCTTCCGGGTCCAATTCAAGATGTTGCTTATCACCTTTAAAGCCCTACATGGCATGGACCCAGGCTACCTGAGGGACCATCTCATCCCCATTACATTGACCCGTCCCACCGGGTCATGCAGAGGGGGCATGTTAGGGACCCCATTGGTGAGGGAATTCCATCTGGTGGGGTCCAGGAAGTAGGCCTTCTTTGCAGTGGCTTTTGTCATCTCGCCTGGGGTGGGAAGGGTAATAGTCATTCTTGGGGATGGCTGGCACCCTAAAATGGCCCTCATATACTCACGAACTGAATTAAAACTTTCATTGCCATCTGGATTTTATTTTATTTTATATTTTTATCTTGTATTTATATTTTATGTATTATTTATGGTTTTATTGTATTTTAAATCTCTTACCTTTATTGTAAACTGCCCAGAGTCCCTCCTCTGGGGGGAGATGGGCAGTGGCAAAACTTGATGAATGAATAAATAAATAAATAGTCTTGATCTTACAACATTATTAACAGTACTGATAAGGGTACAATTTACAACAAACAAAGCTTCCAAAACTTTTCACAGGGTGATAGGCGTACCTATCTAGAAGACAGGAATGAAGATGCATGCCTATAAAGTTCGTTGGAATAGATGGAGGCAAAATTCAAGAAAAAGCAGCAACTTTCTGAATTAACCAGATATATCAGATCTAATGGACCTGCAGCAGTTATGATAGTGAATTTCCATAATTTCCATTTGTCTTTTTTTTTCTTACATTTGTAGCTACTTATGCTTGTATTTTCACTCATCTCCTGATATTACTGGACTAATGCTTTGCATATTTGGATGCAGCAGTGAAAGTTTTCCTTTCCAACTAGATATACCTTCAGGGCAAAGTTTGGTTCTCTGTTGAAAATCAGCCTAAATTTGCCTCTGTCTATATAAATTTGCTAAGCAACTCTGTGCATTATGCTCTGAACATGAATAATTTAAGTTCTCTGCAATCAGAGTTGCACCAAACTTCAACTCAAAGTTTCATTTTGAAATTAACTTCATGCAGTATATCAAAGCAAGGGTCTTCAGAATGGATGGAATGCATGGACTTCTATTCATCCCCACAAATGCTTTTTATTAAATCAGTGATTCAGATCAAATCAGGGTTGTGGCTCAACAGTGAACTGAATTCAAATAATGTCTTGGGCAATTTCCCCATCCTCTTATGGATGTTGTTGATCAGTGGGATCAGAACCCATTTGCTTCAGATGATGTGAGTCCCACCTTCAAGAAGAAGGCCTTCTGCTGAGTAGAACTTCCACTCTTTCTTTGCATTATCACCTGCTCCCACATCCTCTCCAAATATATGTGCAGTGCATAGAGCACAGGAACCATGAGCTTCCTTTTGCCTTGATCTTTTTCAAGACAGTGGTTCAGGTAAAGTCCAGAAAGAGGGGCACAGGAAGTAGGCAGCCATAACATTCAGGGAAAAGGATCCACTGGGGTCTTTTTTCATTAAAGTTTTCCAAGATCTAGAGCCAACAGAGAATAGCAGAGCATTCATTGCCCAATTACAAAGCAACAAAGCAAGGTTTACCTTCTCCTTGGCTATAGCAAATTTCAGGCAACATTTCAGGAAAACAAGCATTAAAAAGAGAATTGTATTTTTGGTACAGAAATATAGGCCGAATACAGTTAGGAATAATTCACGTTCTTTTATAAAACAGCTCTTTAAAACTGCCCTTGTGCCTCTGTTGCTCCGCAGTGTCAACGTTGTTTATCTTGACTAAAAGAATCACAATCCGTAGAATTAGTAGGATATTTAGAGATGAAGAGTTCTTATTTTGCCATGTACCTCTGTTTTCACTGAACATCTACAAACTGGATTCAAGGCTTCTGAACTGTACATGGACCACAGCAGTTCTATCTGCCCAAATCGGACCCACTTTGGAAATTTCCAAGGCAGCTCACAAAAGTGTTTGTATTAAACAAACGAATTATGCTATGGCAGGGGTAGGCACTTAACTTCTTATTTACAATTCCTGGAAATCAATGTAAGTCAATGTCATAATTCTCTATTGTTGTGAGGCAGGAAAACAATAACTTTAGTATAAACTCTGAAGTACAATTGACATAGCTACAACAGGGGAAAAAAAAAACACCTCACCAAATCCAGAATCCCTTACCTTCCCAGATTAAATAGGGCCCCTAGGAACCAAAAACTGGCCTATGCATATTTTAGGGAATGATGTATATAGCAAAAGATGTGGGTATGTGAATACTGGAAAAAGTCCACATGTGAAGGAAAAATGTGCACTGATCAAGATGTATATTAGGAGAAATATAATACTTCTGTCTTCATCCCCTTCCCTTCCCCTTCCCCTTCCTTGTATCTGTATTTAATAAGTCTTCCTTTCTTATATTTCCAGTCTGTGCTACTGAGAAATGCAATACACTATCATAACATTTGGATCCTGTTCTCCAGTGTTAGAAAATTCCAAGCCAGCAAGCACCAACCCAACAGCCATACAGCCAGTTCAACTGAGCTACTCCATTTGGCTTAACTAGAAACTCCCAAACCTTCAATGGAAGCAGATATGATTTAATGGTCTAAAACCTCCAGAGTGGATCATAATGCAAAATGGATTGTCAGTTGGCACTGGAGACAACATGCACCAGATGCTTTCAGTTACATTTATGGTGTTCCTCTTTTAATATCAAGACTTAATGCACTGCATGGCCCCTAATTCTGCTTTCTTTCTTTCTGAAACAAATTCAAGAGCATAGGCTAACGTCAGTTTTTACAGCCACAACCCAACGCAAGTTTCACAAAACCAAGTGCAGCTAAATGCCAAAAAATTATGAATTGCAATTGTCCACGCATTCATAAATACATGTATACACAAGCCCATACTAATATCAAGATTCTAGAATCCTTCAAAAGTGAAGCAAAGACATGAAAACTGGTGCACTGCTTCTAATACGTCACATGAAAAAGATATCCAAGCAAGAAGCCGGATCAAAAAATGGGGGATCAATTGTTTTTCTCTAGTGCTACCTATAAAAAGTATCTTATACTGTAAAATAATTTATTTCAAAGGAGAAGACAATTTTGGTCTAGTTCTTAGGAGGGTGAGGGTTCTGCACTTCTTTATGGTAATTTTATTAAACATTGCAATTAAAAAGATAAAAACAAATACAGACTAAAAAAGAAAAGAAAAAAAAGAAAAAATAGAAGGTGCAGAAAAGAAAAATAGAAAATAAAAAAAATAAGAATATAGTAAAGAAAAAGAAAAGAAATATAAAAAGAAATGACTTTCCCCTTTATCACAAGTATAAACAATTTTAATAACTTACCACCTTCTCTTAAAGTACAACAATGATCTTATCTATAAACAAATCCTTAAAATCTCATTTAAGTTCTAATCAGCAAAAGTCCATTAACAACACATCTCACACAGATAACAACACATCTATTTTAACCTTGATCAAATAAACCAACTTTCTATTCCTTCCTTTTACTTTTAACTATCTTGATCTTTAATCCCTTCAAATAATATCCTAGAACTTGATTTTTTTTCTTTTTCTTTTTGTCCCTTCTCACAAAATTCTTCAAAACTTTAACAATCCTCTTTTGTAAATCCAATATAAGAAAGTTATCCAGATCACTCTTTTGGTTTGTATATCCCTTTTAATTATTAAGACATCATCTGGTTTCTTCTGTATTTCCAGAGTAGCATCTTTTCCCATATCATTCTTATAGCCTGTCATTTTAAAATCCACTTTCAGATCAGTCTCAGTCTTGTCCAGCAAAACTTGTTCCTCTTCCATAACATCTTTTAAACACAGTCTATAATTGCAGACTTAAAATTAACTTCTGGGTCCATTGTCCACAAATACCCTTCAATATGTCCAGTGTTAAAATATTTTGCTACATTCTGTATTAGTGAGTCAAATTTAGGTGTTGTTCTCCTCTAATTGTAACCTTTAGTTCCTTCTGGTTGCCTCTAGTGTCCTATTTTCAAAGTCCCATCCTATCACTTTTTAAAAAAATAATTCAAAACAACAGCATTTTCCCATGGGAAGGATTCTTATAATTAATTTCAAAAATGTATTTCAAATCCATCTTGACCCATAGTCCATTTGTAACTTTCCAAAATCAATGGTCTAATTGTCCTTTTGCTGTTTACTCCAAAAAAGACTTTTCAAAAGTCCTTAAACTTGTATTTAGAACTTCTTTCATTAAAGATTGAAAAAGCTTACCCAGTGAGTAAAACCTATTGTTCAAAGGCTCCTGATATCTGAAAGGCAGTTAGCAAGCAATTTCCAAAAGCAATTAGAAAAGGAACTATGTGAATCCAGTGTCCGTAAAGGCGCTGACTGCAGTTTGGGTGAAGATTGCATTCCCTCATCTCCCAGAGCTCTAACCCCACTGAAGATTGCTGTCTTGTAGTCTCCTCACAAGGAGCAACTGTTTGGAGTACTTGTGGGTGATCCCAAGTCCTCTCCTTGTCCAGAAAAGAATTGCAAAGAGCTGGTCCACTCATCAGCTCTGCTCTCAGCGGAGCTGTCTTCAGTTTGCCATTTCTTCCCTAGGGTCTGCACTTCTTTAGTGATGAGATGGCCAAGCAATTGCCAGAATGTCCTGTTTTTCATAGTACAATAATGTTTTCAGTAGTCTGCAGCCTTCCTGGTTTCTCATGGTTCCACTAAATTCCTGAGGGAAATGCCTCACAGGGAGCTTTTCAGATTGGGAAATAAGTACCAGGAGGCTTCAGAGAGATGTAAAGATGCATCACAGAAGACCCCAGCAATATTGCCCTTCACCACATCCAATACTAAAGCCAATCCTCAACATTATCAAGAGAAACTCGAGAAGAAATTCTCAGGCACCTGGAAGGTATGGTAGAAAATATCCTCTTTTGCAAGGTAAGTAAACTTTTGATAAGTTGTAAGACAAACTTAGACACAGTGTTAAACCCAACTGGAAGACAGTAATCAAATCCAGAGTTTGTGGCGCCACCTCACAGTCTAGTCCCCTCTCCTGTTTTGCTTAATATCTAGGCTGACAAAGTCTACTGGAGAATGCAAAAGCCTGCTCCCTATTTTGTTCACCACTCAGTTGATTCCAGTAAGGCTATTTCCTTGCTAGAATATGGATTCTTTTGGATTTACTTAGGTTTTAAGGCTTGAGATAATTCTTAATATTGAGAAGTCACTGTAATAAAAGCAAAACACCTAAAGAAACATGCATTGAATAACCAGTGGACTATGATAAGAAAGTGAGAGTGCCAAGGACATAATTACTGCTGATATTTGCAGCTGCAAACTTTATAAAATGATGTCACAGAAAATTCAAACAAATTAACATTTTGGATACCTTACTACAATTCAGATGATCTTGCATGCCTACCTAAAAAAAACTAAGCACTCAGGACATAAAAATCCACTGAAAAAGTCAGACGGTTCCACCTTATTACCTTTCAACTCTCACATATTCAGACTTTTCTCATTCTTCCTTTCAGCTGTGTGGGACCAAGTCTATTGATCTGGAAGGAGGCATATGCTGTGATTTGTTACAAGAAAGAAGCACATGTGCCGCAAAATCAACAATAAGTTGATGGATTCTCTTTATGTTTGCAAGCTGGAAAGAAAGGAAGTTTAAAGCCTACTGCAAATCAGTAGACTTGAAAAGAAACAAACTCTTTTTAGTGCAAAGTTTTATTTTTTCCCTAACTGAATGTTCCCCTTTAAGCAAAGCAATTTTAATACAGGCAAAGAAGAGAATGTTCTGAAGCCAAATCAGCCTTGTGGGTCTGAATATTGATTTATGTTCAAAAAATTATTTGTAAAACTCTGATCTTGGCACTGTTGCTTTACAGTTAAGCTGGGTTGATTTTACGCCTCCCTCCTGAGCAAGGCAAAGTTAGAGCTAAGTTTCAAATTAACACAATGTTTTGAGAAACACCATGATTAAATGAATGCTTATGTTTTCTGGAAAATCAATTGGGGACAAAACTTCTGATTACTGGAAGGAATGGAAGAATTCTGGGTAACAAAAAAACTAAATGAAGTATACAAAAATGAATACTAGAAGAGATGAGACTAGGAACTTCTGACCATTTAGGAACTGCACTAAGTGGATTAGTTTTATGTCAAATATTCTATGCTTCACTCTTCATCATGAGAATTAAGTTTTGATTCACATTTTGACTACTTTAATGATAATTTATTGAATAAACCACAACTGTCCATATTATTCAATATGCTATTGTATAAGCCAAGGTCTGGAAAGACACTAAGTTAAAAATAAAAACACTAATTACAACTAAATGTGATATGTGAACCCAATAGCTGCCTTACTGGCTCCATAAGATCTATGTCAAACCTCAGTAAACCAGCCATGATCTAAAACCAGGAACAAGTGTCATCGCTGAGATCTGCTTTAATGTAGATTTCAACTCAATGTGGCCCAACATGGAATGCATAGAAAAATGCATTATCTTAGGAAGTGTACAGAAGACTGCATTATATTAGGGAACATAAAAAAAGTCTTTGGGCTAGGAGAAATATGGAATAGAACTGAAATGAAATTATGTTTGGGGAAATGAGATACTGAACTGTTGAGAATTCTCCCATCTCTGTCATTATCCATATCTTAAGATTCAGGATTCTTTGACTTAAATTATCTTTAGCAAAAACAACAGATTCTTTCTCTCCCATTATTAATTCTCTTTAATATTAAACTATAAACTAAACACACATTCTCCTAGATTGAATATCAAATTTCCTTTTCCCAATAGCCTTTTCACATTTCCTATGACATTATGAATATCTGTTTGCACAAGGTCGAAGATGAAAAACATCAATTTGAGCCTGACTTAGGGTAAATATCATACTTTTTAATAGTGCCCAAGTCTCGCTTCGTCTTTAATTTGTCATTAAAATGAATAAAGATCCCATGCTTTCATACCTTCCAAAGAAAAACAACAAAGGGATTTTTTTCCCATTGGATTTTCTAAACTAGGAAGCAAGGGAGGTTTCTGAGCGATGGAGAAATGTATAGGAAGAGGAGGAAGGGAAGACCCTTCATAATTTCCAACAATTAAGTATGTTCAAAATTTTTGAAGAAATTTCCAAGCATTCCCAAGAATAAGGGAGAAAAACTGAGAAATATATTTTATTTATTTCTTATTTTTCTAGGCTTTTATGCCACTCCAATCAGGTCTGATTCTCAATTGCTTAGAGACCTCCAAATGGCAATAAGGGTAATAGTTTAAAACAACAGTATAATGGTGTAACTTAGCTAAGTGCCAAGGAACAACCTTAAGGCAAATTTCAGCAGAGCTGAGATTTCTCCTCCCTACTGTTCTAACAGGCATTGTGCCTACATTACCTAGACACAAAACCATGGACATCATTCGGTTCAGCAAGTGGGATTGCCAGGAAGGAAGAAAACATATTATAATTGGTAATTTCTTCAATTGTTTCTTTTCTTTCTCTTTGCATTCTACATCCTTTGCAATTATGAAATATCATGTCTTCTGTAACTGATGTTACTCTAACCCACATCCTCTAAATCATAGGCCCTCCTCCCTTATGACTTGGGGGCAGGGGGCAAATGCCAAGCATTAGACTCTCCTTGCTACTCCTAGCCGGCATGCCAACAGTAGATCTCTAGAAACAGGGCAGGTGTGCTTTTCCAAGAGCAAAAGATCTTGTGCAATAGCAGGCAACTCTTTTACTTGGTTTTGACGATTTTTCATTCAAGATTAATTGAGAAACAAAAAGACTTCAAAGATAAAACTCTGGGTAGAACATGCAAAAGGGCTCAGGAAAGCCATAGACCAGAATGAGCATCTTTAGATCCACTAAGGAAGTGTTCTCAGGTTCATTTTTTTTAATAAAATGTATGGGGGGAATAGAAATGCACAACCATTTGCTAAATAAATTGGTGTGAATCTACAAAGGCGGATGTAAACAGTCAGGTCCATTTCCATCACACGTAGCTTAAAATGAATCACTTTGCAATGCAAACACTTCACACACAGTAGTTTTATCTATACCAGACCTAGACAAATTGGAAACCTCCAGTTGTTTGGCTTTTAATTCCCACAGTCCCTTGCCAGTAGCTACAACATGTGGAAGATATCAGATGCTTTCATTTGGTTTACATTGGCTGGGTTTACACAATACACCACGGCATAATATTCATTTGGATTTTGCTTGCTATGGTGCATGAAACTTAGCCATGATTTATGGCCTAGCCTATATGAACCAGGATATTGCCCAACATGCTGCAAACTGTGGTTTAAAACGCATTCATGTAATATCGTGGTTCACATAGAAAGCTAAGGATTAATATCGGATGAGATCAAGCATAGTGTAGTTCTAACAAGTTAATTCATATGCCTGTTCTTAAAATCACAGACGTTAGGACTTGAAACTTACTCAACTTATGGTCCTTATTTTCATAAGAGATGCAGTCAAAATTCATGGCAAAATGGGGGAGGGAGATTTCTCTGAATATTCTACGTGAGTGGGGCTGATATTTCAAAGGGGGAGGGGTAAATGAAGAAAGCATATTTAAAGTTAATTAACACTTCAGGCCAGCTCCAGTAATAGTTGCTATAGTTAAAGTCCAACAGTTTTAACAAGATTGTATAAAAGGTTATAAAAATTTTGTCTGTGTTTTCATATATTCCATTTTTTGTTTTGTATTGTGTTTTTATAGTTTATTCTATTGTGTGATATTCAGAGTCAGTTTGGAGTTGAGTGGTCCCTATAACTACATTGAATTACATTTTTAAAAATTGGTAGAGTAAGTTATTAAACTTCAGCAAAGGATCGTTACCTTGTCGTGGTGCTGGAGCTTGAGCACCTCAGTGATGCCATGAGCTAAACCGTGAAGGGCCACCCAAGACGGGAAGGTCATGACAGAGAGGTCAGACTAAATGCGATCCCTGGGGAAGGTAATGGCAACCCACCTCAGTATTCTTGCCGTGAAAACTAAATGGATCAGTACAACCAGAGATATGTCGGTATACCATCGGAAGATGAGACCCCCAGGTCGGAAGATGGTCAAAATGCTACTGGGGAGGAACAGAGGATGAGCTCAACTAGCCCCAGACGTGATGACGCAGCTAGCTCAAAGCCGAAAGGACGGCTAGCGGCCGACGGTGCTGGTGGTGAACGGCGAATCCGATGTTCTAAGGATCAACACACCATCGGAACCTGGAATGTAAGATCTATGAGCCAGGGCAAATTGGATGTGGTTATTGGTGAGATGTCAAGATTAAAGATAGACATTCTGGGCGTCAGTGAACTGAAATGGACTGGAATGGGCCACTTCACATCAAATGACCACCAGATCTACTACTGCGGACAAGAGGACCACAGAAGAAATGGAGTAGCCTTCATAATTAATAGTAAAGTGGCTAAAGCAGTGCTTGGATACAACCCAAAAAATGATAGAATGATCTCAATTTGAATTCAGGGCAAGCCATCTAACATCACAGTGATCCAAATATACGCCCCAACCACAAATGCTGAAGAAGCTGAAGTAGAGCAGTTCTATGAGGATCTGCAGCACCTACTGGACAACACGCCTCAAAGAGATGTTATTTTCATCACAGGAGACTGGAATGCTAAGGTGGGCAGTCAAATGACACCTCGAATTACAGGTAAGTATGGCCTGGGAGAACAAAACGAAGCAGGACACAGGCTGATAGAATTTTGCCAAGACAATTCACTCTGCATAACAAACACTCTCTTCCAACAACCTAAGAGACGGCTTTATACATGGACTTCACCAGATGGACAACACCGAAATCAGATTGATTACATCCTTTGCAGCCAAAGGTGGCGGACATCTGTACAGTCGGTAAAAACAAGGCCTGGAGCTGACTGTAGTTCAGATCACAAACTTCTTCTTGCACAATTTAGGATCAGACTCAAGACATTAGGGAAGACCCACAGATCAGCTAGATATGAGCTCACTAATATTCCTAAGGAATATGCAGTGGAGGTGAGGAATAGATTTAAGGGACTGGACTTAGTAGATAGGGTCCCGGAAGAACTCTGGACAGAAGTTGGCAGCATTGTTCAGGAGGCGGCAACAAAATACATCCCAAAGAAAGAGAAAACCAAGAAGGCAAAATGGCTGTCTGCTGAGACACTAGAAGTAGCCCAAGAAAGAAGGAAAGCAAAAGGCAACAGTGATAGGGGGAGATATGCCCAATTAAATGCAAAATTCCAGAGGTTAGCCAGAAGAGATAAGGAATTATTTTTAAACAAGCAATGCGCAGAAGTGGAAGAAGACAATAGAATAGGAAGGACAAGAGACCTCTTCCAGAAAATTAGAAACATCGGAGGTAAATTCCAGGCAAAAATGGGTATGATCAAAAACAAAGATGGCAAGGACCTAACAGAAGAAGAAGAGATCAAGAAAAGGTGGCAAGAATATACAGAAAACCTGTATAGGAAGGATAACAATATCGGGGATAGCTTTGACAGTGTGGTCGGTGAGCTAGAGCCAGACATCCTGAAGAGTGAGGTTGAGTGGGCCTTAAGAAGCATTGCTAATAACAAGGCAACAGGAGACGACGGCATCCCAGCTGAACTGTTCAAAATCTTGCAAGATGATGCTGTCAAGGTAATGCATGCTATATGCCAGCAAATTTGGAAAACACAAGAATGGCCATCAGACTGGAAAAAATCAACTTATATCCCCATACCAAAAAAGGGAAACACTAAAGAATGTTCAAACTATCGAACAGTGGCACTCATTTCACATGCCAGTAAGGTAATGCTCAAGATCCTGCAAGGTAGACTTCAGCAGTTCATGGAGCGAGAATTGCCAGACGTACAAGCTGGGTTTAGAAAAGGCAGAGGAACTAGAGACCAAATTGCCAATATCCGCTGGATAATGGAAAAAGCCAGGGAGTTTCAGAAAAACATCTATTTCTGTTTTATTGACTATTCTAAAGCCTTTGACTGTGTGGACCATAACAAATTGTGGCAAGTTCTTAGTGGTATGGGGATACCAAGTCATCTTGTATGCCTCCTGAAGAATCTGTATAATGACCAAGTAGCAACAGTAAGAACAGACCACGGAACAACAGACTGGTTTAAGATTGGGAAAGGAGTACGGCAGGGCTGTATACTCTCACCCTACCTATTCAACTTGTATGCAGAACACATCATGCGACAAGCTGGCCTTGAGGAATCCAAGGCTGGAGTTAAAATCTCTGGAAGAAACATTAACAATCTCAGATATGCAGATGATACCACTTTGATGGCTGAAAGTGAAGAGGAACTGAGGAGCCTTATGATGAAGGTGAAAGAAGAAAGTGCAAAAGCTGGCTTGCAGCTAAACCTCAAAAAAACCAAGATTATGGCAACCAGCTTGATTGATAACTGGCAAATAGAGGGAGAAAATGTAGAAGCAGTGAAAGACTTTATATTCCTAGGTGCGAAGATGACTGCAGATGCTGACTGCAGTCAGGAAATCAGAAGACGCTTAATCCTTGGAAGAAGAGCAATGACAAATCTCGATAAAATAGTTAAGAGCAGAGACATCACACTGACAACAAAGGCCCGCATAGTTAAAGCAATGGTGTTCCCTGTAGTAACATATGGCTGCGAGAGCTGGACCATAAGGAAGGCTGAGCGAAGGAAGATCGATGCTTTTGAACTGTGGTGTTGGAGGAAAATTCTGAGAGTGCCTTGGACTGCAAGAAGATCCAACCAGTCCATCCTCCAGGAAATAAAGCCAGACTGCTCACTTGAGGGAATGATATTAAAGGCAAAACTGAAATACTTTGGCCACATAATGAGAAGACAGGACATCCTGGAGAAGATGCTGATGCTAGGGAGAGTGGAAGGCAAAAGGAAGAGGGGCCGACCAAGGGCAAGATGGATGGATGATATTCTAGAGGTGACGGACTCGTCCCTGGGGGAGCTGGGGGTGTTGACGACCGACAGGAAGCTCTGGCGTGGGCTGGTCCATGAAGTCACGAAGAGTCGGAAGCGACTAAACGAATAAACAACAACAAAAGTTATTAAATCCTTTAAAAATGCCTTTCACTCATTTCCTTGCAGTGCAAGCCAAATATTCACACTATTTCTGAATTATTAGTACAATGGATCTTTAAAAAAAATCAGTATCAATAAAAGCCTTAATGAAATACATATTTCTTTTCACCCATTTCATTTGCTCCCATACTATACTATACTTTGCCAATAAAGGAAAGAATATGGATAGAGTTTGAATTACCTCTACCTTGCCAAAGCCTATACTTCTGGGAACAATAAAAAAATGTTACTAAGGATTTCCTCCTTTTTTTTCCCCCTCAACTTTGCAGCTCAGATTGATTCCAACTTGCCTTGTAATGACACTTAGATGATGTCTTGACAGTAGCAAGCTGGAAATGAAGTATGAAATTAAAAATCTTTGTCCCATATACAACAGAAATGCAGAGCGGGAGGGTGATGGAGACTCCGTAATAGTTCTTGCTTGAAGAACAAAAATAAATCCTGTGGGCATCTGAGGAAGTTCCAGGAATCTCAGAGTAAAGAAAGAAGTTTGCATCATACCCTTTGTAGCTCAAGGTGATACAATGCTATTTTCACATAGACAAACAGGGCAAATCCCATATATGTTTTTCAAAGGATTTTTGCCTAACAAAGTCTCTGCCTAGTGACACTTGAGAAATTTACAAATTCTAATATGACATGATTTCCTTGTATTTCATGTGATTTCTCACACAGTATATTTTTGGCAAGCAATTTAAACTAACAGCTTTATGCGCACTTTCCCTTATGTATCCATCGTGTGTATAATACCAAGTCTGGAGAAAAACATATTTCAAAAATATTGTATTAGGGAAATTCCTGTAAAATGAATATGTGCCCCCCCCCCAGGGGGGGAAGAAAGCTATTTTGAGAGGCAGAATTTTGATCAGGACTACAGTAGAAGATGAAATAATCGTCCGCTTCTCCATAAGCCATGGTTCTACATCCTGGTAGAACCCACAAGTAGGTTGCAGTTTAGAAAAATAACTACTAACTTCCTCAGATCAAACTAATCAAGGTGTTAACGTTGAGTTGTTTCACCTTCTAGGCTTGAAAAGAAAAAAAAGGAAAAGTCAACAGCAGTCAAACAAATTACAGCTTCCATGGGGAAAGAAAACATTCTTCTTCACTGGTCTGCCCTTTCCAAACAGTTTGTCTCTCTAAGTTGTATTTTATACAGTAAAGGGGTAAAAATATGACTGCTGTTTATTTTCTTTTACAAGGCCCAAAAGCAGCTGGCAAGCTAATTTGAGAAAATGTGCAAGGTAGGAAGAATTAAAATGCCATTCACCCTTCACCCAGAAAGTTAGGATCACTTCCATTCATTCTATGGAGCTACCATTTGGGCACAAATTGAAATCTGGCCTGCCAAATTACATAATTATTTTATGTTTAAGGAAGACACCCTCAAAATCCAGGCACCTGTTGTTTGGATTTTGAACACACAGTCTACATTTTTAAAATAGCTTCCAAAATTAATCCCATGCAGGGCTTTTTCTGCAGAAATATTTATATCTCATTTTCTTTTTGGCAATTTTATGAAGTCAATTTCTGTGCAATCTTCCATAAGTGCCTTGAATGACAGCAATACTATCAGTCCATTGTTGCCATTGTGTTATTGCAGAATCTAGTTTGGCAAATCATGGCATTTCACTCTAAAAGAAATCTGGGGTAGATTCATCCCTAATCACTAATCATGCCCCATTCACCCTACTTCACACCTGTGCAAGTTTCCAGCTAGGACAACTGCATTAGATACATAAAAAGGTGACACATCAAGGCAAAGTTATACATGACTTTATTTATTTATTTATCTATCTATCTATCAAATTTGTCACTGCCCATCTCCTCCGAATGGAGGGACTCTGGGCAGTTTACAGCATAAAACAATAACTATACAATAAAATTCCAATATAAAATATAGACTAAAAACAATTTTAAAAACTACCAAATATAATAAAATCCCGATGGCTATGGTCTCATTCAGTCGTTGCGTAGGAGGGGCACTTCAAGGCACTAGCCAGCCCCAAGTATGATTATTCTCCTCCCTGCCCCAAGCCCGATGGCAGAGCCAGGTCTTCAATTCCCTCCGGAAGGCTAGGAGCTATGGGGCTAATCTCACCTCCGGGGGCAAGATGTTCCAAAGGACGGGCACCACTGCAGAGAAGGCCTGCCTCCTGGACTCCTCCAGATGGAATTCTCTTGCAGATGGGGTCCTCAGCATGATATATGATATTGTGTGCAATATTTTCTTCCTCAGAAAAAACATAATCCAATATCTTTCCTCTTTAAATGAATGAATGAATGAACACCAAAAGAGCATGAAGTGGATCGTAAATAGGGAACACATCACTCAAACTCCACATAAAGTTTAAGGAAAAACTAATATTTAGACCTGAAGAATACTTAGAGATTGTCATGTGAATTAACAAAATCCACTAAATCCTGAGAGAGATATGTCTAAAGAATTACATTTTCTCTCTCTCTCTCTCTCTCACACACACAGGCACACACACAGAGACACACAAAGTATTGTCTGGGGAATGTTAAGAGTTGTATAACTTTTTTGGTCTGAGAGGCACACTCATGTCTCTGTAGTCTACCTGAGGTGGGTATGGCCAAAGACACCAAGAGGGCCCAAATTATTGATCCACTGTTTTTTCCCCCCTTTTCTTTTCTCTCTTGCATATCCTTCTCCCCTTTTCTGTCTTCATCTGTTACACTCTTCCCTTTTTTTCCTCTCATTGTATTCCTCATAGAGAGGAATCTCAGTGATCAAGCTTTCTTGAAGGAGACATCACACACTAGAATGCCAGGAGGCTGGAATGGTAAAGAAGAGATGAGGCAGAGAGATGGTGGGCCTGACGAGACATTGGCTTGTTATTATGGTAAATGAATTGAAGGGCTTGGCCTTATCTGCTTCTTTCTGCTGTGGAACAGACTTCCCTGGATGCCCTTTGGACCATTCCTGGCTGCATTTCTCTCTCTCTCTCTCTCTCTCACACACACACACACACACACACATATAGATATATAGATATATTGTGTGTGTTTGTGTGTGTGTTTCTGTTAGATAATAGAAAAAAGTTCACTTTTTTCTATTATCTAATTTTTTACTTAACCATCAAGTCACAAGTGCATTTTTTTCTGCTTCATGCAAAAAGTCTGCAAGGGGTTTCCAGTCAGTCATAAATGTAGATGTCGTCTTATCTCTAATCAAGGAAGTCAATTTAGCCATCTCTGCAAGTTCCATCCTCTTCACCGACCGTTCCTCTATTGTGGGTAATGCCAAGCCTTTCCACTTAGTGATCTCACTGAAGTAGTCATACATAAACACCCTGGCTGCATTCTTCAACCTAATCAAGATGCCTCACGATTTCACATATGCCAGTTTCAAAAGCATCAGTGGAAAGTCTAATAGAACAAAATTCCTAAAACTGATGAATAATTTAAAAATTCAGAATCCTTGGTCTGGTCCTAATAATTAAAACTTCTAATTCATAGATAAGTCTATATATGTAGAAGATAGCACAGGTGTGTCTATCCAACATGTTCTAATTTGTCTGAGTGTTATTCCCCACCCCGTATTAATGTTCAGAATCAGGAGACTTTAAAATCACATTCAGAGTGCTCTCCAATGATGCCTCATCACATGGGAGAGCTATATGGAGCAACGTGCCAGGAAATCAGTATGTAACAATTTTATTCATGACTTAGGTAATGAGATGAAAGGAATGCCTAGTGAATTTGCAAGAGGTACAGAACCAATATGTTAGAGGACAACATAAAATTCAAAACCATCTTGATTAGAGAAATGAGCTGAAAATATAAGAATGAAATTTAACAGGTAATAGCAAAATTCCTCATTTAGAAAAAAGGAAACAAAGGAAATAGCTACAGAACAGCTGACATGATGCTGGAATATTACAGTCATGGGACTGTCAGTTTTAAATTGAATAATACAATTTTCACTTGTATCAGAAGAATGTAGTTTCCAAATCATAAAAACAAATATTTGAACTCTGTTCTGTGCTGCTCATACCTCAAGTGTTATGTCCCATTTTGGGCACCACACTTGAAGGAGGATTTAGAGGATGTGAAACTCATTCAGAGAAGAATAAGGAGGATAATGCGGGGGTTTAGAAACTACATCTTGAAGAAACTGGGCAGAAGAAGAGATGACTTAGGACAATATGATAGTAGTTTTCAAGAATCTGAAGGAATGTCCCACATGGGGCACCCAGATGCATGGCATTGATTGATTGATCATGTACTATCAAGTCATTGTTGACTCTTGGCAACCACATAGATTTTCTCCATGATGATCTGTCCCTAACCTGGTCTTCAGGTCATTGTAACTGAGTCCATTCACCTTGCTGCTGGTCATCCTCTTCTTCCCTTTTCTTTAACCTTTCCCAGCATTAGAGCCTTCTCTCAAGGGCAAGGCCTTTGCATAATGTGTCTGAAGTAAGATCACTTGAGCCTGGTCATTTGTGCCTTGAGTGTCATGAGTAAGGATGGCGAGCAGGGGGCTCTCACCCAGACTGTCAAGCGCATGCGTAGCACTGAGGAACTGTTCAGCCATTCAAAGAGACACAGATCGGGACCGCCTTAACCTTTGGGGTTTATATGGCTGGGTTTTCCCACGCTTTCTCAGTTTGTTAGGATTCTTGTTAAGTACTACTAATAAATATTAGAGACCAAGTCCTCGCCTCAGTGTGTTTCCTGGTAATCAGGACATCAATCCTAACAAACTCCTACTCCCATCGAAAGAGGGAGGAACAAGCAATTAAACAGATACGTTTAGAAATGTCTTCAGAAAACCAAGAAATGCGGCTCGCCATCCAGCAATTAGCAGCAGCCCTACAGCAACACCAGCAACAAGTAGATCTCCAGATCAACACATTACAAGCTGCCATGCTACAGCAGTTGCAACAACCAGCTCCGATTAACCCACAACCGGCACCAGCAGCAGCAGCAGCAGCAGCCCCACCGGTAATGTTGAGATCACAGGGCAGTCTACCAGAGAAATTTGGAGGAGAAGCAGGACAGCTGAGAATCTTTCTCACACAGTGTACTATGTTCTTCGACAGCAGACCCGCAGAGTTTCCCACAGACAGAACCAGAGTCACCTTCATCCTAGGCCTGCTGAAGGGACCAGCGGCCAAATGGGCTATTCCCATGGTGGAGAACAACGATCCGATTCTCAACGACTACCAGAACTTTTTGGCAGGCTTCCGAGCACACTTTGACAACCCCATCAGAGAGGCCACGGCCAGCCGGGAGATTCGGAGGCTCAAGCAAGGTAACAAGAGGGTGGGACTCTACATTGCTGATTTCAAGTTGTTAGCAGGAGATCTGGACTGGAATGAGAGTGCATTAAAAGACCAATTCAAACAGGGGCTGGATGAGGAGATTAAGAATGAATTGGTGCGCCAGGGAACACCAGCCACGTTAGAAGCCCTATATCAGCTATCGGTGGTCATAGATGCCAGGCTAGAGGAGCTTAGGCAGATGCAGCCGGGGAGAAGCAAGACCCTCCGAGCGTTTTCAGGATTCCCAACTCCCTTTGTAGCAGCCTCTCACTCAGCACGAGAGGAGCCAATGCAGATTGGGGCAAGCAGGAGACTGATTTCCGAGACTGAGAGGCAGAGAAGGAGAGAGAGAGCCCTGTGTTTCTACTGCGGAGCCCAGGGACACATGGTGAGAACTTGCCCAGCGAGAGGCCAAACTGCTCCAGTAAGACCCCCAGGGCAAGCAGCTGAAACAAGACCCATCCCCGCCTCTGTTTCCAATCAGGGAAACTCCGTTGGTCTCCCTCCCAAGAGCTCAGCAGGGAGACCGTAAATCAATTAAGGAGGGCTCATTTCGAAGATTCCAGGCAAGACTTTTACTACTTACCCGTAAAAGTCCAAGTCAACCCAGAGCACCAGGTCAAGCTAGAGGCCCTCGTGGATTCTGGAGCTTCAACTAATTTTATTGATGCGCAGACCGTACAAGACTGCAACATACCGACCAGAGAATTGCCATGCCCCATAGAAGTGGAGACCATTGACGGCCAGCCCCTCAAGGCAGGGCCGATTAGAAGGCTCACAGAACCGGTGCAGCTGACAGTGGGAGACCACACTGAGTGGATCCAGCTTTATGTTACTGCAGCGCTAAATGTGCCGGTAATCCTAGGCACGCCTTGGCTGAGGATCCACAACCCGTTGATGAACTGGACTACAGGAGCAATCTCCTTCCCAGCTAAGGAATGCCAGCACCACAAGAGTCAAGCCGCTCCACACTCTCCAGCAACCAACGCAGTCACAGTAGCAGGGGGGGTCCACTTGCCAGCCAAGTATGCAGATTTTGCAGACGTTTTCAGCGAGCAAGAGGCCACAGCACTACCCCCCCATAGGGACTGTGACTGCACCATTGAGTTGTTACCAGGAGCCAAGATCCCAGCAAGGAAACAATATCCCATGTCCCCCAAGGAGTTAGCCACCTTAAAGGATTACTTGGACTCCAATCTCCAGAAGGGCTTCATCCGACCATCTACGTCCCCAGCGTCTGCTCCTACCTTCTTCGTACCAAAGAAGCCCGACCCGTTGGCACCTGCAACCCAGGAGACACCCTTGAGAGTGGTCCACGACTTCAGTTTCTTAAATAAACAAACAAAGAGAGAATCCTATCCTCTGCCCTTAATCTCGGAGCTGCTAGATCGCTTGCAGAAGGCACGCATGTTTACCAGGTTGGATCTCAGGAGTGCGTACAATCTGATCCGGGTGAAAGAGGGGCACGAATACCTGACTGCCTTCGACACCAGGTTTGGCAAATTTGAGTACCTTGTTATGCCCTTTGGCTTGTCTAATGCAGGAGCCATATTTTCCAGATTTATGAATCACGTTTTTGCTGATTTACTAGACAAGTACATGGTCGTTTATCTAGATGACATATTAATTTTCTCTGAGGATGCCACAACTCACGTAACCCATGTACGTAATGTTTTGCAAAGACTGAGAGAGAACAGGCTGTTCGCCAAGCTAGAGAAGTGTGCCTTTAACTGAAGTACATTTCCTGGGCTATATAGTATCCACAGAAGGCATATCCATGGATCCTGCGAAGGTCCAGGCAATTCTCTCTTGGCCACCCCCCCGAAATGTTAAAGATATACAAAAATGGCTAGGATTTTCCAATTTTTATCGCCGTTTTGTCCCGGCCTATAGTCATCGGACCAGACCATTCACACAGCTCTTGAAGAAAGGCTCAAAATTCGTATGGGGGGAGAGGGAGCAAGCAGCGTTCCAGGAGTTGAAGCAGCTTTTTGCTTCCCAACCGCTCTTAAGGCACCCTGACCCCACGAAGCCATTCATAATGTATTCAGATGCTTCAGATGTTGCCATTGGGGCAGTGTTATTGCAATATACAAACAGGGCAGAGAATACATTGCTTCCTTGTGCCTTTTTCTCACGCCTACTCTCACCAGCAGAGAGAAACTATGATGTGTTTAACAGAGAGTTGCTGGCAATTAAAGCAGCATTCCAAGAGTGGAGGCACTGGCTAGAAGGGGCAACCTTTCCGGTGAAAGTTTGCACCGATCACAAGAATTTACAGCTTCTACAAAACACCAGATCCCTCACCCCACGCCAGATCAGATGGAGCCAGTTTTTCTCCCGTTTCAATTTTGTCATTTCTTATGTGCCCGGGGCGCAAAACTGCTTGGCAGACGCCCTGTCTCGATCCTTTCAGGCAGACCCCCCCACTCACCAGGAAGTACAGGCTGCTATATTACAACCTCACAACTTTGATCAGCCGATGAGGGGGAGCCAAACGGAGAGTTTAGCAGCAGGCAGCCAAGCAGAGGACCTATTTGCAAGAGCCAGAGCTCAGCAGCAACAGGACCCGTATGCCAGGGCCAGGATGGATGACCTCCAGAGGGCCCCGCAAGACACTGCCTCCCCATTCAATGTGGAGGCAGGAATCCTCTGGCATAGTGGGCGATTGTACATTCCCCCTTCATTGAGGGAAGAAGTACTGAGACTGTGTCATGACCATCAAACAGCAGGCCACGGAGGCGTTTTCAAAACTCTCCATAGAGCTCTGAGAGACTACTGGTGGCCTAAGATGGTTGCAGACATTAAGGGCTACGTTGCTTCTTGTCACACCTGCAGACGAGCCAAGCCTCTCCCAGGGAAGCCCACAGGACTCTTGCAGCCCCTACCCACCCCCAGTAGGCCTTGGGATACGATCTCCATGGATTTCATCACTGATTTACCCCCGGTCCAGGGCCTGACTTCCATACTGGTGGTGGTGGACCTTTTCACAAAGATGGCACATTTTATTCCTTGCAAGGGCCTCCCATCTGCACCAGCCACCGCGCAGTTGTTCATAGACCACGTTTTTAGGTATAGAGGCATGGTGAATCACTTGGTGAGTGACAGAGGCCCACAGTTCACTTCCAGGTTCTGGAGGGCCCTTTTCCAGTCATTAGGGGTCCAGATCCACCTGTCATCAGCGCATCACCCTGCCAGTAATGGGCAGGCCGAAAAAATTAACCAGTGGTTACAGCAGTATCTCAGGTGTTACACCACGTATCGGCAAGACAATTGGCCAGCCCTGTTGCCCATGGCAGAATTCACTTATAACAACTCTGTGCAGTCATCTACCCAGATGTCTCCGTTCCAAGCGCTCTACGGGGTTAACCCTCAGGTGTTGCCCACCTCCTCCCAGCAGGGAACTGTTCCAGCCGCAGCTGATTTTCTTAAAGAGCAACAAGCCGCACAGGAGTTGTTAAAGGAGCAGCTGAACAGGGCAAAGAGTGCTTACAAAAGGGCGGCAGACGCTCACAGGCAGGAGGGGCCAGCGATCACAGTAGGAGACAAAGTGTGGCTCTCTACCAAGTTCTTGATCTCTACCAGACCCTCCAAGAAATTGGACTCTAAGTTCGTCGGCCCTTTCACTGTGGTGCAGCAGATAAATCCAGTAGCTTATCGTTTACAGCTCCCACCATCCATGAAGATCCATCCAGTGTTTCACAGAGCCTTGCTAGCCAAGGACCCTCCCCCAAGTAACTTGCGATCGCACCTACCCCCACCACCTCCAGTAATTGTGGAGGGAGAGGAGGAGTATGAAGTGGAAGAGATTCTGGACTCTAGGAGGAGGGGAAGGGGCATCCAATATTTCATACACTGGAAAGGGTACCCTGAGGAGGAGCGCACGTGGGAGAATGCCAGAGATGTACATGCTCCAGCACTGGTTCATCGATTCCATCAGCTTTTCCCTCACAAACCCAAGCCTCGCATTTTACCCGAGATTCCTCCTTCGCCTGAGCGGGCCGAAGAAGGCCAAGCTGAGGAGTTCGTGAGTGTGTATTTCCCCCCGCCCCTGCCTGAAGCCTCGACTCCAGTTACAGAGGAGGTGGGGGAACCACAGCCCTCAACCTCGGGCTTGCATTTCCCAGGGGGGAGGGGGGCTGACCCTGCTAACTCTCTAGATGTTTTTCAGCAGCAGCCACCTGGCTCGGAGGCGTTATTGGATTGGGAGGGCAGCACCGCTTCGTCCGTGGAGGAGTTGTCCTTTGAAGAATTGCCTTCTTTGCCAAGTTCTCATGGGACCTTACAAGCAGACAACATATCTTATCAAGACTCTGGAGGGGAGGGGGCTGAAATGGAATATCAATCTGGAGGGGAGGGTGATGTCATGAGTAAGGATGGCGAGCAGGGGGCTCTCACCCAGACTGTCAAGCGCATGCGTAGCACTGAGGAACTGTTCAGCCATTCAAAGAGACACAGATCGGGACCGCCTTAACCTTTGGGGTTTATATGGCTGGGTTTTCCCACACTTTCTCAGTTTGTTAGGATTCTTGTTAAGTACTACTAATAAATATTAGAGACCAAGTCCTCGCCTCAGTGTGTTTCCTGGTAATCAGGACATTGAGTGAGAACTCTGGGTTGATTTGTTTGGTTATTAATTTGTTTGTTTTCTTGGCTGTCCACATTATTCTTAGAAATCTTCTCCAACATCAAAGTCCAAAGACATCAATAGTCTTCCTATCCTGCTTCTTCAAAGTCCAACTTTCACTTCCATAGAAAGTCACAGGGAATACAGTTGCTAGCAAGATTCTATGCATGGCATAGCATAGGAAGGGTTCAGTGTTAGAAAATCTTCCTAACAATAAGACAAGGCAGACAGTGGTATGCCTGACTACAGTACTGATATGCTTTATTTGCTGGCTGTGTTTAAGGAGAGGCTGAGCAGACATCTGTTAGTGATACTTTAATTTGATTGGTGCACAGAGCAGGGAGTTGGACTTGATGGCTAAGGTGATTCCTTCCAACTCTATGATTCTTTAGGCCACACTGTTTAATTTGCAGGTGTTTCTTATTCACAGTTAACCCCAAAACGTATTATATGTACACTTCTGCTGTCTCCCATTTCTGAGCGTACTTCATCTTTGGATCCCAGCCATATGTTTTAACAACTTCTTGTAAAACAGAAAAAAGACATCTGCAATTTGCTAGTTGACCTTCAAGCTGTTTATTTGGAGAAAGCATTAAGAATTTAAGGATGTAGCTTGCCACAAAGAATTCAGTGTTGCAATTAAGAAAGGTATATTATCTGGTAAGAATAATCTTTCCTTCTTTGCAGGCATTTCTATAATTCATTAATTTATATTAACATATAAATTAATGGATTGAAAGCATAATTAATTTATGGACTTTTTTTTAAGCTTATTTTAGAAGATGTTAGAAGATAAAATAGTAAGGCACACTTTACATATGATGGGGTAATTCTGGTTAGTATTTCATAAGATTTCTTTTAAAATTGGCTGGGTATCCATCTGAAAGGGTGCAATAGAAATTTGGGCTCCAATTGCCTATTATTTTTTGTTGTTTGTGTTGACTGTATTGTGTTTTTTCCCCTTGCTAGATTGTTCATGTTAGGTGGCCACATTTTTTAATATATAAAATAAAATTAATAAAATTAGTCTAAGCCATTGATGGTTTGTTTGTGGCTGTTATTTTCTTTGGGGGTGGGGTAGGGAGAAATGGATTCATATGGGATCATTACCCATAATCAACTATTGTAACTGTCTGTATTGGAGAAGGCCTTTACTGACACCAAAACAACAATTTACTATCACCAATAAATAAATATACAAGAAATTTGAAACAGAGAATCAGATGGTCCTATATTGTACAATCAATTGTTTCAGGCTTTAAGGAATGTTAGATATGTGTCATATGATCTAAAGACTGATTTATTTTGCCAAAGAAGTGTTTTAGAATTAATGAACCCATCAAATAATATTTTTGGGTTTCTTTTTTCTATGTTGATGTCAGGGACCAGGCCAAGAACCACACTGAGCTGGTATCTCCAACTCTAGTTTTTACTGTTCTCACAATATACAAAGAACCTTGCCAGACTAAAGCTACTCTAACTGACCTAAGCACAAATAACCTGGGAGACTCTAGGGCAGGGCAACTCTGAACCTCTTAGCTTTCCCACAAACACTTTCCAGACTGTGAATCCTCTTATCTCTCTGGAATGCACTCTCCTCTTCCTGAGAACTAGTGGCAGCACCAAATGCACCGTGTTACCTAATCCTTCAGGAACACATTCCATCACAATTGTACATGTCATGTCATACATTTGAAGGAACTTTGGAACATAGATAATGGCCATTTGTAATTCCTTATTGGTTAGATATTACCCCTATGATGAACCAGGATCTGGAAGGCAGTTAATTTTTAAAGGCATTAATGCTTGATTAAATAATATTCCAAAAATCTAATACCTTTCATCTCTGAAGAACTTTGACTATATTGAGCTTGGACTGTTGAAAAAGTATTATTATGTACTCATGGAAAAATACTTGTGTCCTAGACTCTAAAAGTTGGCTTGTAAAACTCATCAACCCTTTGAATTTCCTCTGTTCAAAGGAGAGGAAACACTGGTCAATATGAGTCCACATAGAGCTCGTTTGGTCTCCTGGCTAGAAACCAGGAGACTGAGAGTTCTAGTCCTGCCTTAGGCACAAAAGCCAGCTGGGTGACCTTGGGCCCAGTCCCTCCCTCTCAGCCCAAGAGCCAATCAGGCTTGGTAGGAGAGTTCTAGTCCCGCCAGAGCCAGTTTGGTCTAGTGGTTAAGGCAAGGGGACCAGGAGCCTGTGAGTTCTAGTCCCGCCTTAGGCACAAAAGCCAGCTGGGTGACCTTGGGCCAGTCCCTCTCTCTCAGTCCAACCCACCTCACCTCACCTCACAGGGTTGCCGTTGTGGGGAAAATAGGAGGAGGAAGGAGTATTAGGTATGTTTGCCGCCTTGAGTTATTTATAAAAATAATAAAGTCAGGTTAGAAAATAAGTAAGTAAGTAAGTAAGTAAGTAAGTAAGTAAGTAAATGAATATAATCTAAAAGGCTAGGGCAGTGCTTTAGATTCAAAATCTCAAAGGTACTTCATGCATGTGAATGTAGCACCTGTTTCCAATGACTTAAAGCAGATGCAGAGAGAAAGTCCACAGATCTCTGTGATGCCAGATTGGCTCAGCAAATGGAATGAGGTTCGGGGAAATTAGGGAAAAAAAACCACCCCACAAAGACCTTATGCTAAGCATTAGGGCAACGTCTGCTTTTCTTATCCCTCATGCAATCCCATCTGGTTTCATAAAGGACATTTGCATGATGTTCTGTATCCAGGTTAATAAATTATGAATGGAAGTTTCCAAAACAAATTATTAAAACAGATTTAAATAAAAATATATATTTTCCCCATGCATACCTATAAATAAAGGGTGCAAATCACAACACACAAAAATCATTTGTTTCACTTGGTTAATTTTAACATAATTGGTAGGACACCATGAATAAAATGAGGTGTGGAAAGTCTATGAAAATGGAAGCACTTAAAATTACCACATCTTTTGGAGGTATGAATTTAAACATGAGGATAGGGACAACATTCAGAACTTACTTTGAAATGCAACACTTCCTTTTTTATTGTTCTAGGGATTTACCTGTCAATCCAGAATAGTACAAATACAGTTTAGTTGCTATTAAATTTGGCTAACATCTCATGTAATTCCCAGCTATTTCCCCAAATCTCAGTTATGGGGAAGATATGATTTTGCTTGTTAATGGTTTAAAACAGTTTTCATTAATAGTACTATCACATCTGCTGATGTCCTTTGCAATGAATAGTGGGGTTTGGCTATTTGATTTCATTATTATTGAAACCCAGTTTCAAAAACCTCCTACTGACTTTTTTCCAGCAATTATTTTACTGGAAAATTTGTGCTTGCAAGAGAACAACATTTTCCTGGCCTTTACTTAGGCACTTTCAGACCATCTTAATTCTAAAATAAAATTTCTTAAAATATTTCCACTGCTCATTTCAGCACCATCTTCCTGCTGTAAAGCTCTCAACATTCTATTTTAACTATCATGAATAAATACTTTTTAAAAAGTATAGATAAGCCAATCCTGGATGCAAGTTTAAGTCTGCTTTCTTTGCATGCACAGAAAAGGAGGGTGGGAATCACCATTGGCCCAAATTTACCTTACTTGGATGGCGGATTGCACATGCATTTTCATCCCAGGCCTGCCAAAGAATTAATATACCTTATTTCTTTAAGCATTCATAAGTACCTATTCATTAAAATATATGCACACAAAGAAATAAAAATTATAGCAATACTAAAAAAAATAGAATAATTAAGATATTCCAACATTTAAAAAAGTAAGAGATGATTACTAGGTAATTGCTCAACTTATAAATTTCCTGTGCTTCTTTTCTTTTCTTTTGTTTTAGTTAAACACTTTATTTAACAATGATGCAATGTATATAGATATACAAATGTATCATATCAAATCAAATCTTTATTGTGGTCATAGACCAGCATATACAAATATAGATAGAGATATACTGTATATTTAGTCCCCTTTTTAAAGAATGACAGCACAATCTTTATTTGTCCACTTAGAAGTAAGTCCCTTGATTTCAGTGTATTCCTAGATTAGTGGATGTAAAATTAGCCTTTTTAATAAATAAATAAATAAATAAATAAAAACAAATAAAAGTCATATTGTGACTAATAAAAAAATATTTCAGTAAATCTCCCAGTTATGATTTAATTATAATTAGACATTCTTGCTACTGCTTAGTGTTTGACACCACTAAGAAAATTATAGGTAACAACAATATTGGATTTGCTACTTCATTGTTATCCTGACAAAGTAGTATAAATATTTTTTTCCAGATTAGCATATTTAAAAGTAGGAGTCAGATTTATTAATGCATTATGGAGTTTACAAATAATAAAACAATTCTACTATACCTATTCTATAAAGGGCAATCCAAACAATTCAATGTATTTTGTGAAGGGATGTAGAGAGTGAAGATGACCTTGATGGAGAGAGGGAAGATCCATTACCAAGGCAAAGAGCAGATAAACATTGCAGAAGCCCAGGTGATGGAGGAGGGATCTGAAAACATCTTTGGCAGACGCCTCCCCTCTCAAATTCACAAGAAGATAAAAGAGAGAGAAGAAGTGCATTCAGACTTGCAAGATTCTGTCACAATAGCTAATCTTAATAAATGCAGCCTTAGAGACACCTGGCATCTGTTTATTGGCCTAGTCTCCCTCATAGGGCTGACAAGTAATAGAAGAGAATGACAACTAATTGTCATGTATGACCAAAAGCTTCTGAATTTTTAAGACAGTTGGAGATCTTTCCAGACTTTATCTCAGAAACATTCCCCTGCACTCTTAAAATGTTATGCAATATATCATTTTGGAAAAAGGATCAGATTCTTTAGAAGGTACAATAGCGATGAAATGATTTGATACCTTAAATATCTTCCCACCTTTTTCTTTTCTAAAAAAACTAGCAAAGAGTTGATTTTGTATATCCACACCAAAAAAATGAATTTTGGTACATGTCATATTAGTATTCTCCAGATGTGAAAACATCACCTTTCAGGATTCCCCAAAAGCATAGTCATAGCTGAATATTCCAGGATTGAAGCCCACACATTTGGAAAGCATGCAGGTTGTGTTCAGTGTATCTGACATTTCAGTACCATGGACAGTAATATATTTGAGTCTCTACTGCATTATTTAAATAACTTCATAATTTTTCATTGTTTCTGCACCTAAGTAAATTGCATGGCCAAAAGAAGAAACTTGATTTTTCAATGAACTATAAGTAACAATAGAGTGTTGAGTTCTTAAAAAAAAAATCTGGTTAATTGTACAAATATCTTTCACCGCCTTAAACAATGCTAAGTTCACAATTTTTAGAAAATATTCATATGTATTGCTGACTTTTCAGGTTCTATTAGAAGAAGCCAAATAGTGCCAAGTGCAAGACTGGGTGGATGGGTGGGAATAAGGGTGAAAGATGTCTCATCCATTACTCATGGCTTGATCAAGAAGGATGAATATGTCATCATGCCCAAAATAGAAAAACTGTTCAGCTTGTCAACAGGAACCTGATCAGTCTGCATCAGGAATTTGCTCAATTTGTATGCTTATAAGGAATCTTGTCAGAGTTCAGCAAGATTAAAGACAGATGCTCCATTGGAGTACACAGGCAAAGATAATGTACACATTAAATGTACAAATGTACACATAAATGTACTGTCATTCCATCTGGATTCATATTTTTCGAAGATAATAATCTATTTCAAGAGTGCACTAAGTGTTTGCTACTGCCACCATAAGTAACACACTATAAGCCCACGTATAGTCCCCAATTATACCCCACAAGTACAATGCTGTGTATTATCTTTCTCTTTTATTGAAACAAGCAAAACATGAACAAAAACATGAACAAAATAGAAGCAAAATAAAACTTGGGAATTAATACATCTCTAAACCTGGAAATACAAATATTTAAAGCATCCATGCTCAGCATTTCTACTCAGAAAGACATTTGTACACATAAAGGTATTATAGTAATTTTATAGCTAAGACATGGTGACTGGACAAAGAAAACAAAACAATGCTCTTAATTAATCATAAGCTTTTGTGATGTTGTGCATTTTTCAATTGGCTGAAATTCTTTTGAATATCACTGATTCAAAGAAATATATTCTTTAGTTTCCAGTGTTGCATGATTATAAATCTAACGCCTAACAGTAATTGAATTAAGTCTTTATTTTGCACATATTTTTAAGATCTGGGAGAAATGGGCACACACTACGTATTATGAGCAAAATGCTAAGAAAATAAAAGCTTTGTTTCTGGGTAGATCATCAGGTTGCCCCTTAGGGCCTCCACCTACCCATTTAAAACCACTATTATGTCCACTTATACCTCAGACAAAATAAAGCCCACTCTTTCTGGCTGGGCTTAACCCAAATAAAGAGGCTGCATATCAGTGCAAAACAAAGCAATCTGAATATACGGTAACTTCCGCAATTTTCTTCTGAAAAGCTATGGAAAAGCAATATGTTAAATGAGAACAGGTGCAACATAATGGCTAAGAAAATTGGCGATGAATAGGAAAAGACTGGATTTGCTTAGGCAAATCACTAACATTCAGCTCTTTCAAGGCGATATCAGAAAGGAGAACACTAACACTAGGCTTCACTGCAAAATCATTATAGGAAGAGGTCTTGGAACAGAGAACGAAAGGCACTTAATGTAAAAATGGTAATAAAACGCTAAACTTCACTATGAAATGAAATGTAATTATTGCTTAGCCTAGAGATCTGGTTTTGTTTTGACAGAAAATAAAAAACTTTCAGAGATTTTAGAATGTAATAGAATAATATAATAATGTACACATGCCTATGAGAGAGAGAGAGAGAGAGAGAGAGAGAGAGAACATAAACGGACTCAGTAGTTGTTGTCATGATATCCCAATTATGCCTAAGCTATTTTCCATGATTTCAGAATTACGTTTAACAATATATGTGCTAAATAATTCAATAAACCCTCTGAATTTTTAGACTGCATCTTCAGAATGATTCAAGGCACTGTATCAAACCAGATGCCTTTGAACCATTTCAGGGAGATTTGAAGGCAATTGGGAGACATGGCAAACGTTTTGGCCTATGCGTGATATTATGGGGGTCTATCTCTTGATATGAGTAACCAGGGAATGGATCTTATCACCTTCCAAGAATCTATGAAAATTATGCTTTTAAGTCTCTCACTCTTCTGCTAGGATTTGTTCAGCCTGGTTCAGGTATATTCATTGCCTGAGCAAATTTAAAATAACATGGCGGCAATTAGACTTCTGCTATATTAATCAGTCTCTTCCTTTATATTGTAATCTAATTTACACAGTTCTCAGACTTTTAAAACATTGTTGCAGAAGCAGTACATAAATCCTGACAATCCAGAAAAGCTAATGATCCGGAGGTAGTAAGAGCTTACTTCTAAAATAGCTTTTGAAATAAAAAAGACACATCCTGTATTCATTCAGCACAATTTTTCTATAGATACTTTGACAATTTGGGGGTTATTCTGCTGTACTTTCTTTATCCCTTGTGTCTCCTGCCTTGAAAGAGGTGATAAGGGATTGAAAAAAAAATGATTGAAGCTACCTGGGTGAAACTTTGTTGGACTAATGTCCTCTAAATGGTCTACAGTCCCATTCAGCAATCAATCAAACATGAAGAAGCTGCAGGCATTTTAATGCTTGCCCATTAGAGTATGTGATTGATTTTTTTTTTTCCAAATTGACTCTCAACTCAGCTTGAATTAAAACTTTTGCCTTCAAAACTCCAAATACAAATCTGAATTGAACCAGAAGACCTTTGAATCTTGCATCTCAATTTCAGATTGGATCTTTACCCCTGCTAAATTCTTTACAGCTGCCAAAAATAATTACTGGTGTATATTCCTTACAGATAGATTTTTCCCTAATCCATCTCTAAAAAGAGATGGCTTTTTCCTATCCTGCAGCAGTTCATTATTAGAGCCTTGTAAGCTTTTACCAACCTGATTTTGAAGGAAACCTTTGAACTTCTCACTGTAGCTCCCAAAACGGAACAGACTGATTATTGTCGACACTTATTTTAAAAAGTAAATGTAGCAGCTGCCTTTTCTACCATTGACTATATAGAGAAAATGTTCATTTTTTCTGGGTTTCTGTATAGAGGCTGGAAATATCTATGAGGTATGACCTTAATAAAACTGAGGAAAGTAACTGTTTTGCAAGACCTACTTCATTTGTAGACATTTGGTTTTTCCACATAGCCATTAATAACATATAATCAGAAATCAGACCATGTATTATAAATTATGTTTTCTATTTCAGTATTAGTAGCTCACACTTATGTATTTAACTCAGTGTAAGGCTGAACCAAAAGTTAGGGCTGAATGTGGCAAAATAGTAAGGAATTTCGAATTAAAAATAATTTTAAAACTTTGGAGAAACAAAACTGAAAAACTTCTCTACCCAGTAGACTAGATGTGATCTGTAGATTGAGAAGTGAGGGATGTTGCTGCTGCTCTTAGCATCTGGAGTGTCAGGCATTTGAATGATAGGGTCTGACAATCCTGAACTTAAATATCCAAACCAAGTGGAACTGTTATGCTATTTTCTGTATCATTAGCATATTCACTCTTGAACACCTGGTAGTAATATTTGCTAATCTATTTATAAAGAATATGCGCCTAGATGAAATTCATTTCTACCTCGGTGAGATTGCAGTTCATTTTTTATGACTGGAAATTTGCACAGACAAGGCTTAACAGGAATATATATATATACACACACACACATACACACATACATACATACATACATACATACATACATACATACATACAAAATTAGCACAGGTACATTCAAAATTCTGATGACATTTTTGAATGCAAGTTTTATGGACCCTAGAACAGTATCACAAAGCCTAAATGTTAACTGGTAATCCATGCAGTTCATGGAGCAGTGGGGTCTCATGGGCATACCATGGCATGCCTATTACTGCCCACATAAGTGCCTTCTGGTCCAGCTGTAGCTTTTGAATGGTCTTCAAGGGTAGCCCCACAGAGAGTGCATTGCAATAGTCCATTCATGATGTGACTAGGGCGCAAGTAACTGCCTATTGGATTGGGTCTCCCAATCCAATAGGCACAACTGAAGCACTAGATGGCTCTGTAAAAGGTCCTCTTGGCCACAGCTGCCATCTGCTCTTCAAGCAGGAACTGTGAGTCCAAGAAGATCCCCAGATTGCTTAAAAGTCTCACGCGGAGAAGTGCTACACCTTCCCCCCAAAAAAGGAAAGTCCCCAGGAATGGGTGCTGGTGGTGGGCAAATAGACATGTTCCTTTCCATCCAGACCCATACAGCTTCCAGACACTGGGGCAGGCCATCTATAGCATCACTTGGATGCCCTGGAATCAAGATGTACAATTGGATATCGTTAGCACACCGATGATTCATGGATGACCTTACCCAGTGGTTTCTTATATACTGTATGTTAAACAGCAGTAGCAAAAGTGTTGAGCCCTGAGGAACCACACAAATAAAGGGCTAAAAGTTCAGTCCCTCCCCCAAATTAACACTGATTGGAACTGACCACAGGAAAAAAGAGGAGAACCTCTGCAATATGATGTCTCCCACTCTCAATCCCCACCACGAGTCCAGGATGATTGATAGTACCAAAAGCTGCTGAGAAATCAAGGAGCACCAGGATGACATACCACTGCCATCACGGCTCCATCAAAGACTATCAACATACATAATCAATGTCATCTCCATAGGTCCAAATAATCTCTTCCCTTCAAGATCTTCTAAAGCTGCCCAACCATGTTTTTGATAACTTTCTCTAAAAAAGGAAGACTGAAGGCTGGACAAAATTGTTCAGGATCATTAGGTCCAACAACAGCCTTTTGAAAAACCTGTATTACTTCCAGGAAACCACATCTTCCCTCAAGGAAGATGACACCATCTCATGGACCCAACCACATGTTACCTCCTAGACAGCTTTAACAACCCAGAAGGGACATGGATCTAACAAACAGATGGTCAAGCTCATGGTGTGAAGGACACTATCTACTTAATTGGGAGTCAGAAGCTGAAACTCTTTCCAGATAAATCCATTAGACCATGGCCCAGGTACCTCAACTGGACTTGAGTCCAACTCTGAGTGGATCTGAGTGACTTTATCAGCCAGATAACTAGAATATTATTTGCAGCAGCCTTGCAGATGTTCCTGTGATTCATTCCTCCCCAGCACGAAACAGGTCACCTGAACAGGGCTTCCAGATGGCTATCAGTGGGTGCAATAAGGATGGAGAAATATCACTACTTTGTTGTCCTTATTGCCACAATGTAATCTGAAATATCAGCTCTTCCTTGTCTTCAATGAGATTTGTGCTTTGCTTTCCTCCAAAAGGGTTCCTTGGGGAAAACCACAAGATCCCTGAGGAATATAGCAGGTCCATAAGTGTAATGGTATGTGGGAATGACCTTGGGAGACAGGGGAAAGAGCCACAGACAGGGGGATGGTTGGATAAGAGGCAGCTGAGCGAGCAGAAGGAATGGGGGTGGCAAATATCTCAGAAGGGACCCTCCCTAGTTTTTTGGACTGTAAAGATGACAGGGGAGAGAGGTTCCTTCAGACTTGCAAGATTCTGTTAATGTAACTTTACAATAAATATAGAGGTAGTACTCATAGGTGTGCTTTTTATCTGGACTACCTTGCAAGGCTGACAGTAAGTCAGGCCAATCTAATAGGCTTTACCTGCCTGTGTATGTGAGATAGAGGTATGTGTGTGATACATATCTATTGACCACCTGTAGACACCTAACAAAATGCAGCTTGCCTGCCTTCCTGAGAGGTTTTACCAACTCTTTCAGAAGTAGAGGTGGCAGTGGTGGGAGGGAGGACTGTCTTTCATAGCACAGGTCTGTTTTGAAAGGCACAAGTCAGAAGTTTTTTTTTTATTTTCAACATAGGTTTTAATAAGTGGGGATAGATTCTCCCATAAATAAAAGGGCTGACAGAGAATTGACCATTGTCACTTCCTAATGTCATCCTGGGCCACAAGAAAAGTTTGTCCTGATAAATCAAATGCTTGTATATAACAAAACAATCACCTTCCCCCAAAGACTGTCTTCTTTGTTCTGTTTGCTTTTGTTAATAGAAATGGGATGGAGGTGGTGGGTGTTTCGTGAGCTTTTCCTGAAAAGCCAGATAATGTTACATTTACATCAGCAGTGGGTATTCCCTGTATCTCACCTGTATTCCAGACAATGATAAATGTCACCTGAGCACAGATGTGAAAGTACTTTGCAAACCAACAGGAACTCTCTAAAGATCATCCTAAACTATTGCCACAGTCATATGTATAGAGTGATTGAAGGGTTGAACCTCAAACAAAAGGCAAATGAGCAAAAAGAAAAAAAAAAAAAGGAAGGAAGGGAAGGGAGAAAAAGAAGTATGAATAGAGAAGGAGATCTTTTATATTTACACAACTGGCAGCCTTGCCATTTCTGTATGGTTAGATGCTCTACTGCTTTGGTTAAAATGCCAGCATTTTTTGAAGATTTGTTCATCTTTTTATAGTTCTTATTAATTTTGATGACAAAGAAATGTCTTCGGTCTTTCTTCAAGGTGCTAAGTAAATTTCAGGGAAATTTATTATTCTCATGAGTAATGTAGGAAAAGATTTTCTCTTAGGATTCATTTAAACCAGAGACCAGAACACCATAGCTCGGAAGCATAAATTGATTTATTCACAGAAACAGTACTGGAGGCCAACAGGCAATGCCTGAAGGGGGTTACAAGCCCTCTTCATTAACATGTACAAGCAACCCTTTCATTTGATTGGCTACATTAAAATTCCACTTAATCAACATCAGGTTGAATATGTGATGGGACCAAGGTGAATAAAGGTTGACACCAACCATTTCTGCCCTGATGCTTCTCCTGTTCTGGTAATGTACAATACTGAAAACATAACAAATATTTGCTGGAAATCACACTGGACCCTGAATCTCATAAACCATTCCCCAGATTTGCATGGTACAAATATTTCTAAGGAGATAAGAACTCAGGCTCAGTATGTTATTTGTTCTCTTCCAGGAACAAGGAAGGATGTTTCTTAGGAAGAAAAGCTCAGAAGCATCAGGAGATAACTGGGAAACATGAAACAGGTATGTGATGCTAGGCAGAATGTTCTAGGAACTCAAGGTCAGCAGTGCTTAAAAACATGGTTTTGCTGAAACTCTAAGAACTTCTCCATTGAAGAAGGATATTTCTTTTTAATTTATCCCTATATTCATTTTTCTTTTTTGTTTTCTGTTCTAATTCAGAAATAGATTGAAAGCTCTCAAGAGGTTTTCTATTCAAGGCAATAGTAGCAAATGTTTTAAACATGTCTTAAATTCAAAACAGTACACAAATTTCATAAGATTGGTAAGAGTTACTGTACTTGTAAAAACTTGGATATTGTCCAGTCTTTAAAAAAAAAAATGCTTTTGTTCTAGATGGAACAGCAGTTATCACATCCTGAGAAAAATTTGAATTTTGCTGATCAGCTACAAACTACTGAACAATCACACAGCACCTTTGCAGGTGGCCCTGCTCCAGCTGTTACTAAGCACAAGGCTGTAATCTAGCCAGGGTATCTTTTTTTAATACAAAAATTTATATTTTATATTTTTACAAAAATAAAAGATAAACATGAAAATTTATAAAGAAAAGAACAAGAAAAAAAAAAGATAATTAAAGAAGTGACTTCCGATCTTCTTTACAGCAGTTATAAACAAACAAATGATCCCTCCTTCCACTTTAAGATTGTATCATGTAGTTCCCTTCTATCCTGTATTCAACCCTTTTTAATCAGCAACTCCAGAAATCCCCGTTTCAATTTTTTCCCCATTTTCAACAAAAAGTCCATAAAAGGTTTCTGGTCTGTTACGGAATTGTTTTATCCCTGATCAAACAGGTCAGTTTTGCCATTTCTGCAAATTCTGCCATCTTCACAATGCAATCCTCCATTGTGGGTGCTTCTGTATTTCTCCATTGTTGTGCATATAATAGTCTTGCCGCGGTTACCATATACAAAACCAGTCTTCCATGAGTGTTTTCTATTTGGCCATCCATAAGTCCCAATGAAAAATGTTCTGCTTTCATCTGAATATTGATCTTTAAGATTCTTTGTATCATCTTTGCATTTGTATCCAATATATATTTTTTTAAATTTTTGCTTTTTCACAAGTCCACTATGCATGGTAAAATGTCCCTTCATGTTTTCGTATTTCCTAGCCAATGTACCTTTCAGTCAAGGAAAACAAAAACCTGAGTCCTGGCAACTTGGAGGTGGAGCATAACCTGCAGTTCACTTATTCAATAATTTGTTTTTCAAATGATCCTGCCTCCTGCCTACTGGGGAAATGAATCTTGCTTGGAATACACCTGTGGTAAAGAGAAGCTTGATAATAGGTGCTTTAATCCTATCCGAAGTGATCTGAAGCTAGGATGAATGATGCTAAGGAAGAATACATTGTCAGGAAAAAGATTAAATGCAATCCTTTGTTGTTCTTCTAAGCTCTAACAAAAGACAACTATATTGTTTCCTTTGGCAATAAATAATAGTAGGAAGCGAATCTTGCCAGAAAACAGTTCCAAAAATTTACCACAAGTTTTCCATGCTACATTCCTAGAGGAGAATGAGTGGTGTGTTGGTCAAGTAAGTTCAGAAAATTCAAGCAGACAGAACTGGAAATCTTTTTAATTCCTGCTTAAAATGCCCCATGTGATGGCTTTGAGCAAGTAGTTTGCTTTGGTATATCAAAAGACTAAGCTTCTGTTGCTTCTTTCTAGGATGCATGATTTGTGACTAATGTTTTCAATTTGCCCTTAGGAAGCTACAGAGGTTTGCCTCGGTTATTGATTTTGGAGACTACTCTGCTCAGCGGGTGACTTCTAGTTCTGTGGGAGATCATTCTGAGTTTTGTCACTATAGTAGAAGCTGCCATAAAGAGGCAAAGTAGTAACAGAAAGCAGCTAGAACTATCTAGCCTTCAAGCAACTGATTTGGGACTAAAGTAAAGGGCTATGCAATCTGTCACAGAGAACAATACTTACTGCCAACACAGAGAGGACATAATTACAGAAAGCTAACCTACACTGTGCTGACAAAGAATAAATCACAGTGGCCCAAATTCATTTTATGGGCTTATTTACAAAACTAGTTGCTTGTTGTATTTGCAGGTCCCTGCAACCTTAGTCAAAGCCTCATGTTATTTTTTACAAATATTTCCAACAACTGGTCCCTCTCAAGAAAGAGATAGTACTGGATAGACTGATTCTAACAGTTTGGTAATTAAAGCAAATGTTGCATTTCTCCTTTATAACTCCCTTGATTTCTTTTGTTCTTGTTCTGTAAGATGACTTACTCCGAAAGCTTTCAAAATTCACATGACACTCTACTTAGAGTACAATTTCATTGTTTTTGTCGCAGCTGGTTGTTTGGGAAATGCAAGCTGGACCAGATGACCCAACAGAAGAACAAAATCAGTTCCAACAAAATTCAGGAGTAAGCATATAGGGTCCTGTAGAAGATAGGGCACCAAAATGGGCTAGAAAGCTGGTGGACAATCATTGCTCCAGGAACTATCCTCCCAAAATGAAGGGCTTTTAAAACTGGATTCTCAAGACTCCATACAAGGTTCAATGCAAATCATCAGAGTAGATTTTTTTTTTAATGAGTCATCCTTTCTTCACAAAGACTTCAAACTTTGGCTTCTTCTAATCTGATCATTGACTGTGTATCTTCTGCCATCTATGTTCTCTGCAATCAAGTGATGATTCAACCTCCCCTTTAGAGTCAGAGGGACAATATTCTGCATCTTGAGGAATTCAGAAACATTTTCTTGAAGAACAAGAATCTTCCTAATCAGCTAATCAACCTCTAGGTTTCCAAGGCCAGCTTGCCTCTCTTTAATTATCTCTCTAAACAGTTCCTTGAAGGGGCATACTACAATAACTTCAAGTTTCTAGATTACTTTACTATTTCCTATAGTTCTCTATTTCCATTGAATCACAGTAGATAGAATGTAAGCATTGGGCTCTTCTTTGTATAGAGACAGACTTTATAACCTCACACATTGTGATAAACCACAGCTTACTTTCAATATATTTTGTCAAATAAACCAGAATGGCTGGATCAAATATAATGTTGAAATTAAAATATGAAGTTCAACCACCATGGTTTACAAATTACAATAGACTTTTCAAACTAAGAAAAAACTTTATTCCCAGAATTCCCCAGCCAGCAGATAATAAATATTGGCTTCAGATGCTTAATCCCTTATTCAGGGTTAGGCTTACATGACAGACACACTTCTCAATTTAGCAGGATAATTTGTTTAGTGCATACAAGAATGTAACTATATACAAACATGCACAGATGATTTGGCCTCTGCATTGTCAACTCCATGTTTCCTATAGGGCTATGCTCCAAAGTTTAATCTCTACCCTTTTTCCTCTTGCCCTTCTGAGTTAGCAGATACTTTGCAATTTGCACAGTGGGGTTGGGCAGTTCAGATCTGTTTACATAAGTCCACTCTATCCTGGGAATCACTAGTTGCTACTTCAACAGATTCAGCCCATATAAAAGGAGGGTGTCGAAATCATATAAATACCATCTGTGTTCACTGGTATGTCTATTCTGTCCCTTCTGTTTTTCCATTTTTTCACATTAAAAGTCATGCCAAAATAATTGTTTAAGCAATTTACCAACAAAAAAAGGAAGCCACACTTTTATTGGGCCAGCTGAAATTTTATATCATAGTTACAAAATTTTCTATCTCCAAGAACACTTGCTCAGGAAATATAATTACAAACCTTGGGTGGGGGGTGGGGAGTGGGGAGGGGCATATAGCTGATCTTAAAACCACGTCTGAACCAATTTATCTTCTTAGCTGGAAGAAGAAGCTTCAAAGAAGTAGATTTAAAGAAGTAGATTTAAAGAAGTAGATTAGTCTAGGTTCCTGGTTGTCCTAGGAACCCACCCAAAGCTTGCTGAGAACAAACAGCAAGGAAGTGATTTCCATTTTGTATACATTCCAGCTATTAAAAACAATATGATGCAGTCTGAGAAATATTCAGATCCCTTGGTAATGGAAGACAAGAGACCCAACTAGACAGTTTTAATATTAAAAAAGGTATAAACGTAAGTTTTGTTTGGTGTTTTCTAATTCATTTTCTCACAAAAAAGGTACTTCTAGAAGTATTTTATCCATATAAAATATGTGGTAAGAGAGAGAGAGAGAAAGAGATGATAGATAGATGCACACTTACACAGACAATTTATTTGGAACCAAGAGCTGCTTCAGAGAAGTGCAAAACCAAAAGGGTATCTCTATTCCAAGTTGCATAGTTTAACCATATTCTTATTTTACCTTTGCAGTTCAGGGCACAATATATTTTTAGAAAATGAATGGGACACTGGGAAGTTATCATTTCTATGATGAGTGATATAAAGTTGGCATGGCTTCCTCTCCCTTTTCTGGTGGAAATGTCAAGAGACATACAGACCAGGTTTTAAGATGGTAACATTTCTCAGTTGGCCCATATGGAGTCTTTTCTATCAGCCATCCTTAGAGATGATCCTAGCTGTCCTTGGTGCAACATGCCAGCCTGACAGCAAGAAAAGCCCAGCTGTTTAGAATATTTGAGCATAGTTAGGCTGAGTGCCAATACTTTGCTGCTGAGGGAATGGGAAATGCTGATTTGTAACAGTTAGGCACTCTGTCAAGAATGAGTGGTAGTTCAAGGCACTTTTGGAAGCTAATTTCCACTAATTTCCAAAGGAATATTAACAACAGCAGGTTCTAGACTTGAAGAAAATGTTTGCAACTTAAAAAAAAAAGGAAGCAGAGTTTTATCACGTACACTTTATCTGGATTCTGATATCTGAGTAGGCAAATATGGAACTTGCTTGCATTGTTTCAGTGGTGGGATCTCTTGAAATCCCACAGATATTACCTGAGCTGCACGTCTCAGGAGGACCACATCATCTGTGAAGATGTGTCAATATACTTACCACATTATTGCATACCTTCCTTCTCTACTTTGGGTGCATGACCATCATGCATGATTAGTCTACATATTTAACAAAGAGACCCATCCTATTTATTCATTCATTCATTCATTCCCCTCATCACCAGCATAGAATAGGCAACCGAAGAAAAACTATTCCATTAGACCACCAACATTATTCAGCAGCGAATCCTGCACTAAAAACAAGGAAGGACAGGACAGATGCTAGAAGGCTCAAAAAGTTATCTGGTCTAATGCTGTTCCAAAATTTGTCTTCTAGTTTCTTAAAAGTTTTCTTCTGCTCACAAAAGAAATCTCTGCTTTTCTAGCTTATTTTCAGGGAGCCTGAGAATTTTTTAGATTTCTCCAGATGTCATTTCTGGTAGAAGCTGCTGGTGGGAGGTTTTTTTTCTCCTGTTATACATCTTTCTATCATTACATAGTCTCCCAAGCTGCGCTCATTTCCCAATCTAAAATAGAAAGCTAATGGGAAAGTTCTCATCTGAAATTTTCCTTTGGGACTTAAGGAAAGTATAGGAAGACATGTGGGATACAGAAGAAGTTATTACACAATGAAAGATGGGAAATTCATATATACACCCTGCACCACCTTCATATCATTATCATCCACTCAACCCTTAAAGAAAAAGAAATCAGAGCTTGTTAACACTAACATCTTACTCTGATTTATATAATGAGCTAATGTTGAGTTTTTCTCTCCTCTGCAAATTCAATTCAATCTATTACGGTCATAGACCAGTACAAGCAGCTCCTCTGAAAAGCTTTCTGTACCCTGAGACCACTTGCTATTGAACAAGCGTATTACATTCCTTAATAAACGCATGCATATAGTATGTTAATAGTTATAGAATATTCAGGTCTCTGCAGGCCTTCCCTACTGATTGTCAGACTTCACCCAGCAGGCATGTAGAGACAAGTAGACAAAGAACCAGGAACTGCAGATAAGTAGTTTATTGTAGAAAAGAATATAAAGTTGTTAACAAAAGAATTTCAGTACATGCCTTTTTCCCCCAAAAGCAAACTTTCTATGCAGTAGTCACTCTTCTACTCTCTAGCCATTTTGTTCTGCCATGTGTATGAGAAGGACACATGGTCTTTTAATGAGAGGCTCTATTTCCACGTGCACTTTGCTTGTGGAGTTGGTCTTCATACTGGATTCTTTCTGTTTGGCTGTGTGAGAGCTCACACCAGTGCCCTTTGAAGCCATGCGTACAGACTTACAACAGCCAGAGGCCAAAGAAAGAAGGTATTATTAAAAATTGTAACATCAGTCGGTACTTCATTTTCATTGCCACTACACAATACTTTGCTCCAATCCAAGTTGTAGGGAGAGGCCTTTCAAATCGGTTAGACTAAAACTTGAAGAACAAAAGGAGCTGTTATCCAGCCCATTTGAAGGACACCCAAATTTTAATAAGACCAAGGTCACCAAACGAATTTCATGGTTGATTAAAGGTTCATACTTAGATTGTTCTGGGTCCAGTCTATATCCTAAAAGTGCACCAGTATTTGTGGTTCATGAGGTGGTCTTCCCATCATATCTCCATTAGTGATGGTAGGTCCAACAAGTAATTAGTGTTGAATGAGGTGTCAGGGACTGGGTCAAGGAGGGCAGCTTTGTATTTTTCTCTCTGGTAGCAAAACTTGATTACTGATCCTTGTCAGCATTCTGCAAGCTCTTTTTAAAATTACTTCTATGCCTTGACCTTGAAAAGATCTTAACAGGATGATTGGAAATTCATTCTAATTCCTCCTCCTCTTTATGGGTTACAGCACACTCACCTGACAGTCATCAAGTCCATTTGTCTGTGAACTGACTTAATTTCAAATCCCATTTACTAGGATATACTGTAGAAGAGAGGGAAAACAGTTCATGATTACCTACATGAAATTCCTTTCTCCCGAAGTCTCCTAAAAGCAAAAGTTTCAATAGTCTTGATACCCAGAAAATATCAGAACGCAAATGTCCTGCCGTATTCAGAGCCACACCTGATCTGTGCTCTAGTTCAGTCTTTCTCAACCTCAGCAACTGGTGTGTGGACTTCAACTCCCAGAATTCCCCAGCCAGTTGAAATGCATACATCTCAAAGTGGCTGTGGTTGAGAGACACTGTTCTAGCTGATTGAAGAGGGCTGCTAGATAGTCTAAGATTGAGACAAAAGGAAAAGGAAGCAGGTGCCTGTGTGTGTGTGTGTGTGTAGCATATGATGGGTACATGACAAGAGACAAGCCAAATACATACACGCAGTCCACACAATTATATACAAAACTTTTGCAGGGATACAGCAGTAGCCTCATAACTGGATGTCCAGTTCAGCTATCCAGGTGATCACTTCTGGTGTTGCTTCGTGCAGATCTTCTAAGGAGCCAGGGAATGCACGTCATGGGCAGTCTTGCACAATATGTTTAATAGTTTGCATATTGGCACCACAGTCGCAACAAGGAGGATCTTTCCAGCCTCAGTGATACAGAGCAGAGGCACCTGAGTGAAGTTGTAATATGGAAAGCAGGGTTTTGAATAGAGTCAAAGCTGAGAATCAGGAAGGAAGCAGTGATGGTGGGGGTGGGGGGAGCTAGGAGACTGTCAGAGGTGCAGAGTACTGGTATTCAGTCCTTGTTTGAGCAATTAGAGTTGCAAGCTTAGTTTAACCTACATGTCCTACAGCGTATTATACCAACCATGACATGAGGTGATTGGTAGATGTTTTAATTTATGAATGCAAGAAAGAAATATTTGAACCAGGCTGAGGCAAGGCAAAAGTGAGGCTGAAATTGGAGGATAGTCTGAAAGGAATGAGAAAATTTTGTTCTGGGATGTCAACAGCCATACCAGGTTTCTGGAAAAATGCTTGTGGAAAAGTAAAGATAATCCATCACATGAAAGAATACCCATGGCACCTTTATAATGGGCAAAAAGCTGTAACTCAATAAGGGAACATAAGGTAATAACTGTCCCAAAATCTTACATGAGGAGGTGACAACAAAACCACAACAAAGTGGTCAGGTATAAGGATAGGACAGGAATTCTTTTCTGGCATGAAAACATATAAAAAGAATAAGTTTAAAAAACGGAAACTAACCAACAACATCACTTAGAAGCAACCAAAAAGCAGGGGTGCCTACTTCTTTTTTCTCCAAAAGACAATTTAGATGCATGATGAACACGGAGCCAAACAGTCTGACTGTGTATCAAACAAGCTCCTATGTTGCCTTATTTATGCTAAGCAATTTCTTATTTCCTATATATTTTCTATCAATAAGATAATGTTACATGATCTTTGGTGTAACCAGTCTAATATCTGCTTTGCTCCCATATCCTCTTCAAATGATCTCACAGACTTGATCGACCTGTTTTCAGTTAAGAGTAAATTCACTTTTAAAAAGTGTCTGTGTCTGGGAAATCAGTTAGCTTGAGGCAAAGGTTTTAATAACCTTAATTCACAGCCCTCTACCTAAGGCACAGCTACAGTGGATCCACTGACACCTGAGGAACCTTCTCAGAAGGATATTTCCTATTTCCAAATAAATCTTTTACTCCCTCATGGTATGAACAGTTTGCCAACTGAATTGATTGTCAGGGGTGCTTTATTTAGATTTTTGCACTGAGTAGGTGATAGGACTCAAAAGGTTCAGAGAACTCCTTCTAACTCTGTCATTCAAATTCCAAGGAGATCTCTTTTTTTCCAAATTTAGCTTAGTGTTCTTGCTGGAACACATACTTTGTAATGCAAACACTTTGAGAACTAAAGGATGATTCAGATCCCCTCCCCCCCCTTTTTTTGGTATAAGGTAACAACTCCAGAAACCATAAAAGACCTTCCAGAACTTTCCCTTAAAAATTTGACCCAATTGGTCAACTTCAAACAGTCTATCAAAAGTTTATACCCAGGCTTTATAATGCAAGTTTTTGCAAGTAAATGTAAGTTTTTAGTCCAATTCAATGAATGTTTATTACAAGGCTTATAGCCTCAATGTCTCACAGACTCTTCCAAATAGGAATGCATACTTTATGCTAAGAAAATTTTAAGGGATTGGTGTGATGGCTGTCTCCAAATTCAGTTTTACATTACTATAAATAAGTAGGGTAACCAGAATAAATATATAATGATCAGAGCAGTGAGATGGCAGAGTTTGAATTTCCATTCACCATGGAAATATTTGGAAACCAAGGAAGGGGAGAAGGAAATTCTCTGTGTATGTGAACATTCTCAAAATGAGCCTTGCTTTTGATTGGATAAAAGAAATAAACAAACCAATAACACGCAAAAGCTGTATTCCACAACATGCTAAGCTACCATTATTTTGTGACCAGACTATCATATGGTTTGTTTCAGCAGTTCAAGTTATGTTAACTCATCCATTATTTTGTTCAGCAGGTCACTCTTGACTTCTCCATCTGGTGCTTACTGAGACACATGTTAACCAATTTACATACTCCATTCTTTTGGGTAGGAAAGCAAGTAAGAAGCACTTTCTGAGATCACAGCAGAGCAGATCAGAGATGTCCACAATGACAACAGATATCATAATTAGATTTAGGAGAAGACTAATGCCTCTTTGAGGAAGTGTGCGATGCCACCAGAAAAAGATAGCGGGAATGCAACCTTTCTCGAAGAGACCATATCTTGATCCAGCCATACTGGACAATTTCCATTCAGTCTTAAATCCCTCTGTTTTGGGAATGATTGTTCAGAGTATGGTATGATGGGGAATCAACTACAGAGGGTTCTAGAAGAAATGGATCACCTGAATTCCTTTCAATCAGAATTCAGGCTTGGAAATGGGATGAAAACAGCATTGGTCACTTTGGTAGATGACCTTCATAGGGGTGGGTACTGCACCTCTCCTGGTTTTATAAGACTCCTCAGCAACTTTTGATGCCATCAACAGATATCTTACTGAACCACTTTTCAGGCTCGAGGTTGGAAACACCATTTTATGGGGTTCAAATCTTGCCTAAGTGGGGGTTCCTGTTAAAGTTCTGGTCATCCTGTCAGGTCAACTAGAAAGCCCTGTTTAAGATCCCACTCCCACATCAAGTGAGGGGAACATCAGCTAGAAGCCAGGCCTTCTTGATAGAGGATTCTAACCTATGAGTTCATTGCCACTAGAGATACCCTTGGCCGTCTCACTCCTGGACTTGCTCACCTAAAGAAATGCATCTCAGAACAGTAATCTCCATCTTTGCAAAATATAACTGACCTCAGGAGAAGCCACACTTGATACATAACAGAAAATAGAAAAGGCTCTTCCAAGACAAAGGAATGTAAGCATCTTCTGTACTGTACACAAATTGTACAGCATAGTACATTAGTGACTTCATAAGGCTGCAGAATAAACTATCCGTGACCACAGTTCATCAGGAAATGAGATGCAATTTTCTCAAATACCCTAGGATGTTTCCTCTTCCATCATTCTAAAAGAAAGCAGCAAAACAATTTAAAACACATGGGATGCTTTCTCTGCATTAAAATTCTACATACCCTCCTAGCTCACATTTTAAAATTACGGTTGTGCAGAGCTTTCAGAGGGATAATTTGATTCCATGAAATTTCAATCAAAATGCTCCCTCTTGCATCTGGGCACTAAAAGGAGCTTCTCAGCACATTCACAGGCCCCTTTACTCCAGACTGAAGTGACCAGGCAAATCATTTCATGACCCTCCTATTTCAGGCAGAATCTTGATCTTGAATCAGATCAGTATGATGGCCCAGTTCTTGGTGCAGGAGGCACCTTGCTACTTTTTGTCCCTAAATATCAGTCCCCAGGCCAGTTTTCAGGTCATGGCATCAGGAGATGGACAGGAAGGGATGGTTTTCCAGTCTTTCTGCTCAAGCAAGCCATTTCCTTTCTTTTCCCTTAAGAGCTTTTGAGTGAAACGTACATGAATTGACCTGTTTTTCTAACACACATATATTTTATTTATTTCAAGATTTATAAGGCCACCCAACTCAGACGGTGTGACTCTGGGTAGTATACAACATAGACACACAATAAATCAAAAAGTAGGGGGGGAAACAAAGAAAACCAATATATACATAAAGGTAAAGGTTTCCCTTGACGTAAAGTCCAGTCGTGTCCGACTCTAGGGGGCGGTGCTCATCTCCGTTTCTAAGCCTTGGAGCCGGCGTTGTCATAGACACTTCCGGGTCATGTGGCCAGCATGACTCACGGAACGCCGTTACCTTCCCGCCGAAGCGGTACCAATTAATCTACTCACATTTGCATGTTTTCGAACTGCTTGGTGTGCAGGAGCTGGGACGAGCAACGGGAGCTCACCCCGCCGCGCGATTTCGAACCGCCGACCTTCCGATCGACAGCTCAGCGGTTTAACCCGCAGCGCCACCGCGTCCCATATATATATACATATATACATACAATATATACATACAAAATATAAAATGGCAACCAAGCTGCCAGCCCTCCCAGGTAAACCAGACAGGAAACATGACCAGAGGAGCTACTTCTACTTTATGGTTAGGCTACATTAACAGAATCTTGCAAGTCTGAAAGAACAAATCTCCCACTGTCCCTATTTACTGCCTACCAAGTTAGGGTGGGTCCTTTCCAAGTTTCTTTCTCTGACCTTTACTCTGTTGCAGGCTCTTCCCTCTTTTATCGAATTGTTCCCTAGGCAGCATCGCTTCCCCACATCTTCCAAGGTCAATCTCACATTTCATTACACAAGCACACAACAAATGAACCACAGGGGGGACTCCCACTCAACTGGACTCTAAAGCCTGAGGCAAGAGCCAGGTTCCTAAAAGCGAGAAGAGTTGGGGCCTGCCCTATAATAGGGGGCAGATTGTTCCAGAAAGCAGGGGCAACCAGAAAAAAGGCACACTTTCCAGGTCCCATAAGATGTCAAGATTTAAAAGAAGGAACCTAGAGCATGCCTTCCCTGTGGGACCATGTGGGGTGGGTAGATGTTCTTGGAAGAAGGCGGTTCCTCAAGTAACCTGGACCTGTGCTGTGAATATGCTCTCATATTCATTCTGAAGCCATAGTTCAGCCTAGGTTCCCACTGAGCCTTATAGGAAATCTTGATTAAAATTAAAATGTGTACATATTTCCCTGTTTTTTTAGTTCTTTCCCTTATGGGAAACTTAAATACCATGGAATTAGAAACAAAAGCAAGTAGCTCATTGAAAACTTGTGAGTGACTTTACATTAAATCTCTTTGTATATGTGTACATAATTGTTTGGTTTACTTATTCAGTTTTATGGAAATGCCATAGAATGTTATCATCTGCAGAACATTAATTTGAAAGATCACAAAGACCATTGTTATCTCTTTGCTGGGGAAGAAGTTAGGTATCCTTAGATAAAAAAGTGTTTTTGTAAGGAATACAATTGTTAATCATATTCTAGAACATTTTTTCACTGAAGAAAGTTCAAGGCCCACCTCTTAAAAATCAAACAATGGCAGGATTGTTATGCTCAAGGCCAGAACATCTCCTGATAAGCGCCTGAACTTGATTTGCCTGTATTCTGCAGTGTTTACGGTTCTTTATGCACTAAATCTCTGCTACGATGGGACTCCAATTTTCACTTTGTGGCCTGATGTAGAAGAATTGAAGTCAGATACTTCTCTGCTTTAGTTTTTCTGACAGGACAATCCTAAGATCAGATCAGCAAGCTTTGCAAAAAACCTGCTACAACCTATGCACTATTACAAAATCAAACAGAATCTGTCCTTGGTGAACAAGGAGTCTCCTTAAGGTTCATACCAAGCTCTGGTAGCATATTGAAACCTGAACTCCAAATTGTGGTGAAATTAGGACCCCTTTAAATCACTTTCCAGAGTTTTAAGGATTGAAATTGGTAGCTTCAAGGTTTACGGCATCCATTTGGCCCTTTAAAATCCCATACCCCCCCCCCAATGCAAATAAGTGCCCAGTCTCTGGAGGAGTTCTGTGGGCCTGAAAACAGATGATGGTAGGCTGCATGTGTCCCTAGGTATCATGTACAAATAGTGGAAAATATTTAGAGAAAATTCTAAATTTCTCAGCTTTGGATTTTGTCTGTGGGATAAGGAAGTCAGATAACCAGAGGTATTTTCTCGGAAAAGTATCATCTGAGACAGTTGAGACAGTTCACCGTATTTCTAGTTGCTATGTCTGGCACTCAGCACACCACTGCTGCTTAATCCCTGAATTTCTTTTCCTTCAGCCCACCTTCTCATTTTCACTTTTCCCCCACCCCAAATTTATATAAAATAATTACTGATACTCGTATTGCAAACAGAGTCACACTATTTGAGTTGGGCAGCCTTATAAATCTTATAAATAACTAAATCAATAAATGAGCAACATTAAAAATTTATGCTGTAAGCATTTCATTGCAAGATTTTATAGTGGTAAATATAAATATGAGAGCCAGTTTGGTGCTGTAGTTAAGGCACCAAGCAAGAAGCCAGGAGACTGTGAGTTCTAGTCCTATCTTAGGCACAAAGCCAGCTGGGTGACCTTGGGCCAGTCACTCCCTCTCAGCCCTAGGAAGGAGGCAATGGCAAACCACTTCTGAAATCTTGCCTCCAGTCTCCAGGAGTCAAGACTGACTTGAAGGCTGTGTGTGTGTCTGTGTTTCTCTTGCACACAGTGATAATACTTTCAACTGACGTTTTCAGTTGAAAATATTATAATCATATTATTATATGTTATTTTCACTATTATTGCAAATCAAATTGCAATAGTAAGATTATCTTTTGGCAGTAGGAGACACTTCTTTTTTTCCCTTGAAACCAAGGACTTCCCTAGTACAATGAAAAATTAACCTACTGTTAATGAGATACAATGTTAATTTATCAAAGCAAAGCAAAAGTTTCACCAGGATATCAATATTAGTGCCAGCTGATTTTTTAATTTTTTTTAAAAAATTGAGACTCTCTCCTATTCTGAATTAGTATTGATGATAAATTATTTGTCTGGGGTTATTAATCATATTCACTTGGAAATTAAAACGTCAGAAAATGATGAAGTGTTAAAGAAACAGCACCTCTTATCCTTACCTGCATATGTTGCACTGAATCACAGAATTGTACATTTTAAAATATTCTGGCTACAGTGGGAGACAAAAATTATGGTTGCTTTGTGTTTCACTGTCAGATGTAGAAATCTTACAGATTTTTTCCACCAGAAACCTGCGCACTATAAATACAGCATAATATTTTAGTAATTTTAAGGAGCTGCAAGGTTCTCAAAAGGCCTTTAGACTATATGGAACGGTCTGAAGGCATTTAGCTATTCAATATAACAAAGTTGTAGCAATCATGTATATGCCAGCTGGAGAATAATATTATATAATTGGTCAGATTAGAATTAGTTTGCCTGTGGCCAAAAGCATTTGCAAGAATTGCAACAAAGAATTTTATATGTATATGTATATGTGTGTGTGTGTGTGTGTGCATATGTGCATGCACATATGGTTTTATGTTTCAATATGCAGAAAGCCTAGGTACCATTCAAGTTCATAGATCAACTTTAAAATAAAAGCCACATTTATGCACAGAAGAAAAAGAAAAGGATAGTGCTTTAAGTGAGAAATAGTTAATATGAACAGAAAAAACAGGATCATACAGGATTGGATTTTTCAGAGTTTTTCGACAACTCTTCTCACATGCTGTATAAATGGTGACAGAACAAATCTGCAACCTCCTTTGATACATAGGGAAACTGATCACCCCAAAACAAACTCATATATACTGTCATTGACCTATCTGGGTTTGTAGCAATGAGCAGCTGTACTACATCATTCTGAAGTATTGCATAGAATGAGTAATAGTATCTGGTGTACTGTGTTCTCTACACTTCAATCTACATAAGCACATTCACCCTGCTCTTGGGATGTTATACTTCCCTTCAGATAGAATGGTGTTGAGACTGTCTACAGATAAGGCCTATCATGTGATATCTGTTAGATACTTTGTGGAAGTAAACAGTCTCTTATCCATCCCTCATCTCTGCAGGGGGAAACAGATCCCACATCCTTTAGATGATCCATATCCAACACATGTCTTCAGCCTTCGCTCACTCTAGACCGCTAGACCAAGAGTCAACATCAGGTTGATGATACACAACCCATCAATCATCATTTGCAATTCAAAGATTTATATAAATAATAAAAATTGGCACAGTGAGGATTTTGAGGGAGATGGGTGGTGACAAAATTTGATAAATAAATTTTACAAGAGATGCAGTAACACTAAACAGTATTGTAGGACAAACATGCAGTACTAATCAGTATTTGAGGGTCTTATTCTGCAACTTAGTAGTTGTCATATTGATTTCATTTAATTAGCCAAACTTTAATGTCAAATTTCAGTGCTAACATGGCTGCTGAATCTGAAGATAAAATTTCAGAGCCAAAATCTAAATGTTAAAATATTCAGACCAAGTGCTTTGTTAAGGGGAATTAGTAAGCTTTATGTTGGACTCTGTATTGGAATTTGCTTGCTTGAAGAATAAACAAGTTTTAAGGAAGATCAAGTGATCTTGGATCATGGGATAATTTTGAACCATGTTGCTGAAAGATATTCTCCTTCCCATGGGATCTTATTTGCAATCTATGTAGATTTTAAATCAGCTTGCACTAAGATTTGCAAAGATGGACTCTGGAAGAAATTTGAATTATTTATTATTGACATATAGTAAATAATTGACAGAAACCTATTTGACAGCTATATGAAAACTCTCATGGCTCATATAGCAGATAAGTCATTAAAACCTTATGGTTTAGCAGTTCTTATATGCCTTTATTACATAAAACCAATCATACATAATTTTCTAGTATTGTATCCAATAATGCAAAATTAGTTCATTACACCATCATCTACCCATTAACACAGATTTTGCACAAAATTAACACAATCTCCCACCTACTTTACTGCCACAACTGCCCATTCTTTAATTCCTAGCTCCCTTGCTGTTACTGCTACTGCATATCAAGTTCCTGTTCTATAAAGTTATCAGAATCTGCTAGCAAGACAAAATTAACTTCAGCCCCAGCTATAGCTCTGTAGCAATGGATAGATGCATCTGATTCTAGGAGCCAGGTATAATTTTTAGTACAACATATAATTAACTAGTTCTTCTGAATATCAGGTTATTACCTTTACTGATCCAGGTCACCATCTTCTCATGTTGGCCAATTGCTCTTTCCAATGTACGTAGAAAATGCAGCCACCTCTTCATAATATTGGTGGGTATGAGAGGAGGGCTAAATTAATTAATTAATTAATTAATTTATTTATTTTTCAAATTTCTATCACCGCCGATCTCCCCCAGAAAGGCATTAGTAATCAATTGCAAGGCTGAACCGTGAGGTATAAACTAACCAGAAACAAAGTTGTTCTTAATGCAAATAAATGAAGAAAACTTTATAAGGTGGCAGTTAGATGAGAACCCAGTTCTTTCACAACTGAATGAGCAGACTGCTTTATGCACTTTGGGCTAGCTTTCCAAGAATTAACAGGGAGAAGTCACACTCAAAATAACTTCTGCCCAGATATGCCTAGAGAAGTGTGGTTACCCCCACAATTTGTTTTTGCACTAGATGGGTGTGTAGGTAATGAAGCTGGTCACACAGAAAGTAGCAGTTCCCAGGCCAAACAGAACCATTAAGTCAGTACAGGAGCCGCTCAAGGCCATCAGGAGGGCAAGCAAGTATCCATTGACTCTGATGGGAGGAAAAAGCCTGGAATGTAAATCCTGAAGTATCAACCTCTTTGCACTGAAGCAGGCACATATTCCATGTGTATGTGGCTTTCATTCTAGCTTGCAATAATGCAGTTCATCTAGCTGACTTATATCTGAGAGTGTTCTGCCAAGTAAACCAATTTTTAAAGAAGAGATTAAGTGTCTGCAGAATGGAGATTTACAGCCAAGCCTGGTTTGAAGCTTGACAAGGGATTATTATGTCCTAACAGTCTTAAAGGTCTGTAAGGAAGACATGCTTCCCAGCTCCTGTACAATGTTCAGATAGGCTCCTGTAGAGAGTTTGGGCAACTGAAGGTAGTTCAGTCTCAATTTCTATGTTCTATTCTTGCAGCATATTCTGATTCTGTGCCTGAAAGACAAGTCCAGTTTCAGTAGAAGCATGGACCTGGGGCTTCTTCTTTCCCTTTCATCTCAAATTTGTTTTCATGTTGTGTGGCATGCCCCTTTTAATTTCTTTTCTTTTCTTTTTTTTTTACAAACACACACACACTAAAAAAAAAAAAAAAACCTCTCACCCCTATGGGTGGTATGTGTCTTCCTCAACCTTGGGTCCTCTGCCAGAGGCCTGGGAGTTTGAGGGTTCTGTGCAGGATCTTAGCTGTTCCTAGCACTGCATCTTCTGGACAGAGAGCTCTGAGGTTGCTCCTGGGATCTGTTGGAGCCACTCTCCCAGCTTGGGGGTCACAGCCCCAAGTGCCCCTACCACCACTGGGACCACTTTGGCCTTCACTTTCCACATCCTCTCTAGTTCCTCCTTCAGGCCCTGGTACTTCTCCAGCTTCTCATAGGCCTTCTTCCTGATGTTGCTGTCACTTGCCACCACTACATCTATTACCAATGCTGTCTTCTGGTCCTTGTCTACTAGCACGATGTCTGGTTGATTGGCCAGTACCCGCCTTTCTGTCTGAATCTTGACATCCCACAGGATCTTAGCCCTTTCATTGTCCACAACTTTTTGTGGAATCTCCCATTGGGACTTGGGAGGGTCTAGCCCATACACTGTGCAGATGTTCCTGTACACAATGCCAGCTACTTGGTTGTGCCATTCAGTGTATGCTGTTCCTGCCTGCATCTTACACCCTCCCTCTCTCTCTCTCTCTCTCTCTCTCTATATATATATATATATATGTGTGTGTGTGTGTGTGTGTGTGTGTGTATGTGTGTGTCATGATATAACTTTAGAGAAAGAGGTTAAAAATTAATTGTACTTATAACTGCTGTGAAGACTATCAGAAGCTACTTCTTTATACTTCTTTATATCTTAATTTCAAAAGACAAAGCTGACATGGAAGAGAACCCAGAGGAAAATCTCCATTTCTACTGTGTTTCTCCTGGATTTGTGATCTCGTTGTGGTATAAAGATACTAAAATGTCTTTGGAACTCAGATTTATAGATAGAAGTTCAAAATCTAGTCATTTAACAAGCCTCAAGGCTTGTTAAAAACAGATTATATCTATTTTATATCATATCACTGTGCCAAAGGTAGGGCTTTTCTGCTAGACTGAGTTTAATGCCAATATACCATCATTAATGATGGACAGATATCAGAACACTCCATTGTTGCAGCGACATCTGGAACTGGTGAAGTGGAGATGGTAAACTTTGTTCTCTCTTTTCTAAACGTAGACATGGGCAATTGTACTTCTTTTAATGAGTATCTTAAAAGGAGGGGGTAAAAAATCTAACTCTGCAAAGTTTTAGTGGTTACTGGTTAAGGTGATGAAAGATGCCCAACATTTGGTAAGGCTTGGGTCCCTGTACAGTTTTTGTTTTAAGGTCCAATTATTGTTCCTTCAGATTATATAATCCAACCAAGTAACTTTTATTTTGAAGATGATGTGTCCCTCCAGATGTGTCAATTTCAGTTCTCAGAATTCACTACTCAGCATGGCCCTTGTTGAGAATTAAGTCCACACAGATGAAAGGTGTTAAGGTTGAGAAAGTCAGACCTTTTGCAAATTCTAGTGTTATATCAAACTTCCTAAAGGCCTATTGGGCAGGGAAACGTGTCTATAAATTAATGTTGAATGTTATGGAATAATTTCCTTTTAATATTAAGAGCAGTTTGATAGTAGATCTTAACCATCTAGAGAAGAGGTGAACTCTCATTTACTTAATATCTACTGTCAGAGGCTCAATAGATTCAGGCAGGAATACATTAAGTCAAATGCCCACACAGAGCAAGGAGATAGAGTTGATGGCCTAAGCAGTCCTTTTCATTCTATAATTCAGTGGGAAAAATATTTCAGTCTCTTGCAATCGCATTTCTGCTTTCTGCATTGTTAGAGTGTTCCTCCTGCAAATAGATTCACTCAATGTTTATGATATCCCTAGATGATACCTGATAGATTACACAGACACAGAAAGAGAGAAAACAACAACAACAAAAAAAGAACATGGATTTACTGTCACAGAAAATGAAAAAAAAAAAAAAATAGAACAAAACAGGCTGAAACTGTACTGAAATATTTGGTAAAAAGACTGCAGTTATTATGCTAATCACCACTACCAAATGGATCCATCAATATTAATTTACTACAGCAACATGTATGCTGCCTACTCACTTGACTCTAGGTGGTTTACAATATTAAAAACATTTTTAAAAAACCAAGAGGTATAATTACCAAATTTTCCACCATTAATTCCACCCTCAGTTCCAAAAGGTCCTGTGAAAAATGACTGTTTTTGCCTCCTTCCTAAATGACAAAGTGCAAGGGCTGTTGATGAGAAGGCCTCCTAGTAGCACCAAACCCCTGGACTCCTTAAGGTGTGTGAGATGCCAGCTTCAAAAATGCTTTGCAAGAAGTGCTTTTAACCTAGTGTGAATATCATTTATTGAAGAAGCCCAGGTTTTTCAGGCTTCCGCATGATCCTGAAAAAAAAAAAGAAGAAAAGGTGTGGCTGCATTAACTTTAATGAGTGGATTCTTTAAACAACTGCATGATTGATTGATTGATTGATTGATTGATTGATTGATTGATTGATTGATGAGGCTCACAGGGATGCCTAAAAATATTGAGTTAAAGAGAGAGGCTCCACACACATGTGCTCAAAATGCTCCTTCCAAATAATTTTGAAAGCTTATTCATCAATCTCCAAGTCTACAGCTAAGCACATGGTACATGCTGAAGTTCCAAGCAAAAGATTTTTTATCTCCACTGCTTCTTGGTGGACTTGACAAAGTTGATGAGCCCAGCAAAACCCATTAATCACATTCGATCCAGAGAATTTTCCGTGTAGACTTTAAATGCCTTCTTGCATATCAGGCCCATTGCCACAATAAATAAACTGTCATTAGAATCCTGCAGGAGGATTGTTGATGCGTCTATGTCATCCTTCCGGAGCTATATAATAGGTACTCTTCTGGAATTTGTCCCAAATAACATTTCAAATCTCGATTTAATCATTATAGCATACTCAATTTCACAGCATTTCTTAAATATCCTCAAAGCTGGTAATGTTAAAGGCTTGGGGACCGTGATATAGTATATTTTAATTGATGATGCAATGGAATTCTGTGCCCCAATCATACAGTTGGCAAGATATTCATAGTTCAATTGCATTTCAAAATTAGAGTTTAAACGTGGAGTCCCTTCCGGTGAGGAATGGCGAACTGTCCCGCAGATTGCAGGAGACGTTATGGCCGAAAAGGCAACTGGATGCTGGATCTGGACTGCCAGAATTGTCTCTGGATCAAGGAGAGAGCTTGAGATTACCCATATGTACTCCAGACAGCTTGTTTTTTGTTTTTTTTTTGGTGAGTAGATGGCAGAAACCGTTGTTTTTACTGTCTCTTGCAATCAGCTGGGAGTCATGGGATTCCACTGCTCAGATCCATTAATGTAGATTTTATGGATGCAAAGTGTGACCAAAACTCTTATTTATTTATTTATTTATTTATTTATTTATTTATTTATCTATCAAATATGTCGCCCCCCATCTCCTCCGACCGGAGGGACTCTGGGCGGTTTACGATGTAAAACAGTAAATATATAATAAAATTTCAATATAAAGCACACTATAAAACAATTTCACAAAGCTACCAAATATAATTTTTAAAATCACTTTGGAGTTATTTTTTTCTCATTGTTTGTTAAAGATTAAAACACCTTCCAAAGTCTGGTATCCACCAGGTGAGTTTCTCTTCAATCCGTTTAGAAAGAAAGTCACGTATTTAAAGTTTTGTAAGAATTTCCATTTTTGCAATATATAGTGCTGATTTCAGAAAGTTTTTTGAATGGATTAAGGGTTCAGATGGATCTGAATTAAAGAAAGACTTTGAAGTTAATTAAAAGGGTCCTCTCTAGTAGGAAAAGTTCTTTTGTTTATATTGTGAGCTGATAAGAAGACTTCAAGGTTGGACACTAGGGGGCACCAGATGGCTACTTTAAAGGAAATGTTTGATGTTTGGGTCCAAGAAGTTTTCAAGTTATTTAATTCTATAATGGCTTTATTGAAGAGGAACAAGCCACATTGAATAAAACTGAAATGGACCTTAAGGTGGATTTAAAAATCAGAGCTCACAAGAAAGAGATGGAAAAAATGGATTTACAAATGGAATTGGATGATGACTTGAAAAAGATATACAAATAATAAATCAAAAGCACAATCTGGATTATTTTCTTACATTGGAGTATAAGGGATCTACTGCAATTACAAAAGGACCTTGATAAAGATGACAAGAATTTCGAGAGAAGAGACAGAGTTTGAGAAAGCAGATGTTAGAATTTTATTCGTGGGACTTAAAGATCACTGGGAGAGAGAAGAAAAAATACAAAATTGGTTTATTTGATCATGGTTAAAATAATAGGTTGCTATCTCTGGTGATGTCTAATGTTTATTTTTTTTACTGGGATTGGATGATTATAGTTATTTTTGGTAATGTTTAATTGGGTATAATGGATTAATTTGAAATACTTATGTTATTATTTTTGATATATCAATAATGATTACTACTGCTGGTGATGTTTAATGGCTCTTTTGATTGGGACTGGGTGATGATGGTTATTTTTGGTAATGTTTAATTGTTGTTGTTTTTAACTGGGATTGGACTTTGATTATTGGAAGAGAGGGATTAGAGGGAATTTTTTTAAAATGCAAATGGAGATATAAATATTCAAGTTGTTATTTCCTATAACCCTTAACTGGACTTTTGCTGATTAATAAGGAGAGCTGAAGATTTAGAGATGGGCTTATAGAAAATGGGGTGAGGTATGGAATGAAGAAGTATTTGGTTGTATTTTAAGAGACAGTGATAAGTTATTAATGTTGCCTATAATTTCGTTTTGGTTGGGTTGGGTTTTTCTCTACACACACACACACACACACACATATATATTTTAAAATGTATTTTAATGTATTTCTGTATTAGGTTGTTATATTAGTTTTGCTTGTTTAATATAATCCTCAATAAAAGTAATGGAAAAAAATAAAGTCTAAATGTTCCTGAAATGGTCAGTGCTTTGATCCTGAGATTTATCATTTGTCTTAATAGATTCTCTAGCACAGAGATGGGGGACATGGGAAGATCTGGATGTTGTTGAACTACGATTCACACCATCTTGAACATTTACCCATATAACCGATACAAATAGAAGTTCAACAACATATAGCAAGCCGTAAGTCACCTTACCCTTCTCTAACACAATTTCCACCTTAAGGATTCTACAGCTCCATATCCATTAAGTTATTTCTTTCTCCTGAAATATTATTATAAGGCACTTTGCTTGTGTACATTGCTTCAGAAACATTTTGGGGAAGACAGTATCTGGAAAAATATTTTAGTTGCTATAAAGTTGCTAATGTTTATTAGATATTTCTTGGCATCATATTTGCAACCTATTATCGTAGCATATTCCTAGGTATTATTACTGTTTTGGAGGGAAGCTTAAAAGAAAAGAACTATGTACATAATAAACAATAAGGTATGATCAGAAGCACCAAAGAAGTAACCTGTAAATGAAATTGGTCAACATTTACAATCTATCTCTAGACACACTGCATTATAGAGTAACAAAAAAGAAAAAGAAAAAAGAAGAGTGGAAAAGCACAACAAAGAAAAAGAATGAGCTGTCAGAGAAAATGGATAATCTGGAGGGAGACAGTCTGCACTTTTATCAAAAATTAAAGAGATTTTGTTGAATGCAGACTAGAGTCTATTATTCCATCAATTCTTCAAAAAGTTACAGAGGTGATGACCATTAGTGCTAATTGAAATTACTTGTACTGGCTGCACTTTCCAACATATTGATGATAAGATTGATTCTTGGTTCCCCCCTTCCCCGGTCTGAAGTTAGATCTGAGTGAAAATGAAAGATTGGGGGATCCTTTGTTCTCGCTTTGATCCTCACAAAACAGCCCTCCTTTAGCAATCTGTGGGGCATCATCAAAGCAAGGAGGTCCTATCTAGAGTGAGAATCTGCAGAGGGGTGAAATTCTAAGACTCCTCAAGTGTCCATGCATACTATTATTTCTTAAGAATCATTTCATTTCTACCTTTCTACATAAACTCAAGGCAGCAAGCAAAATCCAGAACACCATTGTTTCCTTCACATTCATATAACTTCCTTGAAGTTAAACAGAAGTGATTTGATTCCCAACCCAGACTACAGCCCTGGTATTTCCCTGTAGTTTCCTATCCAAATGCTAGCCTGTCCTGACCCTACATAGTTTTCTTTAAAAATAGTAAAACCTCATGGCAAGAGATAACTAGCTGTGGCTGTTACTTTGCTATGCAAGAGAAAAAGTCCAAATAATACTAATTTATTAAAGCATGCCCATAACTCCTTTTAAACCACAGCACAGCTATATCCTAGAAACAAAGTGTATCAACTACTGGATAACTGACCATCCACTGCTTGTGTTCACACACTCTGTTAAGACGAAGTGTAGTTTGACTGGTTTTGACCTAACAAGATGAGTTGAACCCAGCCAAATAAACTTACTTAAGAAATCATGTTGAACCCAATTTCAGTGACCTTGCCCAATTATGAGAAGATCATGATGAGAGTTTTGCTGGCTTCAAAGATAGACAGCATGTGAAAAAACAGCAGGGGTTCTACCTTCCCAGAAGGAATGGATGAGGAAGTGATGGGAAGGACGAGTTGATATGCTGGTTGTGAATCATGTAGTCAAGAGGCATTTCTGTAATGGTATGTAAGAAAGACCTTGGGAGACTGGGCAAAGAGATGCTGCCAAGGGAATGGTCAGATAAGAGACAACAGAGCCCCCGCTGAATAGTGGGAGCAGCAACAGGCTCAGGAGGGACCCTCCCTAGTTTCTTGGGCTGTAAAGGGAACAGGGGAGAACTGTACTTTCAGGCTTGCAAGCTTCTGTCAATGTAGCTTTACATTCTAAAGTAGAATTAGCTCATCTGGTTGTGATTCCTGTCTGGTTTACCCAACAAGGCCAACATCAATCCTGCAAGTCTTGAAAGGGGGAGAGGATATTGTGATCTGTTTTTTTTTAATGGTTGTGTGCTTCCTTTTAAGTAACTGAATAATAATGTGATTTCTAAATTAATAGCTGTGATAAATTAAAAAGGCCTAGAAAACTATGCTATTACAGAAAGAGTTCCACCCAAGTTGACCATGTTTCTTAAAAGTCTCCTTGCCCTTTTGTTGGGGAAAAAAAATCTAATTCAGATGTTGACAAGCACCACATATCAACAAATAACTGCTCCTTCCAGTGTTATTCTACCCACTATCACCCCTAAAAAATCCACAGTTCTTAACATCTGGACAGAATCCAGTACAAAAAAAAAAAATGTTAAATAATACAAATATGTGGAACAATCCTTACTGGAATTAGGGAAAAGAACTCAACTGACTTCTGTAGAAGTTCATTCTCCTCTCCAAAGAAATTGTCAGTGGAAACTTCTTAATTTACAACAAAGATCACACCCAGACCCATCTAAGTTTTATTCCTGATTGGAGCATTCTTGCAGCTGCTTCTTAATGTTTAAAAATGAGTATATAACACCAAAGATAATGTGTAGATTGACCCTGAGATGGTGAAAAAAATATTCCCCAACCAATATAATTGTATTGTCCTTTATTGACATATGGAAGGCAATTCCTTTTTATGTTCTTGCACATTTGCTTCCAACATTTTCATGGCTCTGTTATTTGATTTCGATCCAGTTAGATATTAGAACTGTCAATGCCCTAAAGGAACCTTTCCAGCGCATTTGAAGAGGTTGAATCAGGTGAAAGGAAGGGTGAAGAAAATTATAGGCTGAGGATGTAAGATATACAGTTGTATTTAGGCATATAACAGAAGCCCATCATGGATTATGTTGGGATCACTTCTCTAATGAAAAAAGTCTGCTAACATTTAGCTTTCCCTGAATGTTTTTCAAAACAATCCATAGAAATTACATCTGAAAAGAAGGAACAAAGACCATCTGCATGAAAAGCATTTGCTCTATCATTGAGCAACAACTCTAAATTCAGATCATTTCATGCCCTGATTTCATGCCCAATCCTGGACAGTCACTCATTCTATATTCTGAGTGTGCCCAGATTCTTAAATTCTATTGGGTCACAGCATGCTATAACTTAATATACTCCACAGCAAGAAAAGAAGGCCCTTAGCAATATGTATATGGGGACAAAAAGGTGTGAAAATACCAGTATTATATATTACTACACAGCTGGACACTACTTTTATCGTGATAATTTTCCTCCATATTCCACATTCAGATACATTTTGGATCCTTGTTGGAGTTATAATGGTTTAAAAGATGACTATTAGCCCTACAACAAATGAATGCAAGTTTTGACAGCAACCAGATTAACCTAAAATGTTCATATCAGGATGTATGTCTTACTCAGCTTTTTCCTCCTGTACCCCATGTCCCTCATTCTGCCTAACGATAGGGACATCCTTAACTGCTATTCATTTGGGGTGCATGAAATCATAACTAAAAGGGTTTTATGTGAAGGTGCAACATATATTTAGCAACAATGGAAGCTGCTTTTAAAGCATGATAGTTGGGTAAATCTGTAGCATAATGAAGCCAGCCATCAAGTTAATTCCCACATCTACCAGGTGAGTGGAAAAAGTGGGTAGGGTCCTGGTGGTTCCAAGGGCCAACCGTTGTTGCTGAAGACCGATGTGTTTATTAAAATGCATCATGAGTTTCATTTTCTGATACTTCCCCATGGGTTAGACCTGTGAAATGTAACTAAAAAGAACACCCCCTAAGATGAGTTTGGATTCTAATGACTTTGTGGATATGTCTATGTTGTCTGCTAGGCAACAGTATGGAAGTTATCTGACATTGCCTCCTTCTGGGATTTTTAATTTTTTTTTAACTTCTCAGTCTAACCAGCAGCCCTGGATTTTTTGGGTGCCCTCCTGCCCAAGAATTAACCAACTCCAATCTTGGCAGTATCTTTTCGTTCTTAGATTAGCTAAAGCTGGCTAGTTCTGCCACTTGAGCTCAGCTGTTGAACCATGCCCACCAAAACAGTTATTCTCCGTCTCATGCAGATGAAGAAAATATTTTTTAGACTCACCAGAAGAGGAAAGCAAGAGAGAGAGAGAAAATGTAACACCACATCCACTCTTGTAGCAGCGAGCTGGCATAGCTTAACAAGAGATCATTCTTTGATCACAGAAATCCCACCAACATTAGCATCGCCACCTCCCAGAAAGGTAATGTTACAGATAGTCAACTTTGTTTTTCAGTTCAGGAGAAGTCAAGAAAAGCAAAATGCTTTATAGGATCTCGGGGTCTCATCACCCACCTAGGAGACTTATAGTGCTAAGCTCACAGGCAAATGCAGTAGTGTAGGATCTACTACAACCAAAGAGTCAAGCCCAAACTATGTAGAGGATATTGAACTGCCTACCCCTGGTATAAAGAGTGAATTTCTGATATAGAATCTCTGTGTTCCAACAATAGGAAACAGAAGAACAAGTGAAACTGTTAATTTCTTCCCTTCTGATTGACCTTTCCATGTTCCACCTCTTTCCTTTGTTCTCTTTAAACACATAGTCTGGATTATTCTTGTCAAAGTACTCTAGGTATTTTACCATTTTTCATCAAAACTTAATTCTTTTGAAGCAAAAGATGATGAAGTTCAGTTTTATAAAAATACCAAACCTGTTATCAGATCTCATAATGGATTTCCCAGAGGTCCTCTTCTAGGTGTGGTGCAGACTGTACAGTCTTTCGAACAGTATACCAATTAATCAGAATCTAACACAGAACAAGAAAGGAACAAGTACATCTGTTGCTGCAGAGACCCTCAAACACTTTGTTCGAGACTCACGTAGTCCAATCTCACCCCCAAGAAATAGAACAGCATCTGTGGATTAAGTCTGTGCCGACTGGGTAGGGACAAGTGCTCCTGTATTGCTAAAGGCCCATCTGCAAGTAGTAGAAGTTTTCAGATTAATTCATGAAATCTAATAATATAGGTTAAAATGGCCAGAAAAGACCTACCCCAAGATAAAGCAGCTTGCAGTGTTTGACCTAATGACCAGCTTTAAACATTATACGAAGCCAGGTAGGATTCCTAGGTTTCATGTAGCTTGTTGCATGACCCCAGCTATTTTTTCTTTATAAACCATGATATATGGCTTAGCACAATATTAATTCAGTCAATTGTGGCTTATGCAAGAAGCCATGGTTAAGCAACTCATAACTTTAAGATGTGTAAGACTATCAGTTAAAGACATAATGTGCTTATAAGTAGGTAAATGTGCAGTTTTTCATAACACGCTTAACCCAGCCACTAATTTGGTCAAATCATCTAGCAGAATACAATCACGTTAACTAGGTCAAGAATCACCAGAATTCTCTAATGGAGTTGTTGTTATTTCAGCCCTTCTTTCTTTCAAATTGACCAGCTGGAGTTAGTTTAACCCTATGTAAGAAGACAGGATTTGTTCTGGTTTAAATTTAACATTCTGTGGGTTATTTTAGTGGATCAGTTAATCTTTTTTTCAATAATAACCTTCTTATTATTCCAGTTAAATGTGTTGAAAGAACTGGACCAGAGTTGGATGGGAAAAAAAAGAAATTATATCTCAGCTATGTCATTAATACAATGTATGTAGACACAGAGTATATCCACAGCTTTTATGGGGATTTACTATGTTCTTTTGAAAATTAATGTATTGTTATACAGGTTACATAGAATATTTTTTCTTATGCAACTCTTCCCATAAGATATCTTTTTTCCAGGCAATTTCCTATATAGTTACTACCTTTGAATATAGCCTGGGATAACTTTTTTAGGGCAGTTTTTGCAACCAAATGCTGATTAGCATGTATTCAAGAAAGGTGCATGACAATATTTTCTAGCCAAGAAGAAAGGATGCCAATAAATTCCATTCAGAGCCACCATTCATGCTACAGTACAGTTCATTATGACACATCATGGCATTTGGAGCTAAAAGTGTAATTTACTTCTTTTATATGATTCCTTTGCATTTATTATTTATATGCACCTTTACCTCCATAATTCTATAATTCTTCCTGCTGAACCAATCCTGGGCATGCATGCATATATATATACACACACATATACATGTATACATATATACACACACACACACACACACACACACACACAGAGACATACACACAGACACACACACACACATACACACTGTATATATATGGTTATACTATACAAGGAAGCATGGAGCCAACTAAATTTATCAGATATGAGTTGCTTTTGAATCTTTTTTCAAAGGGCAAGAGAATATTGGTGAAATTTGCAGGGGAGAAATGTGCTGATCCTCCACTTTCCTAACGAAAACATGGCCAAAGGATATGTGTTTGTGAATGTCCCGAACAATTAGCATGCCATTGTTAGAACACTTATTCCTGAATACTGCACCTTCTTTGTCTTATTTATCATTTGGTCTTATTTCATTATCACTTTTTTTTTTAAAGAAAAGGTTATAATCATGCAACTTTGCACATACAGAGAGATAAAAGGATCACACTTTAGAAGCAAGAGGAACATTGGTGGAAGTGTTGGGATGTCAAGAAAAAATCTAGAAACATATATTAAATGATGGTGACATGAATACATACATACACCCCTATTAGTTTGCATTGCTTCTCAGCAATTATTTGCTATGACAGATACAAAGCAAACAGGATGAGTGGGTGATGTTTGTGAGGACATTTTCAGATAGATCTCATGCCCAAAATAGGATACAGGTGGAGGAAGGCAATGTGTCTTTCAAAGGAATCACAGTGCTGCTTGTTGTCTAAGAGAAAATTAGCATAATTCACAAAAAGGGAAAAAAATGATGTGACTTATTTGATAGCACACCTCTTAGGTTTATAAAAAAATAATATTGTTGGGACTGATGGTGCTGTTTTGCCTTCCCATCTAGCTTCCATTAATAGCAGATAGAATAATGTTGATTTTATTTCAATTTTCTCTGTGTCTCACAGTTCCTCCTCTGGAAGAGAGGACATTTGGGCAATTTAAAATGGTCAATAGCAGGTGGGACCAACAAACATTTCTTCATTTGTGACCTAACTCCTGACATCTTTGAACCTGGCTAAATTTGCCAGTGGCAATTGTCTCACTCCCTGTCACAAAAAACAGGGCTATTCAGAAAGGCATTCAAGAATGAGTAAAAATGGCACTGTCTCAAATGTTGACGCATTAGGTCATTTGACTTATGACAATAGCAACCGACTTTTGTTTTTAAGCCTATTATATTGGTACCTTGTAAGCCACTCAGCCTCTGTTATCAGCTCTTCAAGGCAGGCCAGGTCAGGAGACAAATACCACAAGAAATACTAAACTCTCCCTTATTGAGATGGGCTATAAGAGCAGTCTCTTAGAAGCCTGACAGCATTTTCCTTCTCTTATACAATACAGCAGCATATCTCAAACTTGGCAACTTTAAGATATGTGGAGTTCAACTCCCAGAATTCCCCAGCCAGCAATACAGAATCAAGGCAGAGCTATTTTAAGTTTCTTCCTCACAGTTTCATGTTCTCCCAAAACTATCTAAACCTAATCAAATGAGCACCTAGTTTACCGTATTAGAGTCCTTTGTAACGATATAATCTTCCATGTACTAACTTTTTATCCTCCCCTTCTCCCATCCAATGTTCCTACCCCTTCTTTTAGATTCTGGCTTTTTATTTATTTATTTAATCAAATTTTTATTACCACCCATCTCCCCGCCCCCGCAAGGAGGGACTCTGGGTGGTTTACAATAAAAACAGAGTTAAAATTCAAGACAATTATAAATACAATAAATACAATAAGAGTAAAAATATGATAAAATCCAGATGGCGGATGTTCTCTATCAGTCCGTGAGTATAAAGGGCCATTCTAGGATCGTTCAAGGGTGCTAAATACACACACACACACACACACATACATACACAAACACACATACATACATACACACACACACTGTATGTACAGTATATATACAGTATATATATAGTTTTTAATTTATATATCTTTTATATCATCTTGCTGTTTATAATTTGTTTTTAAATTTTTATTTTTACTCTTGATGTATAGTTTTAGATCCTTTATGCTTCTTTTTAATGACTGTACTCCATCTTCCTTATGCTGGACCATAATAAAGATTTGATTGATTGATTGATTGATTGATTGATTGATTCATTCATTCATTCATTCATTCGTTCGTTCGTTCGTTCGTTCGTTCATTCGTTCCTGTTTTCCCAGGCTAAGCTCATGTTTTGCTAACATATGTTCTCCAAGGTCATCTTTCTGCTCCTCTACATTGGAAATGGAACAGCAAATAAGTTAAAGTAGTAAATAATTGAATAAATAAAACATATAATGTAATTATCCAGTTAAGTCCCTTTGACAGAGCTCCAACATTTCAGAAGCAAAACTTTGAAAGCTTTATGTGAGTGAATCTTTCGGCTTTTATTTCTCCTGTGTTCAAATTATTTAAAACTCTGCTTCTTTGCATCTTACTTATGAAAGACTGTGCAAATTTCATTTTTTTAAAAAGGCCAGAAATTATCTAAATGAATTCTCAAACATTGTTAGTTTTAGGATAGTAAAGCAGATCCTCCAAAATTTGGGACATGAAGAGCTGTAATAACCAAATGCCCATTTCTACTAAATTTTAGAAAGCAGTGTCAGAATTTACGTTCAGGCAGGCAGTGGAGTGTATTGTGGTCTACAAATAAAGAGTGATAAGCATCAGAATGTTTTTGTTACTTCCTAATCTGCATATTATAAATCAGTCACAAGCAAGTTACTCCCACCCTGGAATTAAAGAGCCTGAATTGTACATCAGTATAATAAGGACGCGGTGGCACTACGGGTTAAACCGCTGAGCTGCTGAGCTTGCTGATCGGAAGGTCAGCGGTTCAAATCCGCGTGACGGGGTGAGCTCCCGTTGCTAGTCCCAGCTCCTGTCAACCTAGCAGTTCGAAAACATGCAAATGTGAGTAGATTAATAGGTACCGCTTCGGCGGGCAGGTAACAGCGTTCCGTGTAGTCATGCCGGCCACATGACCACGGAAGTGTCTACGGACAAACGCCGGCTCTTTGGCTTGAAACGGAGATGAGCACCGCCCCCTAGAGTCGGACACGACTGGACTTAATGTCAAGGGAAACCTTTACCTTTACCTTATAATAAGGAGAAGTCTGTAGAAATGACAATATGTCCTGCCTGCATATAGACATATGGGAAAATGGCTATAAGTAAGCAAACCCCATTAACTCTGACAGATCCTTCATAAGGCATGTGGGACAGATCCTCTCTGAGCAGCTGAAAAATCCAGGTCTTTACAATATCAGTTGTGCAGTCACTTAGCAGAGGAAACCAAATTTTATATGATCAGTAGAAGAAGAACAATATGTTTATTAAGGTCACTCACCGGAATTGCAAACAAAAAGATATTAAAAATATAATCAAATAAAAACAAAATAAAATATTACAATTGGTGTTGGGTTCATCACTGTACAATCAATACAATCTGGCAGGATGGGCATGCTACGGGTCCCATCAGCCAAGGAATGTGAGCTGGTGGGGACCAGGAGACATGCCTTTTCTGCCATAGACCCTGCCCTCTGGAACATTCTCCATCCAGAGATCAGGATGACCCCGACCCTGTTGGCCTTCCACAAGGCCGTGAAGACCTGGTTATGTGTCCGGGCCTGGGGCCCTGAATGTGTTAAGGGCCCTGTTTCTTGGCTATACTAACATCTATGCATTGTTTATTTGGCGGCCATATATATTTATTTTGTACTTTTAATTGTTTTTCATTATTTTAACTCTTTTATGGTTTTTATGATCATAAGCTGCCCAGAGTCACTTGTTGAGATGGGCAGCTATAGAAATTAATTAAACTAATAAATAAATAAATCAAAATTCCTAATTTTGTAGGTGGTATAACAAAATTTAGCTACTGTCATGCTCCCCAATCAAATGTTCCCAAAACATCTTATCGGACTCACATCCATCTTGCTGCAACATGTGTCAACATGCGAGTCGACCAGCAGGGAGGGGGAGCATGGTTGGAGTGTGAATCATCTTGTTTGGGCTAGCTCCTCATGCCAAGGTCATCTACAAAGAGCCGTTACAACCATCTGCTGGCATAGGAAGGAGGGGGCGCACACCTAAGGGGGCAGTGGGGGAATTTGCAGTTACTGAGCTTTTAATTGTAGAAATGCGTGGGAAATTTCATTTGCAATTTTTCTTCTGTACCGAAATGCTTCATACCACTAAAATAGATTTCTAAGCAGAAGCTTATGAGTCGTAACTAATGAGCGCTGGAGTGTTGCAGTCATCACAGCTATGTTCAAGGAGACTGAGTCATACTGATGTGATAACAACAACATTATATAAAAAAAGATTAGAATTTCCCAGGTGTTTTACCAGGTAAGCAGTTATAAGGCAGGTCCTTGAGTCCTTATAGAGGGTACAGTATAGCAGGACATGAGCTGTAGTTTCAACAGCCCCTTGTCCACAGGAGCACAGTCTCAGCTCATAGGGGACTTTTTTGTATCAAACCTCCAAAACTGATGTGGGGAGAGCATTGAAGCATGCTAAAGTTAGTGGTCTTTGGAATTTGGAAACAGTTATGTGGTGTTAAGTATCGTGCTGGTTTGTAAAAAGAGGCCTGACTGCTCAGAAAAATGTTCTTGAGTAGAGCAGACTGCTCCTGATGGGCTTTGAGGTGTTTGATACATTGCTTAAATGTGCCGAGTGCACACTCATAACCCATCATTAGGAACACCTCCCTGGAACAGCTGGGATGCTGAAGTTTTCATGAGATTGTCCTGAACTATACTGATTTGTAGTTGTCCTCAGTAAGGAAAGAACTCAAACCTGTGGGAAAGAACAGTGGCTTCAACCAATGTTCTATGATACAGGTTCATGCACCAGTTTTGACCTTAGACAGCCCTGCCCCCCTCCTTAATATTACATTTGGAATGCAAGGGGCTACCTGAAATGTAGCCCTTAGGAATTTAGACTGGACCCTTTCAAGAGGAGTAAAGCAAGTGTAAGGTCCTAACTGGGCACCAAAAAGGAGTTGTGCACTAGCCTTAGTTGTGCACATAGCTTCAGTCCTGCTGGGATATGCTGTGCTCCTCTGGTGAAGTGAAAATATTGAATTGCTGTTTTTTAAGCATTTTGAATAACATAATTTTGGTGTGCGCTGCGTTTGGTGGAGCTGTGGAAACCCGTGCCCAAATATTTAAAAGGTTTCACTTGTTCAATACTCTGGCCATTTATCCTCCAGGCATGCAGTTTAGGTCTCTTTGCAAAGATCAAGATCTTAGTTTTACTATAGATGATTTCAAGTGCTTCCTCAGAGCAGTAGTTGGCCAGAGCATTTAAAGCTCATTGAAGTACAATTAATGCTTGTGATAGAAGTACTATGTCATCTGCATACAACAAATTTGCAAGATGTCTATTTGTTAGTTTTGGGGGGCGATGTTCTAATTGATTTATTTTGGCCATGAGTAGATTTATGGACAGATTAAACAGCAGATGGGCTAAAATCCATCGTTGCCTCACTCCTCTGTAAGTTGGAATCTCATAAGTGCAGTGGCCTTGCATAGTGCATTGAACTTTGATTCTAGAATTCTTATAAAAATTATGCATTACCTGTTGTCAGATTGCTGGGAAAGCCTTTAGCCCAGGAGAGATCAGAAAAGTCACACACCAGGCATTTCTATAAAAATAATTTATTTACAGAAAGCAAAACAAAAGCAAAACACATTTAAAGGACTTAGCTCTCATTGAGAGCTACCTGGCTTGCTACATGCCTGCACAGAAGAAAAGAGGAACTGAAACAAGTCCGGGCAGGTTCCTCCCCCCAGGTGCAATAATTAACATTCGAAAAGGGGGCAGTTGAATTCAACCTCTGCACCCGGCCAAAATGATTAGAGACAATAGCACCTTAATCTGTTAGTAGGAAAACCATTAACATTACCAAGAGTAACCATCGATCAGCGGTAGTATTCATAAACTTAGTCCACAGCTTTGCTCTGGGAATGTGGACCTAAAATCAATAAATACAATGTACAGTACTGAGTCTGTTTTAGATGTGTATTTTTCGGCCATGTGTTGAAGTGTAAGGGCATGTTATATGATCAGTAATTATCACAACAGTTGTAACTTCTAAAGTTTGGTTGAGGGCAGCTACAGGAATCAAATAAGTAAATAAACAAAATGTAAAATAATAGTAATAAAAAAAAACTTAGCTAACAACTGAAATTAAATTCAGGTTATACCAATAATGGTTCTGCGCTCCCAACCCCACGGTAGTTCATCCTGATTATATCACGTGAGATTGCTTTTTATAGGCCGATTGTCTCTTTGGGAACAGTGAGGGTCTTTGGATTGATTTTTTTTTAATCCAAATTTAATTCCAATTTCAGGTAGCGCCAAACCGTAAGCCTAGGGAAAGTTAAAAAGAACTGTAGTGTCATGCTGCTTATTAAGAAAGCATTCTCCTTGTATATAGCTGTGCAAGTTTTACAATTTGCCAATCTTTGCCAATCCGTAGAGCCCTCATCCCCCATTGCAAGTGAAACATCTAGACTTTTCTTTCCTTTTCTGCCTATTTATTCTGTAAATTAATTTTCATATGTGTAAATATCACCAGATGTTTTCCCTATTTATTTGCTGCTGGGATCACTCTAGGCTGCATTTCCTAAATTCCCTCTTAATGAGGATAATTGCAACAGCTGATAACAGAATAGCAGGCACACTTTGCCAGGCTTAAACTTCCTTTGAATCACCTCCATGCCTCTGTACAGAGAACCTTTGCAGTAGTGATACATACAGTAGGCCCTGATCCACAGTGCATTTTAATCCAGTTAGTCATTAGCCCACTCAAATCTCTACAGTATTTCTGGCAACTCATAGTCATCCCAACTAGGTCAAAAGCTTCCATTTGGGGAATAAAAAGTCCTGGTCTACATTCTCCAAGAAGTATCTAGTACCCCCTAAACACTACTTGCAGCTCGAGCTTCATGTCATCACAAGCAGTTTAAGATGTACATTGTATACTGTCAGATCTTATGGAGAGGCTTAATTTTTCAGCTCTTTTTTGTTGGAGACCAACCTGATACAACTGATGAAGTGAGCTGTAGCTCACAAAAGCTTACGCTGGATGGACTCAGTTACAGTGGTGATGAGAACACCATTGGAAGACCTGAAAGACCAGGTCAGGGATAGATCATCTATGTGCTCCCTAGGAGTTGAAAATTACTTGATGGCATATAATCAGTCCATCAAGAGTTCGTGCTTGCTCACCAGTCTCACGATTTGCTAACGTCCCTCACTGTAACAAGTTCTCAAAGCAAAATTGGAGACCACAACTGGTGGTCACATCACCAGTAATAGTTGCAGCTTCCTCATTGCATCGACTTCCTACAGGAAAGCAACTCTTCATCACATACTCCAACTGGAGTATTTCATTCTAGGACTTTCCCACCACAAAGCACTGTGATGCTTAGCGCCAGGTCCTAAGATTTCAGTATGAAGTGTTGGAGCAATTGAAGCTTCTGGCAAATGCTTTGAGAACTCTTAGAAATAGGCACTCTTACCATCATAGTGCCAGTCCTGATCAGAACCACCATGTCTGCTGCTATAGTAATATCATGTGCAGTAGTTGGCCATTAGGTGCATGATGAAACCATCTCAGAGTTGCAGAAGAGGAATGAGTAGATCAGTTTGTTTTTATGTCCATGCAAGTAGAATGTTATTTCAAGTTATTTACTATTTTCAATTATTGTAAAAGATCTCATTAAGAAAATCCACACCTGCTTTGGTTCTAAATGTTCCCTAAGTTTGATACACAGACACACAGACACATTAAAGCAATTAAATACATTCATTTTCTCTTTCCTCCCTTTAATTTTTTAAAAAGATATATCTTTCACAAATATTATTGGAATGCAGCTTTATAAGCAGAAGAGAACAGGCATTGGTGAACATGCATTTCAGTACAATCTACCTGAGACAACATTTTAAGTGATCTTACTGCTAGGTAGGAGCCAGGATAATATTTGCTTAAGTTGGCTATGGTTATCATATACTTCTGAAATTAATATTTCTGAATAAATGTTAAAAGATTTGGTAGCTTAATATTTTTCGCTTGGCTGTCTTCAGCCTGAATCTAATAATTAATAAAAAGTTTGAAACAAGAAGTATATTAGAGAACTTGCAGTTTTTTTCTTGTCTAGATAAAAACATGTCACTTTTTTTGAAATATCAGCTTCCAAGTTTTAATTCACTTGGATTTTTTTTATTATGCATTAAAAAGATAAAGTAGAACAGTCTATCTTTTTAATTGTGGCACTTTATTTAAGAACGGATAGCAAAATTGTCAGATTAGTTGAATATTTATTCCTTTTAATTAATTAAATGAGTTTACAACTCAACATATTCCGTGCTTTGCAAATGCTTCATGACACCTATGCATTAAAATAAAATCAGATTAGAGATGGGAAATTTTCAAGAGTCTGTTTATATGAAAGCTGCCTCATCTTTTTTCCTACTTCGTGTTTCACCTAAAAAAGTGGACAGCTCTGAATAATTTTACTTGTACGTTGACTTTACTGGTCAATGACTGTAATTAAAGATTTAAGATTTAAGAATAATATCAGGATTTTATATTTCCAAAACTTTCGATCAATCGTTGTATGTTTATTTATCCTAGCAATCCTCAGGGCAGCTCTAAGGGATAGCTGAAATTTGTATAGCCTCTACTAGAACTTGTATGTGCTACTCTCTTACACATTCTATATCCCAATATGCAGATACAACAACCTGAATATCAGCCAGTATTTTTCAAATCCCCACTTCCTTTTATTTATCTGTACCAAGGATGGGCAAAATTTAACTTCCTGATGGCTACAGTGGCTGAAGTTTTTACAAGAAGTGTTTTGTCAGTGATATTCCCATCAAAAAGGGCAATGAAGCTGCCACATCACTTAAAATATTAAAGGGAGGGAATTAATATGTAGCTTTTATGAATTCCCTGTCCTTTTTGTTTCAAAATTAAGGGCTGTAAAATCAGCTTTTGTTTTTCATTGTCCTATACCATTAGAAATGATTGAATGCATGGTAGTGAAACCATGAAGCTTGAAGTGGGTGGACAGTATTGGATGATTCCATACCAGGGCAGGGAAGAATGAAGAATCCTATTTCGTTCCCTTATATATGAAGTTGTAAAGGCGTTGTATCGATTCTTTGCAAAATGCAAGGGTTATTTTATCTTGAAAAATCAACATGATTCAACTAAAAAGAGAAAGTTAGAATTGTAATCTTTTGAATTGGTTGTCCTAAATTGTCTTCATGCACTTCTGCAACAACAGAGCTGGGATCCTCAACATGTCACTCACAGGCAGCAGTCTCTTTACTAAAACCTCCCTTAAGGCTACCTTGCTTCTTTTCCTTCATTTTACATTATTATTTTTATTGCTATTGTTATTACTGCTATTGTTGTTATATTTTAAGGGAGAAGTTGACATGCTCAACCCAAGTGCTGAGTTTCTGTATTATATTTGTTTCTAAGAATATCCTGTACCTTCAATTCCACACACTAACACACCTCCACCAAATTAGACTTTCTTAGAAAGTAAAAAAATATATAGGTGTAGCCTAGTAATTTGCTTATAAATGTGCCAACATGTGGGGAAAGAAAGCTGATGTTAAGCATGGGGGGCATGGAATATCCAGGAAGAGGGAGCTAGGGAGCTGGCAGGAACCATTCCAATAAATCAGTCATTTGTGATTGGCTATACCCCCTGTGGAAGGTTATCTGGGAATGGGCAAGTCCATTCCCTGAGAAAAATTTCATGAGAGCACCAATGATATGGTTTCAGTATTGCAGATGTGCCTACCAAAAGATTGGGGGATCCCAACTATAGAATATTATCAAATGACCTTTTCTCTAAGCCTTTATTGATCTTAGCTTGTTTCAATTAATATTCTCAACTCTAGACTGATTACTAGATGGCAGGGAAGTGATACTGAAAATGAACTCTTTGGGACTTCCAAAGGGGACATGGCTGACTGAACAGCTTTGCCTGTGGGCTCAAGCAGGAAGAACTGACAATATGGCAGTTTTGGGGGGCTAAGGCAGGTTTTTCCTGAAGCCCAGGAGTTGTTGTTTTTTTTTGAAAAAGGAAAGTAATCACCCCATCTGTCCTCTGGATGGTTGCTTGCAGCCAGAAGATCACAAACAGTGTTCGTGCTTAACTGGTAAGAGTAGCTGGGAGGCTCAGATGTCACCATTTTCCAAGCTGTGCTGTAGCCTTAAAGGGGCACTAAGACTGGCCACCCTATTTCTAAATCACCCAATGTATATTTCTTTTAAGTACACGTACCCTAAAAGAGGCTTTCTACAGCAAGAAGAAGTGGGTTCTCTTGGTGCTTATCATTATTTTGGGGATCAATTTTAAAAAAAAATCTTTTAAAGTTTTGGACTTCGTTTTCCATCCAAATATTAAGGAGGATTGAGAGTAAATAATTGTCTCCCTGTTATTATTTTTGTACTAAATTTGAAGATATTAGCATTTTTCTACACATTGAATCAGCTGTTTTGAACTTTCAGTTTTCTGCTTCTACTTTCCCTGGGGAACTGTCTGCATATCTCACTTTCATTTGTGTAAACACATTCCAGAATCCTTTCATATCTTCAACTTTTGCTGGTTAAGCTTCTAGGGGGTACCATAATCTACTGCTTGAGACATGGAGGATTTTAAACAGACTTTCTCTGACTTCCACTGAGATTTTAAACAGATTCTTTCTGATTCGTACCAAGTTTTTATGCAAGGCATTCAGGGCATTGTGGAAAATATGAGGTCTAAAATGTGGCATCTGGTTGGGGATGTCATGGATGAAATTGGGGAATTTAACAGCGACAGAAATGTCTCTTCGAACTCTGTTGAAATGCTGGATGAAAATCAGATAGTCGAGTTGAAGAAATCAAAGGGAGAGATTGAGTTGCAAGCCATAAGTGAAATTGATCTTCTGGTGGAACATCATGAAAAAGAAGGGGTTGTTATGTATGGGAGGTCTCCTGAAGAGAAGTCAGAGTTTTTGAGTGGGGCAGTTGGGCTGTTCGATTTTTTAAAGAAAAAAGCTGTGTGGGCATTGTGAGGATATGTAAATGCTCTGGTTTATTCTGAGGTGGGATAAAGGTTAAAGAATATTTATCTGGATTGTGTTTAGGGTTTGGCTGATTTCACTTATCTTTAATGATTTGGATTAAGCTTATTAAGGTATAATAAAAAAACAAATGCCTATTTGGATGGTTTTAGGTTTAATATTATTACAATTATTAAAATTGTTGTATTATCAAGTATAATGGCAGACAATGTATATGTTTTTTTAGTTTGATCTTTATTATAGTAGACAGGAATGTATAGAATAGGTAGGAAGGAAATAATTAAATGTTATCTTTGTGGGGGAAGTTGATTAGGAGGTATATATATCTTTTAATATAAGGGGAGGGAGCAACTGTATTTAGTGATTATTATAATGAGTAAATGGAATGATTTATAGAAATAATGTGATTTTGGTTTAATATAGAGTAAGGGATTGATTATGGAAAGTTGTTGTATATCCTTGCTGTCAAAAGACGGAAGCCACCTCTTTTTGTAATTAAAAAAAAATTCTCTTGTGTTTCCACACTTTTTTAGTTTTTTTTTTTTCTTTGTAGTTTTTTTGTTTTTCTGTAGCTTTTATCTTTGCTTGAAACTTAATGAAATTATTATAAAAAGAAAATGAACTCTTTTGTGCCATCTAGTGGTCATCTGGACTTTTGTAGCCCATATGGTAGTACTGGAGGTGTACTGGAACTGTAACCTTAGCATTCCGGGCCAATCCATTTAAAGGACACAAGATTGTAGAGGATTGATACAGCTCAGTAGATGCAAGATGATGATGATGATGATGATGATGTTTTTATCCCACCTTTTTATATACAACTCAAAGCGGTGAGCATACCTAATACGCCTGCCTCCTATTTTCCACAACAACCCTGTGAGGTGGGTTTGGCTGAGAGAGAGTGACTGGCCCAAAGTCACCCAGCCAGTGATCTCATTCTGAAATGAAAAATTATGGCTCTGATGGCAGGGCATAAGAACTGTTGGTTTCATCTGTTCCTCCATCCTGAGAATGAGAGGCCAACAACTACAAAAGGATGTGGGAAATGCAGAGAAGAACCAACAGATTAAAGGTGCAGGATGATAGCAGGAGGCTATCAGGACCAGGCAGCAGAGGAGGAATTTAGTGGGGTGATACTAAACCCAAACCAGAGATGTGGGGAATGGAGAAGGAATATTTCAAAGAGATCCTGCTTTCATTGGCTTGTCATAAGTCTGCCTGGGAACTTATCTCTGCCATTTTCAGTATTATGTTTTTATCCTGACTAACATTAAAGATGCCTTTCTGATATTTGTGTGCTCTTGAGTCTGCCAGCTCTATGGGGTTTGACAGAGAAGGACTTGTGTGTGTATGTGGGTGAAATAGAGGCTGCTTATTTTGGAAGAAATGATGGTACTTTTGAGGCTATCTTTGATTGTTCTACAGATTTGCCTTCTTGGTTTGCATGTTTGCCAATCAGATTTTAAAAATAAAAATAACATAACATAAAAATGCAACTAACTTTAAGAGTGGAGTGGAGGGGCAGATGGTCCTGAAACCTTCTATTTGCCAGAGAACCAGTAGGCTGACCTTGTGTCCCAAACCATCGAAAAAGCCATCACCTTGGCACACGCAACACAAAATGAATGTTTCAATTCATCCCTAAGTATGGCACATTTTCCCCACAGAAGATAAAACTGGCTGTTGAATTAGATGGATCATTGATTTTTTTTCTGATTGACAAAGGCTATTCTTAAGACACAGATGGTGTGGAAAGAATGGAGAACTTTCAAACCATCATGGACTGAGCAAACAGTTGAACTTCTCCCTCTCTTGCTAATTCCACTTCATTACATTTCCCATTTAACTGAAAGGAAGACTAGCCCTCTTCCCAGTTTAAAATGGGCAGGTCATTGTAGATTAACTGAAAGTATAATAATGTAGATAGATGAATTATTTATCTCTAATGTTCCTTTTGTGAGAGAGGGTGTTTTGGTGCACCAAATGTTTAGTCACACACAGGTGTCCCATTGACATCAGGGTTCACTGAGTAGGAGCTAATACTTCTAACACATTTAAAGGAAGAAGAATGCAGAGCAAAGAATGGCTTTACTGATCCAGTCTTTAGAAAGTTTGCCCACATATCCTTTGCAGAACAAACATAATCCCAGCTTTTATAGGGAAACAAATTTGCCCATATCTATTAAGCAAACTTGGCTTAATTACTTGTTTTCCTGCAAGTGAGATGTGGAATAAAATGAAGGGCAGCCCATACTTGTAGCATACTTATTTCTCTGTCTTTATTGAAGGAATGTTTAGACAAGCAATGTTTCATATTCAAATTAGAAAGTCCATTGCATATAAATCATTGACTATATAGACATGAAGACTGTGTAGATCTTTGAGAGGGAGTTTAGCTTCTTATTTATTTATTTGTTTGCTAAAATTCTATTCCACCTTTCCTTTGAGAGCTCAAGATCACTTACATAAGGATCTACCTTCACTGTATCCCCACCATAGCAATACTCTAAGGTGGCTTGTGCTGAGAGAGTGTAATGCGCCCAAAGTCACCCAACCAGCTTTCATTGCTGAGAATGGACTTGAACCTGGATCTTCACAGCCCTAGTTCAACACCTCAACCACAACACAATATTAAAGAATAAATCACCACCATCGTCTTAGCTTAGTGCCAGGGTGCCCTGCTTCCAACTTTTATGATAGATAGAGGTGTGGTGGTTTTGGCATTTAGATTCATCCATCAAATGTCCCTTTCACATGTGCCAGGCAGATCACTTCCCATATGCTGTACAATTCACATCTTGCCTTTGTAAGGTGCTTTGCTGCGGTGGGTATATCTTGATATGCCCAGGCTTAATATTTTTTGAGCCATGCCTGTAAACTTTCATGGCATAAACATCAGTGTCTTAAGCAGTTTCAGGATGGATGGATGGATAGATACCCATTTTTTAAAGTTGCTTGCCAGAAAAAAAATTGGAATCACACAAATGCAATGAATGTTTAATTTAACATTGACATCAGTCCTGAAAGTGCCTCACAGACATCAACTGTAAAGACAAAGGGTTTTCCTTCATTACAGTCTCATCTTGCAAATGTGTCTGTTTTGTTCCAACATATTTTCCTTACAGTGGGAAAAGAGAACACTTTTCCCAGGTTGTTCCCCAGGTAATGAAATATTTAAATTCCAGTGAAATTAGGTGTGTGCATTATGCTCACCTACAAACACTGGTTTTTGGTGCCTATTTAACATTTCCCTATCCTGGAGTGTTGTTGGGTATACATCCTACCAAATATGCCATGTAACAGGGGAAGGAAAACATTCCAAAATATACCGTTGTAACTGTCGCCTGCAATAATACATTCAAATGATACTGTTTGATCTGATTTCCCTATGTTTTGTTTACTATATTTACCAAGATTTTATCAAAATCCATGTTTTAATGTGAAATACATACAGTACCCCAAAATGTGCATGTTGTGAGAAGAGGAGAGGAGAGGAGATGGGAGAGAGGAGAGGAGATGGGAGAGAGGAGAGGAGAGGAGATGGGAGAGAGGAGAGGAGAGGAGAGGAGAGGAGAGGAGAGGAGAGGAGAGAAGAGGAGAGGAGAGGAGAGGAGAGAGGAGAGGGAAGAGAGGAGAGGAGAGGAGATGGGAGAGAGGAGAGGAGAGGTGATTGATACAGGAAAAAAAAAACCCATAAGAGGCTTATGAATAAAAATATGAAACTGTCCTGGGCAAGAAGTAGACGGATCTGCTTCTCTGCTTCTCTTTTGGGATTGCTTGCAGAATCCCTCTCAACAGAAGCCTAGCCTACCTGCCTTCTCAAGGGTATCTGGCACCCCTCTATTGCCCATTCCCCATGCCCGCCTGGGCTTCGCTCTATGGGCTTGTCTTGCCCTTTGGGAGGGGAAGTGTCCCTGTAGCTTGCCATCGAAGCTCCCTTTTGGGGACACATTTTAGCTTCAGGGCATGGGCTAAACCCATTGTGGGGAGTGGGGGTGGGAATCTTTCTGAAACATCCAGCTTGCTTCTCTTAATAGGATTATTTTAATTTACCGTGAAGTGTTCTTGAAGGAATTACATCTGTAGAGCAAGAACGTAAATGAATTACAGCTTTTTTTGCTAAAAAAGCAGACGCTGATACTATTTTGAGTCCATTAATTCTTGGTTTAGAACAGTGTGTTAGGTCAAAATGCAGTCCCAATGGCCAACAATCTGACTCTTTTGCTTTTAACTTGCCTTCCCATTGATGCTGATAGTGCTGGCTCAAGAGTAGAGGTGCACATTGCAATGGGAAAGACTTTCCACTCCATTTGTGTTATCTATGTCTTGGGATAGATATAGATATAGATATTTATTTATTTTATTTATTTATTCTTCAAACTTCTATTACCACCCATCTCCCCCAAGGAAGGGGGACTCTGGGTGGTTTACAATAAAACCAAGGTTAAAATCATAAAATATGAATTACAATAAATACACCAATAAATAAAAATAAGATAAATACCAAGCCCAAGGGGCAACATTCTTATTCAGTGGGAAAGATCTATGGCGCTAGCCACCCCCAAGATGAGCTATTATCGCTATTACCTCTCTCAGCCCAAGCAAGGTGGCAGAACCAGATATAGATACAGATCTACAGATATAGATCTGTAGAAATAGATATAGATGATATAAATATAGATATAGATGATATAGATATAGATAGATATATTATCAGTATTCTTGTTGCTGTTCAAGATTTGTAAAAGTATCTGCATTCATTTTTTGTTTGCAACTGTCCTTAACATTCATAGCTTCTATATGAAATTTCTTCAGATGTGCAAGATTTCTAACATAAAATCTACAATATGTTTTTTTCCCCTCTCTGATGTCATTTCTTTTTATTTAAATTTCCCTGGTGCAGACTTTTATAATAGGACATTTTTTAATGTAAGAGTTTTTAAATGTAACTATCTCTTTGTGCTTCAGAAACACACTTTTGTCGGGAACCCCAAAGGATGATTGCGATAAATCTTAGATCTTAGTGCAGCATTCATTTGAAAAGTAAATTGCTGGGCCATTTCCTTCGGTGTGTCTGTGTGTGTGCGCGCACATGCGCGCTCACATGTGTTCTTAGGGAGCAAGAGAGAAGCCTCACAGAGTTTTAAAAGATAGTTCTTTCTGAATTCACGTTTAAACTATTTGAGAATTTCAGGCCTTGTAGTATATAGAGTGAAGATTATGGATGAAAATCCCCCTCTCCAGTTTCAGCACCCACCAAAAAAGGAGTAGAAAATTTAAGGTCCTGCAGCTCCTGTTTGAATATTGCTTATACTGTATTACTGTATTAATGTTGTTTAATAAACCCAATGAATGTTCTTACTCCTTCCAAGCTATCTCTGCAATACTTCCTTTGGAATCATTTTTAAAATTCATTTCTAAATTGTAAGACTCCCATTTTTCTGTCCCTTCCCAATATTATGGAACTCCATACCCAACTTAAAAGTATACACTGAAATCTTCCCTATGGCAAGTAGGATGAAAAACTGTGGTGCAGAGGTCATTTTTGCATATTTTCAGCTAAGTCATCTATTGGAACCTCATGGAAAACCAAGTTCCTAATGAACATAGCATCAGTCACAAATCCAGCTGGTTTGTGAGAGCTCTTTTATGGAAGCCAGTGGAGTTATGAAATAAATCCATTATGGCTTTATTTCATGCAACATCAAAACCCAGGCTCAGAGGAACTGGGACAGTTCCTTGCTTCCGAGGGTCACCCACCATGAAGGCTAAGCAAAATCTCTGCAAAATCCCATCATCATTCCCATCCCTCCCTACAGTTCCATTTCTCTTTCTATAACGTTCCCCTTTTTGCAACACAAGATTACTTCTGATTTCTGTGAGATGATGACCACAGCAAACTTTTATTATGCTCAGGGATCAAAAGTAAGGCAAAACAAGCAGAACAAAGGGAAAGTAATGTTTTCCTTATAACTAGGCAGTCTATACAGCCCTGACTCTTTTAAAGGAGCCTTGAAATCTGGCTGTTCCCTCAAGTGCCAGGCCAGGACATCATATGAGCCCACTCCCAAATTTTGAACTGTTGTTATTAGATATGTGTGTTCCTTCTGTACCCTTGATGTGGCTATTTCAATATTTTAAATTGCTACTCTTGATTTAATCTTTGTAAGCTACCCAGGGTTATGTACAAATGGGCAGCTAGAAAAGGTGAATTTGTAAATAAATATAAATAAATAACTTTGGCACAGCTATTATCAGGCCTAGGGCCTTCTTATCCCACTGCTTTAACAGTGATGGAACAAACTGTAATTGCTAAAAAGCAATTTTTTTCAATTAAATAGTTCAGTTCAGGGTTACTGTATTTTATATAAAATCCAACTGTTTGGCCAGGCAATTTTCAACATAAAGACTGGAGTAGCCAATTTTTGTGGAAGTTTCCATCTCATAAAAACTCAACTTTACATATTCAATTCCCTTAACATACATACCTTCTGCATTTTATTCCTAATCTATGTGTTTTATGCCCAATTTTTCATCCATTTTGCCACAATTTCTTTTCATGCATGCATATTGTCATATCGTTTGAACAGAGATTTTCAGTGAAAATTGGGAATAGCATGGAAATGAAGAATAATGTTATGTTAGTCTGCATATTAGTCGGGGAACTGCAAAATAGGTTGGCATTTAATTTAATTTAATTTAATTTAAAATTCCAACAAAACCATTTTGCTTCCATCATTAGCAGGTGAGTCACATGATATAGTAACTTCCCTGGGGTCCTTGGGAATTCAGTTGGGAATTCTAGGAGTCAACAACTTTGCAAGTCTGGAGGACAGTAGGCCGAGGAACAGCATGGCAAGGTAATTAGAATCATAACGACATCGAAATTAAAACTTGGAAAGAGTCTTGCAGATCACCTAGTTTAACCCTCTGTTCAGTACAGGAATCCAAATTACATGAAATGCCGGTTTTTCCAAAAGTCACATTTCCCTTCGTGACCACCCAACAGAGTTTTCTCTGTGTTTCCACAGATTAGAGGCATGTTGCCAGCTTTGACATTTTGGATCAGATACTGAAGTGGGTGTACACTGGGGGAGACGCCAGGGCATTTTTTTTAAACAAATCCCAATACTTGCAGGGTCAGAGAGATTCTCCCCAATTCACTGTAGTGAGTCTGGTAGTGACGAGGAAGGATTTCCATGGACTTGACTCACAAAGGGGTTGCTTTTATTGGGCGAGTCTTGTAGAGCTTCAACCTCTCTCCACCAGAGTTACTTTAGTTTAGGCATCAGAAAGGGAAGGTTAGCTACATTGTCGATGAGAGCCAGGTTGGTGAAGTGGTTAAGGCACCAGGCTAGAAACTGGGAGCTCTAGTCCCGCCTTAGGCACAAAGCCAGCTGGGTGACCTTGGGCCAGTCACTTTCTCTCAGCCCTAGGAAGCAGGCAATGGCAAACCACTTCTGAAAATCCTTGCCAAGAAAACTGCAGGGGCTTGTCCAGGCAGTCTCCAAGAATCGGACATGATTAAACGGATAAAAATATATTTTTAAAAAGCTACATAGTTAAACGTCTAGCAGGTATTGCGCACCTAATTAAGACAAAAGTGGGAAGTAATTGTCTAACTGGAATTAGAGCAGGTGTGTTATCTCGCAGCTTGCGAGAATGAATAGGAAGAACTAGCTTGTCTAAGCAGACTCTCTTTCAGGTGTCAATTAGAAAAATGTTTAATCGTAGGACAATGCTCAGATCCCGTCCCTTAAAGATGCTTCTTCAAACTTGCAAGTCAATCCATGTGCCGGAAAGCTTCTCTTCTACTTCCAGACTGACAAGCTTCATTTTGTAATAGTAACAACGCACAAGGGGATACAAACTAATCATAACTAGAAACTGCAGTGTTAGTCTGACATTGGCTGCCTGCCTGACAAAACTCCAAGTGTGAATTATCAACTGCAACAATTATTCCCTATTGTGTCCTGTTGGTTAATGAGAGTTCTCAGGTTAATTACAAGCCTAAGGAGTGTTGATGCACACTGTGCTTCAATTCCTAATCCCCCTCCCATTTTTTTTTTTTTTACAGTACAATTCCAGTAAATGTCATGGAGCTGAAAACCTGCTCGTCCTGAGGACTGGCTGTGTGTAATCTTCTGGAAAGAAAAATCCACTTTTAATGGGCAGGAGAAGGGAAAGGAAGATGAAAAAGCAAAAGGATCAAACTCAGGGAAGTGTTGTGCTAAAAGGATGAGGCGAAGGTGTTAAGACAAAGCTAGTGCTGTAAATGAATCTGCCAGGAAGAAAAATCAGAGGAATGCTTCTTCTTAAGGCATTGGGGAACTTTACCCATCAAGATGGATCCTGAAGCAAGCACAGCCATGGAATAAGAATCCTGCTAGACAATTATCTACGTTTCTTGCTGACTGGAAACTCCTTACAGACTTTTTTCCATGAAACAGGAAAAAAAATGAACTTACTATTTATGGTTCTGATGATTAGACAGGATAGCTAATAGAAAGAAGAGGGTTGTGTTGTAACCATAGAGTAAGAGATAATTCTTATTCTATTTTGGGGTGACCTTGGGCCTGTCATTCTCTCTCAGCCCAACTGACCTCACAGGGTTGCCGTTGTGGGGAAAATAGGAGGAGGAAGGAGTATTAGGCGTGTTTGCTGCCTTGAGTTATTTATAAAAATAATAAAGGCAAGATACAAAACAAACAAACAAACAAATAAATGTACTTATAACTGCTGTAAAGAAGATCAGAAGCTACTCCTTTGTATCTTTTTTCTTTCTTTTCTATTTTTCTTTTACTTTTTCCCCTTTCTTGCACCTTTAGCATTCTCTTTGATTCCGTTCCTTTCCTTTCCTTTCCTTTTCAAGAAAGAAAGAAAGAAAGAAAGAAAGAAAGAAAGAAAGAAAGAAAGAAAGAAAGAAAGAAAATATATATTTATATTTATATATGCACCTGCCAAAGCAGGTGGAACTAGCCTAGAGGCTTATCACATGCTCCACACTCTTGGAGATTCCAGGATGCTACCTGCAAATCAGAGTAAAATTCGGGGGGGGGGGGGAAGCTACCTTCTATCATGTCACTCATGGACAGAAGATTTTGTTCTGTGCCTTTGTTTTGCTTTTGAGAGCACAATATTTTAATTAACTAGCTAGAAGAAATGCAAAACTTTTCACAGAGAAATGGGAAAAATCAGTGAGGCTTTCTTTCCCCCTAGATTCAATGCTTTTTATCCCTTCTAGCTCTCTGGGATTGAATGAGGAAGACCCATCTTGGATTTCCTGCATTTTATCTGAAAATCCAGCTGAGGTGGTCCTGGGATAAAGCTCTAGATTCCACCAATATCCAGGACCATTGATCTCAAGAGGACTTACTTCTTAGTAGGCCTACATATAATTGTACTTTAAATTAGTTGCATTAAATCTCTAATTAAACAAATGGGACAAATTAGTCACTAATTACTTAAATTCTACAGATCTCAATGGAAATCAGTCTAGGTTAACAGAAGCTTTCATGGACCTAGGGAGAAATGGGTGATCTTGTTTAGCCTGAAAGCAGCAGCACTCCCTCTTTCTGTTTTGCCTGTTTGTGACATATGAAGGGTCATTAATTTAGATATCACTGAGAGTAAATTAAGTTGATTAAATCACACACACACACAGTTCTTTGACATTAAAAACCAATTTGTTTGAAAGGGTTCTGTGGGATGCACCAATTTTGGGTCTAATGTCATGAACAGAAGTCTTCAAGAACTCTCATTTATTCTGAAGCAGTTAAAGTTATCTGCCTGTCTAAGCAGCTAGTGATAAATAGGCTGTAGTCCCTTTCATCATATCGGAAAATTATTTATTTCATTGAAAACTCAAAGGCCAAATGTGGTTCTAGGGGATATAGGCCAACCATGGCCTGCAGGCCACATGCAATCATTATCACCAATTTGCAGACTAGCGGTCAAATGAACCCAGCCATTGGTTATGGCTTATTTGTGCACACCCAGCCAATTGCAGCTTAGTCCACAGTATTGGTTAAAACACTCCATGACTTGCCATGATATATACAACTGAACTTGACAGATTCCACTACTACCTTCTTTTTTTCCAGTTTAAGAGGACACCAATAGAATTCAAGCCTTATTATACTAAATAAAAGTTCATATAATACAGAAGTCTGCTCCTGTATCATAAAACTTTGAATTATACCCAAGCATTTCGAGAGACGTGGCATCAACCTGGCAATGTCTTTTTCTTTTTTACTTTACTGTTAGATGTTTCCTGAATTCCATGTTTTGTTTTTTCATATTCACAGCCATGTAAGAATGGATTTTGGATTATGTGAGTGCTGCAAGTTCAATTTTTCTATGATTTATAGAGGCAAATAGCAATTGCATTCTTTTCCCCCTCTGAGAGATTTGTCTCAATCATTCTTCCCCAAACTAAAATAATTCAGATTCCAGTGTTTAGAAATAATTCTGCCAGAAATCTAAAACTGGAGAGAGAGAGAGAGAGATTATGTCTGCAAATTCCTGGTCATCCTTAAATGTTGTTCACTGATGCAGACTGTACTCTGAAAATCAGGCACTTCACAGATCTGTCTAAATGATTCATGCAAAGTTTACAGGAACATTTAACAGCCAGAATATATATACAGCCTGTCCATTCCTGAGAAAGGGGGTTCATAAAATCCTATCTAGAAAATAAAGAGTTTTTACAAGGCAATAATTTTAGAGCCTATTGGTAGATACTCATCTAAGACTCCTTTACTGTTGTAGTCTGATGACCTTTCAGAAGGTCTAATTCAGCGAAATGACATGAATCATGAATTGGTTCAGCTCTAAGTGCTCAGAATCCACTGTACCAATGTCTTAATGTAATTTGCATACGCTAGTTCTTGCTGAAATTGCAGAAGAAGGACACATATTTGGCAACTTGTTTTAACACATTAAAATGTTAATGTTTATAGTTCTGCAAATCAGCCCTGATTCAATTCCGTTTGGAGATCTGAGGTTCAAAAAGGGAATGATTTGTTTTGAGTTTGCTGTTCTAAATTCAGTGGCAAAACTAATTCAATTTCATCCACTTCAAAATTCAATTCAAAAAAAAAAAAGATTCATCCATATGTTATAATGGCAAAAAACCAAAATGTCTGCAGCTGCTTCATTTTGGGGTGAAATGGAATGAAAATAGCAAGGATGGCAAACTCTTTAGAGAATATTAACCCTCCCTGTTTTTAGCTTGGTTATCTTCAAGGATTTCATTGCAATAATTTTTTCAAACATTCCCTGCACATCTTTTAAGGCAGAGATAGCAGAGATGAAGGAAGAACAACACACCATTTTCAAATTGTCCAACAAAGAGTTTTTATGCTGAACAAAAACAGCAAGTTTCTGACTCCGACTTAACAAGAACAACTTCTGAAAATTGTTTAAAAGATATACTCTTACTTTTTCACAAGCTTGGCATGACACGTAAGAATTATGGCTGACTTTCCCTTCCCTTGTGAGTGGATGTACCTTTCTGCTGTCAATCACTGAGTTGTCTGGGGTGCCAGGAATATTGGCATAATTGGTTGTCAAACTTGTCACTTCCTGAAAAACACACCCTAATATCTTGGTCGGGTGTCAGACCAGGTGAGGCACATTTTCAAACCTTAATCTCTTCTGAGCAGGAATTGAAGGGCTGTTAACTTGCTTAAGGGTGTGTTATTGTTTCATTTGGGTTTTCTGGAGTGTCAGGAGGGTTGGTATAGCTGGTTAGTGGGTTTGACCGTTCCTGGGAAAAACCCACTCATCAGTGGCAGGAGCCCAGATGACACTCTCAATTATGTGATAGAAGTCCCACCCTTTTTTATGTGTGTACAGGTAGTCCTCATTTAGTGACCACAATTGGGACTGGCAACTTAGTTGTTAAGCAAAGCAGTCACTAAGTGAAACCATGACTGTGCTTACAATCTTACTTCAGCTTTCCTTTGCTTTACAGACCTGCGAAGGTCATAAATGCGAGGACTGGTCACAAAGTTACTTTTTTATCACCGTTGTAACTGTGAACAGTCACTAAACAAGGCAGTCACTAAAAGAGGACAACCTATACCCACAAATGGAATAGGGCATTGATTGCATGATTGTGACTCTTCGCTTTTTTGATTCTCCTGTTGTCATCCCCACTAGTAACACCAAGATCCCCAACAAAAGGAAACTGCCTTGACCTCGTATTACGGTGCTGAGAGCTAAGCTAAACCTCCACTCTTCTTAGCAGTAGCTCCAGATGTCCACATCTACCAAGCTGAGAACATTAATGAAACCCAAAGCAATGTTATTTTTGCCAGACAAAAGGAGTTTTGAAAGGCAAAGAGTTTAATGAGATTGTAATTCCACTACTGTTCTTGCATTCTCTAAATGATCAGATATGGCTACGCTGAGGTGCTGTGAGGCTTCATAAGTGAATAAATGAAATACAACATTTTCCCAAAAAAATTACATGTGACATTTATATATGCCCTGAATCCCCTTTTCTAATCAGTTTATTTTTATTATTAATCAGAATGAAAAATGGCTTCTAGTTTACTGGATTCCTCAAATAATGTTTTTAAAAGATTGGATAGCAGGTATTTTGCGCTAGCATCGTAAGAAATTTGAGGGCTTTTTGACTCACATAATTTGCTCATGTCCAGTCATGGCTTCCTTTCCTGTATCAAGTTACAACGTATGTTAATATGTTATATGTAATATAATGTGTCTGGGGGAAATATGGTACTAAAAATGCAAATGTGATGCTGAGTTATACTCCCCAAATATTTGTTTTTCTTCTGAAGAACTCTGCCTTTATCAGGTCTGGGTTTTGAAAACAGCATTATTTTACCTAGCTGGGAAGTAATCTGTAGCCCTGATATCAAAGAATGGATTCAAAATGTGTTCCTTATCAATTTTTGAAATGTCTTTGTATTATAAAAAATGATGGGATGATATGTTTCTATATGGTCTAGATTGAATACATTTAAGGACTGAATTAATGCTATATTAATATAATATATCATATAAATTAATATATTCATACATTATCCATATTATATGGATTTGTCTCATCTTATGTTTAAACCTGTAAGATATGGTAGTTCTTTGTTACAATTCAGTAATTAATTCAGTATTAATACAATTCAGTATTAATACAATAATAATAATAATAATAATAATGATAATAATATCAAGAGACTAGAAGGATTATAGAAAGGAAGACTCAATCATTATAGTTACTTTTAACTGAATATGTTACCAGTCACCCAATATATTCCCATGTACTTAATAATGCTAAGAAATAGTTTCCATTTCCCTTCTATTTATATTATCATTTTTTCCCCATATTGTAAGGTTTCATGCTTTAAGAATAGCAATTGGATATCTAATTCTCAATACCTTCTCTGTAGCAGCACCTGCCTTATAGAATGAGCTTTCCCCCAAGATCTGGATGGCCGCCACTCTGCTGTTGTTCAGAAGAGTGAAGACTTGGCTCTTCACCCAGGCCTTTAGTGACAAAGAGTAAGTCCCTTCACTTCATTTCATCTGGTGAGAGCCAGTTTGGTCTAGTGGTTAAGGTGCTGGGCTAGAAACCAGGAGTCTGTGAGTTCTAGTCCTGCCTTGGGCATGAAAGCCAGCTGGGTGACCCTGGGCCAGTCACTCTCTCTCAGCCCAAGAGCCAATCAGGCATGGTAGGAGAGTTCTAGTCCTGCCTTGGGCATGAAAGCTGACTGGGTGACCTTGGGCCAGTCACTCCATCTCAGCCCAACTCCGTGCAACGTAGACTAGCCTCCTCGTGGGGCACCCCGGGCAACGTGACTTGTCACGGCTAAATAGTCTACACATCTGGCTGCTGGACCTCACAAGGATTTCCCAGCAAGAAAAAAAAAAAAGCAGCATGAACACCAAACTGCTATGCCATACATTTTTTCAAAAATGCATCTGGTTTGTCATGCGTGCCATCTTTTATCTTTATCTTTTATTGATTTATTATAATTTCTTTGTTTGATTGGTGAGCTGTCCAGAGTCCTTGGGAGTTGGGTAGTATACAGATGATGATGATGATGATGATGATGATGATGATGATGATGATGATGATGATCATCATCATCATCATCATCATCATCATCATCATCATCATCATCTTGATGTTCGGTCATTATCAAAACAGAGCTAGAAGTCTTACAGGACACTTCCACACATTTTCTCATTCTACTCATCAAAAATATATTTCAGGTAGATCATTTCTCCCCTTCTCCAATGACATGCTTTTTTTTCTACATGGGGAATTCATTTTATAAGAAGGAACAGCTCATCACACAACCCCATTGCAATGAAGAAGTATTGCCCAAGGCAGGATCCGCATTAATTTTGCGATGCATTTCTCCATTCCTTGCAATTATTCATATAGTGAAGAAAAGTACACATGAAAAGGTTACATTAAGTAATAAACCACGATGTTTTATATTAAGGAAAACAGCCTGCAAAAATGGCACATATTAGGAGAAATTTGTAAGTGAACGTGATTTGCAGACAAATATTAGTGTGGAGAATTTTAAACCTTTATGAAGTTGTAAACCGCCATATACTGAAAACACTGCTCCATCTAGCTTCCTGTGTTCTTCTGTGGAGGATAATGGCACATAATTTCTTTCCCAGCATCTGGCACCTGATCTTTTATCTCAGGGTTGAGCAAGTGATCAGTGTAATCTTGTGACAAGAAGGATATATCTGTCTTTCCTAATAACCAGCTGAATGGAGAGGAAGAAACTTGAGAGATGGAAGGGGGCAATGCCACCAAATGGAGGAGAATAAGTGTGCTATGCTCTCTGGCCTGTGGCTCTGACCACTACTTCCTTCAGATCCACTCAACAGTTGTCATCCAGCTACTAAATTTCTTCCAAGGCAATGCAGCCCAACAACAACAACACCCCTCCACAAAGTTGCTTATTCTTTACCTGAAGCTATTCAACAGTGAAGCTGAGAACACCTGCTTCCAAAGCATATATTATTACTCTGAATGACTGTCTCTGTCTTATTCTAGTACTCCTACTGTGGTCTAAATGTTTCTTGGAGTGGAACTCAAATGACATGTCAAAACTTCCACTCAGCTTGTAGGCAGAGAAACTGAGTGGATGGTTTTCACAAGTCCCCCCCCCCTCCACCAGGGGAAGGAGAAATTCAACATTTTCTCAAGAGAAGAATTCCCCCTTAACAGTATGGTAATCCTGCAACTGCCATTCTTCCCTGTAGACATCTTCATCTAGGTTTTAACAGAAGCACAGAAAGTCAGTGGAGAGTGACTTGTGTAGGCAATTACTTGTGTAAGCAGGACGTCAATACACACTCCTTGTGTAAGCAGGACGTCAATACACACTCCTTGTGAAAACAGGGCATCCATACACACTCCCTGTGAAAGCAGGACCTCCATACACACTCCTTGTGAAAGCAGGACCTCCATACACACTCCTTGTGAAAACAGGGCATCCATACACACTCTTTGTGAAAACAGGGCATCCATACACACTGCTTGTGAAAGCAGGACCTCCATACACACTGCTTGTGAAAGCAGGACCTCCATACACACTGCTTGTGAAAGCAGGACCTCCATACACCCTCCTTGTGAAAGCAGGACCTCCATACACACTCGTGAAAACAAGGCATCCATACACACTCCTTGTGAAAGCAGGACCTTCATACACACTGCTTGTGAAAGTAGGACCTCCATACACACTCCTTGTGAAAACAAGGCATCCATACACACTCCTTGTGAAAGCAGGACCTCCATACACACACCTTGTGAAAGCAGGACCTCCATACACACTGCTTGTGAAAGCAGGACCTCCATACACACTCCTTGTGTAAGCAGGACCTCCATACACACACCTTGTGAAAGCAGGACCTCCATACACACTCCTTGTGAAAACAAGGCATCTATACACACTCCTTGTGAAAGCAGGACCTCCATACACACTCCTTGTGAAAGCAGGACCTCCATACACACTCCTTGTGAAAACAAGGCATCCATACACCCTCCTTGTGAAAGCAGGATCTCCATACACCCTCCTTGTGAAAGCAGGACCTCCATACACACTCCTTGTGAAAGCAGGACCTCCATACACACTCCTTGTGAAAACAGGGCATCCATACACACTCTTTGTGAAAACAGGGCATCCATACACACTGCTTGTGAAAGCAGGACCTCCATACACACTGCTTGTGAAAGCAGGACCTCCATACACACTGCTTGTGAAAGCAGGACCTCCATACACCCTCCTTGTGAAAGCAGGACCTCCATACACACTCCTTGTGAAAACAAGGCATCCATACACACTCCTTGTGAAAGCAGGACCTTCATACACACTGCTTGTGAAAGTAGGACCTCCATACACACTCCTTGTGAAAACAAGGCATCCATACACACTCCTTGTGAAAGCAGGACCTCCATACACACACCTTGTGAAAGCAGGACCTCCATACACACTGCTTGTGAAAGCAGGACCTCCATACACACTCCTTGTGTAAGCAGGACCTCCATACACACACCTTGTGAAAGCAGGACCTCCATACACACTCCTTGTGAAAACAAGGCATCTATACACACTCCTTGTGAAAGCAGGACCTCCATACACACTCCTTGTGAAAGCAGGACCTCCATACACACTCCTTGTGAAAACAAGGCATCCATACACCCTCCTTGTGAAAGCAGGATCTCCATACACCCTCCTTGTGAAAGCAGGACCTCCATACACACTCCTTGTGAAAACAAGGCATCCATACACACTGCTTGTGAAAGCAGGACCTCCATACACACTGCTTGTGAAAGCAGGACCTCCATACACACTCCTTGTGAAAGCAGGACCTCCATACACACTCCTTGTGAAAACAAGGCATCCATACACACTCCTTGTGAAAGCAGGACCTCCATATACACTCCTTTGCCACCTCATCACTAAATAAGTTCAAGAACTGTGTACTCCACCTGCAGGAATTATCTGAATTTCAATTCTCCTTTGGAAGAATGTCTAAACCAATTTTCTTTCATTGAATCGAATGAAAACTGGTAGGAAAACAAAATGCAGAATTCCTTTGCCCAGTGGTAATTTATGTCCATATTTATATTTTATTTAAATCAAGTATTACTCCATTTGCTCACCTTCAAACCAGGCTTGAATTATATCTTCTCATTCTCATAATTAATAACAGTTTAGTGATCAAAGTTAATCACTGTGAGGGATGCAACATAAATACAGATGACTTAATGAATATTGATGAACTCAATCTGACAAATTTATCCAGATGTTTTCTTTTAATATCTGTCCAGACACTTGTTTAAAAAATAAAATTTATCCCCATAACTTTTTTTTGGCAATATGCATATGGCCAATAAGCCTATGCTACAGATTATTACTTCAATAAGATGTTAGTCGAAAACATTTTCATTGGATGAATAGCTCCCAGGTGAGTTTTTCTAAAATATAATTAAATCATGAAAACCAACTAATGTGCACATCCTAATATGTAAAGAGCATTTAAAATGTGATTCCAATAAGAACGAAGTAGACTTATTTGGCGGTGTATTCTGTATTTTTATTTCTCTACCCACTAATAAAGACAGGGGAGCAGATGAGGCCAATTTTAGGGAGAAAAAATTATATCAAAAGTGATACATTTTTAAAATCCCCATAGCCCCCCAGAAGAAAACCGCACCCCTTAATTTATACTAGACTTCTGCCTCTGCAGAAAATACAATTATTATAATATTATTATATTATATTATATTATATTATATTATATTATATTATATTATATTATATTATATTATATTATATTATATTATATTATATTATTATATTATATTATATTTTAATTATATTATATTGTATTTTTTTTTAAAGGGGAGGAATGAAAAATATAAGACTTTAATTTTTAAAAAGTAAAAGTTTCAGTTTGTGCTTCTGACAACAGGCTTTGATTTACTAACTAAATGAGAATGAGGACACTACCAATGGAGTACTTGAAAATGTGGTCAGGAGCTGAAAGTGTCAGAAGATTTTTGCCCGCATTTGATACTAATCTTAAAGAAGCTGTATAATATTATAGAAACTCTGGCAATTCATGTAATCCATTTTCATTTGGGATGGGCTGCCTGTATACCCTAACCACTAGTAAGTACATACTGTAAGATGTATATGCTACATGTTTCCAACTATTCTCCTTGACTGTTGCCTAAAGTTTTTTTTTTTAAGATTTGTGCAGACTCTTACATAATTAAGATTTGTGTAAGACATGCTTTTTATTCTGAAATATGGAATGATGTCTTCTAAATCTATCATCCATAACCTTCTTAAGTCTTCATTAATGTATCTAAAAATGTATCTTAAAACTGTTCTGTAAGTATTAAAAATAAATTTTCCCTTTGCTTCTAACAGTTAACACTTCTGAAATATTTACAAATATATACACACATACTCAAACATAGTTAATTTTACATTAGTCTTGCATAGCAGGAAGTTTTACATTCTGTGCAGCAGAATTTTTACTGGATTCAATACATCTCTTACGTTCTTTCAGGCAATTAGCTCTGATGTATGACTAGCTGAATCCATGATGTCATATCCCAGTTATCCAGCACAAACAGAAAAGGTAGCATTAACATTAATATTGTAATGAAATCTGTCTTCCAATTTCTTTAACGCTGACTTCACCTATGAAAGCAGTGTCACTTTCTAGCATATATGGAATTTCAGCAATTCTTTTGGTAATGCCTTTAGGGTGCTTTGTTTGTTGAGAGACAGTGGAACATGGCTTTGGGTGGTTATATCCATCTATGACAGCCCCTTGGCTACCCTTGGAATTAAATAAAAATTTAAGAAGCTATGGCAGCTGCAGACTGCTAGAGAAATGATTATGCAATGGAAGAAAAGGCTTTGACTGTATTATATTGTAACTATACAATATAATGCTTTACATGGGGCTATCCTTGAAGAGTATCCAGAAGCTACAGCTGGTCCAGAATGTGGCTGCACAAGCAGTCTTGGGTGCACCAAGGATGGCACAGGTAACACCTTTGCTGGGAGAGCTGCATTGGGTGCCAGTTTGCTTCTGGGTCCAATTCAAGGTGTTGGTTATCACCTTTAAAGTCCTACATGGCATTGGTCCAGGCTACCTGAGGGACCACCTCTTCCCCATTACATCAACCTGTCCACCCAGTCAGGCAGAGAGGGCATGTTATGGGCCCCATCCATGAGAGAATGCTGATTGGCAGGGCCGAGGCAGATAGCCCTCTCTGCTGTGGTGCCCACCCTATGCAATACTCTTCCCCCAGAGGTGAGGCAGGCCCCCACTCTCCTGGCCTTCCGAAAAGGGGTAAAAACCTGGCTCTACCATCTTGCTTGGGGTGGGAAAGGGGAGCCAATCCTGGGGGTGGCCAGTGCCCTAAAGAGGCTCCATGATCTTATGAATTTACAAATTTAAATTAAGAACAGTTGATACCACCATCTTGGGTTTTATATTTTATACTTATATTTTGCCAAGGTTTAGGTGAAGAAACTGCACTGAGCCACTAATGAAGCTCTAGTCTTTATCTATAAAGTTTCTACCATACAAACAGAATCTTGCCAAACTGAACAAAACTAGCAGGTTCCAAGGGAAAAACTCCAGAAACTTTAAGGCGGGTCCTGCCTGACCTTCTTGGCTGGGCACCCAAGGTCTTCCACACTGTGAGTGCATTTTTCCCCCTGGAAGGCACCCCCTCCTTCCTTGCCAGCGATCTCCATAACGTATTTGTATTTATATTTGTATTTAAGAAATATAGGGGTTTTTTTTAGTGCATTTTAATTTGTATTTATTTTTAGTTTTATTGTAAACCACCCAGAGTCGCTTCATGTGAGATGGGCGGTGACCAAATTTGAAATACAAATAAACAGACGAAAAACAAAGGATGGTGCAAAAATTCCACGTCTCCAATATTTTTCCCAGCAAATTTTATGAAAATGATTTTAAAAATGCCAAAATATGTTTAGTGACAATAGTGTCCATACTGCATTGATCTGAATGACTCCGTGATCTCAACCAACATCAGGCAACTTCCTATATTCCTAGAGTTTATTTTATATATCTTGTGATTCGCATCCAAGATTTGTTCAGTACAGCATAGGTAAAAGTGGACATTTTCTCCCCACACCCTTGATAAAATTTCACATACTGTCATAAATGATTAACAGCAGTAGAATCTTTCTAAAATGTGTCTATCGTGCCTCGCTGTATTTGAAAGTCTCTGAAGAGTTTTTTGTCCAGTCTGCACTGTAATCTGTAGAGTTTGTGAAAAAGCTTTTAGGGATTCCTGAGTTGACTGGATCAGCGACTATCCTTGTGGACTGCAGAAATTCTACATGAAAGGTTTGATAAAAGTTTTAGCGTGAACAAACTAGAGCCATATGCCAAGAATCCTGGAAAGACCCCCAACACATTTAAGCATGGCCCATGGAAGAAATAACTTCATTTAAGAGTCCCTCTTTTGGGGGAGATGGGCGGCAATTAAATTTGAGTAATAAATAAATAAATAAATTTAAGATACATGCGATCAAGGTTCGACTTGTGTTTTAGGAACTGATTCATGGTGATTTTTTTTTTCATAGTTATAATTATTGTATCTTAGTTTTTATTTCATTTATATTTTTCCCATTGTTCATATTCTATTTTATTATTCATAAGTTTTGAGGGTTTTTTATTATTTTTGTAATTGCATTTAAGCAATAAAAATAATTTATTCATCCTGTGCTTAAGAACGTAGCAGAGAACAGAAATTTTAAAAAAATCAATTAAGTTAGAATATACAAAAATATGAAGTAAACACATTGAAAGCCGAGGCAGCTCTAACCCTAAGAGAATAGTGGAATACCAAACAAGTAACCACTTTATAATAAACTATGAAACCAACTATCAATATAGAATAACTAAATCAGCAAAATAAAGCAATTGACAACATAACAGCCACAAAATAAGATAGAAAGGAAGGAATATTGCACTGCAAGGCTCTATTTCTGTTCACCTGTTCACCATTCAACCGTTTGAATCACTGCAAATTTCAGATGGATTTGGACTGAATAGATCCAGATGCTTGAATTGAATCTGATTGATTTTCTAAATAATTTCAAACTTCCAAATCAAATCAGATTGATTTTCATAGTGAAGTTGAACATTTGACCCAGAACCAGTTTGAATACTACTCAAGATGAGGTGGCCAAAGGTATGCGTAAATGGTCTGCTACATTGTACAAGTGCCTCTGCACTTCCGTGTCCCAAAGTAAATCTGAACCAAAGATAATAGAAAATAAGTGTTTGAAAGAAATAGACTCAAGAACATCACCAAAAAGATTTCTAAAGCAACCTGAAAAAGAGAAAAAAAAACAGTTCTTTTGCTGAGGAAGAAGACTTGGGGCATAATTTGAAAACAGCATTGTGAGAAATAAAGATAAGAACCTCTGTTATATTTCCTTGCAGTGTTGTTTCCTACAGCAAAATAAGTTGTCGTTTTTTCTAAGGAAGAGGTACTCAGATATGTTTTAGTTGCTAGGACAAACAAGAGCAGCCTAAAATCTCATTATTTTTTCTAATGGGTACTAAATATTGTTCAGAATAACTGAGGCTGCCGAGCAACTCAATTTAGAAACAAGACTTCTTTTTTTTTACTTTTCCATTTTAAACTGAGGAAAGAAGGGCAGAAAATATATGCAGAGAAACTACAAACTTCAAGGCTTCAAATGTTGTGAAGAAGCAATTAAGCTAAGTTGCAAAGTTAATCTAAAACTGTAATTAGCAGTATATGAAAATATAGGCAGCCAGAGAGAAAACAAATGTTAAGATATGATAATTTTGATCCAAGTTATAAATTGTGAAAGGAAAGGGGGTGGGGGCGGGAGAGAGAGATGATCTGTTGGAACCAAAATTGTAGAGCTTGCTTTTCACAATACAGCTTCCATTTCCCTTCTTTAAAAAAAAAAAAAAAAATACTCCATAATGCTTTATATTGGTTATGACATTCCATTAGAAAAATGGGAAAAAATGTGGACTAAAGATTTAAAGTTTTCATTATGTTATAATTTAAAGGAAAATTTTTATAAGATGATGTTTAGGTGGTACTTGACACCACAAAAATTAGCAAAAATGTACAATAACACCTCAAATAGATGTTGGAAATGTCAGCAAATGGAAGGAGCGTTCTATCATATGTGGTGGACCTATAGCAAAGCTAAAACAATTTGGGTACAGATTCATGAAATGTTTCAGAAAAATTTTAAGAAAAAGATTGGAAAAAAACCAGAATTTTTTTTATTAGGTCTCTTTGATGGTGATCAACAAGAAAAATATAGCAATTTGATGCTTTACATGATCACAGCGGCCAGATTAGTAGATGCACAGTATTGGAAAAGGGAAACTGTTCCAACAATGGAAGAATGGATAATAAAACTTATCGAATTAGCACAAATGGCAAAATTTACATGTCTAATGAAAGGTAATAATATTATGAAATTTAAGGAAACGTGGCAACCAATTCTAGATTACCTGTATTCAATTGTTGGAAATGAAGTAATGATATTGGGTTTCTTACTGTAAAGAAGCGCATATTTAGAAAAAAATAGTAAAATAAGAGTTCAAAATTATCGGGAGTTACATTAGGGGTTTTAATATATATCTTTAGCTAGTTTAGTCAGAAATCTTTTACTTATATGATTTTGTATATGTTGATACACCTTTTTTTTTCTTTTTGAGAAAGAAAGGTTAAAACCATAAGATGTATCACTAACATAGTACATTATAGCAAGATGTGTAGAAATGTATGTTGATTTTTTCGTTATTTTGTTTTGTTGAAAAATCTTTTTGTATATATGTCTTGTAGAATTTTTTTGTAGAATTTTTTAATGCATAAAATTCTGTAAAATAAAACAATAAAAAAAGAGATGTGTGACAATGGCCTCCTCCACTGAGGAATATCCACAGGAAGTCAATATAAGAAAAGACTGACTCTAAAGGAACTTCAATTGGGCAATATTACCTTTAAAGCCCTACATGGCATGGGGCCAGGTTACCTGCGGGACCGCCTCTTCCCCATTACATCAACCCATCCCACCCGATCGTGCAGAGAGGGCATGCTGCGGACCCCGTCCTTAAGACAACTTCATTTGGCGGGGTCCAGGAGGCGGGCCTTCTCTGCAGTAGCTCCCACCCTGTGGAACATGCTGCCCCCGGAGGTGAGATTGGCCCCATCGCTCCTGGCCTTTCAGCAGAGTCGGAAGACCTGGTTCTGCCGCCTCCCTTGGGGTGGAGAGGGGAATAGATCTACATGGGGATGGTTGCTATAGACCACTCCTCCCACACTTGGACTGTTTTAGATTCTTTCGCCACTTGGACTTTTTATCTTTACTTTTTTTTATATTATCTATTATTGTATTTTTATATTGTATATTTGTGATTGTTGTTTTAATTGATTGTTGTAAATCGCCCAGAGTCCCCAGATGGGAGGAGACAGGTGGGGACAAATCGGATAAATAAATAAATAAATAAATAAATATTTCTCACTGCCATTGTTCTACATGTGTACAACTATGCTTGCAAAAGCTCTTTCTCAAGGACTGCCAGTGGGTATTCTTCAGTGGCTGGGGAAGGTAAAGGATGGGGCAAGGCCAGATAAATCTAAGAATCTGACCGTATGTTCACTGAACATATAAACAAGAGTATGCATGAACCTAATTTTTTCTTAAAAAAATATTTGTGTTGAAACAGGTTCAGCCGTACTGCCTACTCTCAAGCCCTGAGAGCTAGTTGTATGCATCTTTGCAAGGCCACCAGGCAAGGCCACCATTCTTTCCAGACATGAACGTTTTCTATGCTGAGAAATTACACGTGTGCAAAGGATTATTCCATAATGTGACCTAATCAGTAGCATTCTGAAAACACAGGTTAGCCACCGCGGTGAGAATATGGGCATATCTGAAATCATGATACTGATACTGACTTTGTTTTCCACCCTACTGGCAACAGCAGCTTACTATTTTTGAAGCAAAGCTAATGCCAATAAATGCTGGCATTCATTAAAACAATGTACATTTTATACATTCTGGATTTCCTCAGGCAAAACTTCCACTCAAGTGAAACATCTCTTCAATTTCTTAATTAATGCGGTTGTTTGTTGGGGGGCTAACATTTCAAGATTAGATTCAATCAAAGGAAGAGAACAGATTGGGGAGGGGGGAACTCCCAGCAGTATCCTAGGGAGTATTAATTTAAAGCAGAAAAGTTTTGGGTTAAAAAGTTTTTCTTTAAAAAAGAAATCAGACAAGGCAAAATAAAGAGGACAGAGAGAAGAACAACCTGATTCAACCATTGGTGAGAGTGGAATTCTTGCTAAGGATAGTTTTGCCTGGTCTCAATATGTATTGTATTCTTTTCTAAAAAAAGAAAAAAAAACCCTCAATATTAAACATCTGCTCCCCCAATCTGAACTGAAGCCACTACCATTATGGAAATAAAGCTTCCCCAGGGCCATGGCTCTGAAATTCTTCCGACTTTAGCATGGCATTTTTAAAGACTTCAAAGGCAATAATGACGTATTAAAGAGCCAAACAGTCTTAAAATCAAAGACCAGCTCCTTCCGTATTATTTCCTCTTTCCTTAAGAGAAATTGAGATTTTAAAAACTGGGATAGAAAAAGTGAGAAGGTGAAATATTAAGACTACCTGACCCACTGCGGCCCTGATACTCCTTTTACTCACCACTGCTGCAAACTGGTGCACTATCTTTCATTCTATAAAATATGGGTGAAATAGACTTTTTTTGGTGTAACAATCACATTTACCACATCTGTGTGAAAAATATAAAGGAAAGCATTCTTGAAAATCAGCAGGAGTACTTAAGCGTGTCTCACGTAAAAAGTGGTTTCCAAAAACTCTAGCAGGCTGTTCAACTTTTGCCCAACTCAAGCAATCAGATTTTTAATTTGGGCATCAGACATTCTTACACTGGTATGTTTTATTAAAAGTTTGTGAGAAGGAAGGAAGGAAGGAAGGAAGGAAGGAAGGAAGGAAGGAAGGAAGGAAGGAAGGAAGGGCAAAAGTTTACCCTCACAACTTTGTATTTCAATTTTTTCCCCAAAAAAGAAGTATTCTTATAATTAATCACTTATTCTTAGTGATATCTAAAAGGGAGCTATAAAACAGAGAGAATGACCTGAACAGGATGATATGACATTCAGTTGCATACAAATGGACTCTTTATTACTGAATTTTTTCAACTATTGATTCAAAATCCAAAGAGTTTTATAAATCCACTTGAAGCAATATTAGCAGTTAGCCATTTCCTTTCCTAATTAATCAACTGAATCTCATGTCCTTTCCTATTACTTTCCGTATGTAGAATGAGAGCAAAAACACCGACCTCTCTTTCACAGTACTACAACAATGAATGCATTTCAAGACGACAGATAAGCCTTCTCCAACTAAAGATTTCTAAACATTCCCGTACCTACTGGGAATTTTGACAGCTGTGGTCTGAAGGTCACAAGGGTGGAGAAGAATATTAGAATGAATTCAAGCTTAGAGAGCAATTATTATAAGAAAGGTATTTATAGATAAGGATGCTTAATTTTTTTTCATATTTTGAATCAAAGTAAGTTTCTGAATTAATTAATGCATATTCAGATATACCCGCATGTTGGAGAAAATTCTGGAGTTTCTGCTATGCCTAAACTGCTTTATTTACATGGGTGGTCCTAAGGCTGTCTTTATTATTTGTTTATTTGTTTGTTTGTTTATTTTCTATCCCACTTTTATTATTTTTATAAATAAATTTTATAAATTTATACTTTTTATAAATAACTCAAGGTGGGGAACATACCCAATACTCCTTCCTCCTCCTCCTCTTTCCCCCACAACAACAACCCTGTGAGGTGAGTTGGGCTGAGAGACAGTGACTGGCCCAAGGTCACCCAGCTGGCTCTCATGCCTAAGGTGGGACTAGAACTCTCCTACTACACCTGATTGGCTCTTGGGCTGAGAGACAGTGACTGGCCCAAGGTCACCCAGCTGGCTCTCATGCCTAAGGCAGGACTAGAACTCTCAGTCTCCTGGTTTCTAGACCTGGTTTCTAGACCAAACTTGTATGTCAGAAAGAGAGTGAGAAATAGAGAAGTTACATTAAAAAACAACAACAGCAACAAGAACAACACTCCAAATGGCTTTAATGCTGGAATCCTTTACAGGATATTATTGGGCATCAATATACCCATAGACGTGTCTCTTTTTAACTTCTTTGAATTCTGTTAATTTAATTTTATTCTTATTTCTATTTTAAAGAAAGATAAAATGAAAACTTGCATATACAAAACAAAGGGTTGTTTGACAGAATTATCTGTGTTTCTAAGAAGGCAGTTAGACTCCACAGAAGTGGAAGGGTTTTAGGAAAATAAAAATGGTGAATGGTTATAGCCCAATGTTTTGTCCACAAATGTATCCAGGTACCTGGGGATAAAAATGGTAGACTGCAGATTGGAAAGAACATCCTCAAGTCCTACAGAGGATGACAAAAATCAACCTTAACCATTTTTCCCTTCCAACAGGAAGACACATGGTAATATAACACGCAAGGCTCTCTCACTCTATTTGAACAGCATTTTATCTCAATTGGAGACCTACTTAAACATCTGGATTACATACACTGGTATGTATGTTCTGCTTCCATTCATTTTTTTTTAACTGAACAGTCTTAAATGTGAATAATTCAATTGAAGTATTGACTAACTTGTGAGAAAAGTGTGCTTTGATGGGGTTTTCTTCCTCACTCTATTTATTTTGCATATGAAACTAACTTAGATTACATTTTAAAAGGAATTAAAATGCACAAGGATCTCCATCTAATTAGCAAATCTGTGCACGCAACAAAACAGAAACAGGGGAAGAGTGGGCGCTGCTATGATTAGATCACAGTGGTCAGTTGTTTCTGTTATGCAACTCGATTTTGTCCCAGACACACCAGTTGGACAATATGATTGTTTTATCACTTGGCTCCTATAAAGGAAGGCAGAAGGCTTCTTGCCTATAGCCCCAAAGCACAGACCTGTCTCCAACCTTCCAATGTAAAAACAAGGTGGCCTTGGCTATTATACCTGGGTTTCAAAAAGCCACATGGCTGCTTAGGATGCAGAAACATCTCACTCTGTAATAACATCTAAAGTTATTTGGATTTGTGAAGCACAAATATAGTATCCTTAAGGATGGGAATTTGTCCCTTCACCTCCTGGTTCTTCAAGGTGCCCAAAATCTATCTTGGTGTCTCTCCAAATGTGACCAAATATCACAGAGCAAATGAAGCAGTGGGGAAAAAAAATGTGATCAGGGCATTGAAAAAAAAAAAAATCCTGCTCAGACTTAATAAATAACGGGAAACTAGATAATCTCAGACAGTAAAAAAGAGAGGGAGGGAGGGTTACCATGCTGAGAGAAAAGGCTGTCTTTACTCCCAAGACTAGAATTCAGGAGACAGAAGTCAGAATACATCTGTCTCCTATCTCTTCTTCTGAAAAGAAGGGAAGCCACACTGCCCTCAGCAGAAAGACAGAGAAATAGCTTTGCTTCTGGTAAATTTGTAACTAGTCACACCCAGAAATCTTGTGAACATACCTTTTCAAGGCAGTCATTTTTTCAGAGTGCTCTTAAAATCTCACAGGTGACCAGCTCTAAGGGGGAACTAATATTAAGCTTGCTAACACTAGGGTCATGGATCCACCTTGTAGACATCTTCTTTCCCACTCAACTGATTCACTTCTGTGACTCAGCTTTGTGAGATTGTCATTCCAAAAGATCTTGGATGACTTAATGTGTCAATGAAGCATTTGTGTGGCCTCTCTGGGACTTTCTCTGTCAAATGGACATTTACCCTGCAGTATAAACAGTTCACAGAAGATGGGTTAGTTGACTGCATGAAATTCATTTAACCCTGAACAAAGCTAAATATGTTTGGGGCTAAACCTGATCCAATCAGCATTAGCTGACTGGATCAATTTATTCCATTTTGCTATTCTCAAGCCACAATGGCAGAGCTCCCTAGTTAATTACTGAGCTGGAAGTGAGATAATTTATTTCATGTCCCATAACTATGCATACAATAAGATAAACAATGTATTATGTAGAAAGAATGAACGGGATTTCATTCTCTAACATGTTAAGGGAGTAGGTGATTGTAAATAAGACCCTTAATTTAAATTTGTCCACTCTCTTGAAATAGAAAAATATTTTCCCAAATTTACATCCCCATTTATTCCTGAAATTTGACCCTGGAAGTGGAACTTCATTTTTAATTACACAATAAAAATAATTAGCAACATTTTTATCTTGTGCTGATATACTTTACTAGTCTAATAATGAGGCAAAGTGAAGGAAAAAACAACTTTTGTCACAATATTTTAAATAATTAGATTACTGTGACTTTATATTTCATATTATCTATTGCAAACATATTTAGAAGTTCCAAGATTTAAAAAACAACAACAACCACAATAACCTCACTACCACACCAACATAATTAAGAGTACCAGGGGGAAGTCTACTGTAATGAAGTGTAATTGTTTCTAGACTAAGGGGTGTGGGGAAGGAGATAGAAGTTATTTTCTAGGAATGTAGTGTTATTGAGAGGTGGGCAGATCACCCTTTCTTGGCATTCTCAAAGGTAACACTTCAAAAGAAATGGTATTATTTAACATTATCCATGATACAAATTTAGTGGTTTCATAGTATAATGACAGCAAAACCATCATTCCTATGTGTTTATGACATGCTTGTTTTAAATATGTCACAATCAACTCATACTGAAAACTTTTAATTTTAAAAACTGTCATGTTTAGGGAAACTAAACACTGACAATAATGGAAGACAACAGTCAAGCAGAAAAGAGGATTTCGGGGACAAAAAACAGTCATACAATGCTCAGAGCAAGAATACCTGTAAGCCTTAATGGGATTACTGTTCCACCCACACTTAAAAACAGGAAAACTGGATAGACACTAAGTTTCAGAATATCATCAAATGATACCATCAAATTTTTTTCCCTACCTGTAAAATTTGTATGCTACATTATAATTTTTTTTAAAAATGGTAGGAACAATCCTTATATGTTTCTCAAATTCCCTGAAAAACCTGTTTTATTAATCCAATGCAACACCTTAATCATTCAGAACCTGATGTGTAGGCTGAAGACACCATACTGTTGTGCTTGAATAAACTCTCTGCATAGCAAGAAAAAGCTTATTATTTCTGAAAGATAAGTGTAATAACCTAAACAGAAAAGGTTGAGCAAAACGGAACATAGTTTAGTGGGCAATGGGTTTTTACATCTTGGGAAAACAGAGTGATTTCATAATCTGTTGTTTATGCTGTGTTCATTTTTTAAAAATTGTGTTCATTTTTTTTTAAATGGTCTTCTCAAGCTCGAGATGCTCAAGTTATACACCAATAGTAGGGATCCTTGTTATTTTTTCTACTAGGTCTCATTTAATGTGATGAAAGAGAAATTGCTTTCAAGACGTCTTTCAATGGAGAGGAGAATCTGATATTTTTTTAAGGGAAGAGTAGTGTTTTTGTACTTATTTAACTATGAAAGTTGTGTGAATGGGGCCAATCTTTCAAAATAGAATCCCCTCACTAGCAATTTGCAGTTTCCCTGGCTTCCTATGCGTCAGTAAATCCCAAGAGATAAATCAGATGAAACTCATCTCACAGGCTTTTTCAGATGGGGAAGCATTGAGCAGACACAGCGAAGCATTCCGTTTACCAGGCAGAATTACATCCTAAGATTCCCTAAGTGACAGAATGGTTTTCAAATTGTCGGTAAATTAACACAGGGACACCCAAATCAATCAGTCAAATCAATCAATCATATGCACAGCTGCAACTTAAACCACAGCAAAATTCACCCAGTGCATTCAGTTCAATTCAAGATTCTTCAAACTATACGCATCTCTTGCCAATATGCCAGGAATGCAATTATTCTGTCTTCTTTCCTGTCGTCTGTAGATGAGATTTCTGCTCATCTACAAGCAGCAGATCTCTCCATAAAACAGACTCACCCAAGGACATGGGGCAGATACCCTCCTGTTCCACTGAGACCATTAAACATGCTAAGCTTCACAGAGCAAGCACCACTGCACTGACAGCTCCATAATGAAGCCTCTACAGACTTGCCATATGCTGCTATGCCGAAAACTTGATGGTAGTTTCTGACTCTAAAACTTTCAGAAAGAAATCGAAAGAAAGAGGACAGGGAGGGCAGAAAGACAGTCTTAATTCTCTGAGTCTTAAAAAAATTTTTTTTTTTTTTTGGTTTTATTTGAGGAGTAGAACATCCAGGTGCTTTGGATTACTGCTCTAATGAGCTCCCCATCAGCATGGTCCATAGGATAGGATTACTGGAATTAGTCCTCACTTCTTATTGTGTACAGGTCATCCATCTCTATTCTAATGCAAATAAACTCCTAAGGATTCCGTGCAACTGAGGTTTATTTATTTATGTATTATTCAAATTTAATTACCGCCCATCTCCCACAAAAGAGGGACTCTGGGCAGTTTACAATAAAATCAAACTACAGCCATAAACGTTAAAATCTCATAAAAATCAAACACATTACAATTATAAAATGCAATAAATAAATATAAAATCCAATAGGCTATAAAATTCCAAGCTGGTGGGAGGGGCTCTAGTGTGTAAGCCACCCCCCAAAATGGTTACCCCTTTCCCGCCCCAAGCGAGACACCAGAACCAAGTCTTCAGGGCCTTCCAGAAAGTCAGGCATGAAGGGGCCTGCCTCACCTCCAGGGGCAAGATGTTCCAAAGGGCAGGGGCCACTGCTTCCTTCTTGCTCTTCCTTGTCCCTTATGGCTCAATAAGGTAAAGGTAAAGGTTTCCCTTGGCATTAAGTCCAGTCGTGTCCAACTCTAGGGGGCGGTGCTCATCTCCGTTTCAAAGCTGAAGAGCCGGCGTTTGTCTGTAGACACTTCCTCCATGGTCATGTGGCCGGCATGACTGAACGGAACGCCATTACCTGCCTGCCAAAGTGGTACCTATTAATCTAATCACATTTGCATGTTTTCGAACTGCTAGGTTGGCAGGAGCCGGGACTAGCAACAGGAGCTCACTCCGTCATGCGGATTCGAACCGCCAACCTTCTTATCAGCAAGCTCAGCAGCTCAGCGGTTTAACCTGCAGCACCACCTCATCCCTCTTATGGCTCAATATTAGCCCATTATTCAATGGTAGGAATCAAACATCTCTTCCACCAACTGGATTTTCTCTCCTGAGTTGGGAATTATCATACAATAAGACATCTTCCCAGATCTGGCATCTCTCCCAGTAAGTTTGGACCACTGTCTCCATATTCCTGGCTGGAGAGAGTAGTAGTCTAAAATGTTGGAAGGAGCCAGACTGGGGGAGGTAGCTATGTTCTGATTAGCACGAGTCTGAGAAGTCCCAATAAATGGACGAGAGGTTCATATTCTGCTTACAAAGAGGTCTAGATGGTCCTGGAGGTGTGGGAGCACACGTACTAGGGCTATTGAATTTTGTGTCAAGTGTTCCTTTGGAGCTGCTTTCCAAAATAATACAGCCTCTCTGCTCTGCTGCGAGGGTTCATTCAGCAGTTTTAGTAGCCATAAGAGACTTTTGTACATGCACAGAACCAAGTGGTTACTGAAAGTGCTAAAGGAGCTGCATGGAAAATGTTCAGCATTAACACCTGAAAATAGATTGTAAACCCATTCGGATGTTTGCATTCATCCTTGCCTTTGATCAAAAGGCCTGCTTTGTGAGAGTTTTCTTTTACAGATTTCTTCCATCCAAACAATCCCTGTTGAGATCTTTTGTTGAACACAAAAGGATATTTTCAAGGAGCCAACAACATCAATCTCTTTTAATTTTATGTAGTGGGCAAGCACACTTCTATACATTGTTCAGACATGAGTCTCATTCAGTTCAGCTAAGCTTGGCGGGACATACTCCCAGTAAAATATAAGTATGAATGGCAGGAATAGGAAACTGATATCTTCTAGATTTCACTGAAGTACAACGTCAGGGAGATGCAGCCAACATGAGCATGGATAATGGACATTAGCAAATGTAATTCAGCAACGGGAGCCCAAAATTTAGCTATCCTTGGTACCCAGGATCGTAATCTACATGACATACACATGCAATTCAGCTCTGTTATCCCCTAATGTTGCATTTGGGGAAGAATCCAAGCACTTATTAATCAGAGATACTTTGATTTATATTGCATTGTTTCATAATATTTTAGCAATGCATCTTGCTCCAGGAAATAATAAATCAACCATTTCTTTCCCTGTTATCAGCAGGACAGTTTTCAATTCTGCTCCAAACAGGAAATTACTGAATATGCAATTTATCACTGAAGGAATATACACCGTTTCAAGAACCTTAGATAGGAAAAAATGATAGAAACCATTGACTGATAGCAACCTCTTTGACTAATTGTCTCAATCCCAAAAGCAAAAGAGTTAGAGACACTTGCAGGCTTTCATCCGCTTCTATGACCAACTCTTTGGTTAATTAGTATTGGTAAAAGAGGAAATAAATACAACTTTTTAAAGGAAAAATCATATATTGTAGCGATGTGTTAGAAGATATAGCTGGTCTCTTGAGATTGTCCTGGGCAAGAAGATGCAACACAGAAAAAATCAGGGAGGTGAGTTGTACATGTCAATTGCACAGAGAGAATAGATGCCCATTGGCTGAAAATAATCAACATCCCCTAGGAAAGGGTGGAGCCAGGTGATATACAATAGGACTTTTGTGCAAACATTGTGCTATATTATTTACTTTTCTTCAGGAAAGTCAAGCCAGCTATCAGCCCTTTGGTAAGCCACATTAGAAAACAGAGCAAGAATTTCAGGAATTCCACTTCGTTGTTGTAGGATACAAGCATAGAATCTTGAAAACCTGACAGGGTATCCCTCTGCCTCCTCTTATGCCCAAAAGAATCAAGGCAGGATTATTTTGAGTTCCTTTCTCACGCTTTGTTCATTCCCAGAACTGAGTTATTGCCTACTGAACTGTTCTTGCATTCGTTCTTCAAAATTATATCCATACTCCTCTACAGCAGCATATAAAAAACTTCTTCCACCCCTTTTTCCAACAATAACCCTGTGAGGTAGATTGAGCTGCAAGACAGAGACTACCCCAAAGGCAGCCAGTGAAATTCCATGGCTGAGGGTAGAGCTGAACTTGGACCTCTCCAGTGTAACTTTGATACCTTAACCGCTGCACCGCAGAGATTCTGAAACTGAGAGAACGGCTTTGTATGTAGCATCTCCATGTAGCATCTCCATTTACATTAAGACATGTTCAGGGGTACCACATATTTTAGGCCCATGGGTGAAATTTGCTATATAGAAGGCATATTCTATATAGATAGCAAAATATTCCCATTACTTTTAGTTAAAATCTTTTCAGGTATGTCAAGGAGCCTGTATAGCACCAAAGGAGATGTTACTGGACACATTGGCATCCACAGGTGCTATGCTGGGAATACAGGTTGTAATTCACATTTGTTTTTGATAGCTAAATTTAGCAGTTTAAGTAACAGGTACTAATCTGCCTGTTGCATTCTCCACTTGGGGACATAACCAGACAGTCCAAAATTCTGGGCTGTGAATGCACACATACATATGCACATCTCTTCCTCCTTTACAAGATCTATTGCCCTTTTGTATATAGTATCTGTTTTACTGTGACCTGCATTGTGTCTAGTCCACTTCATTCGCTCCTTCTGGGCTAGAAGACCTCACCCAGATTTAATAATGTTGGGTGTAAATGGACATGAGGCGGTACAACACTTCACACCAGGAGAAAAAACTGTGACTGGACAGAATCTTCAGTCTGAATGAATGAAAGGAAAGAAACCTTTTTCCCTTTTTATTCTTCTTTTTGAATAGTGGCTAAATATTTGAAAGTAGAAAATCAAACACTTTCTTCTTGCTGCATTTTTTGTACAGGAATTGTCAAAAAATAAGTCACAAAAGGCCAGTGTGGAATATTGCGCCTGTTTTTGTTTTTGTTTAAATCTGTCGGCTTCTATCGTGCCTAGAAATTGGTTGTTGGCTGTTCAGTCTATCCCGGGATTTTACTGTGTTTTTTTTTTAAGTCATAATACCGGACAAAGACTCCTTTTTCATCTTGACAATAACTTTAATCTGCCTTTTGTCCCATGGGGGGGAAAAATCACTGATATCTGGACATGCAGGCAAGCTTCTTTAGGGTGATTTTATTTTATCTTTTTTTTAAAAGCCTTTTCCTCAAAAAAGAGAGTCAATTTTTCTTCATCCATTCATTTTTCAATAGACCAAAGATTGGGTTTCTTTGCTAGGCCCTAGAAATGAAAGTATATCAAGTACTCTGAACAGATATTTGTCAGAACAGTTTGACATCATTTTTTCCTCTCATTTCAACAGCAAAAATTTGATTGAGAGCCATTCACTACATGCTGGCTATATGGGGAAACATCTACAAAGAAAGGCATAAAATATAATATTTCATCGTTCTTGCAAAGTGATGGAATATCATGCATGGATTATCTAGCAAGGAAGATCAAAGAAAAGGTCTTGGACAAATGCATCAGCTTTCAAACTTTTGGCAATGAATGTTTGAAGAAATGCTTCATTTTTGCCATTACCATTCTTGTCCAGGACTCTCATACTTATCAAGAAGTATTTGCAGCTATCCAATGGGCAATATACAAGTTTGAATCTAAGTCATGGAAACACGAAAGGAGCTGCTCAACTAAGAAATCATGTTTTAAAAGAATCAGGGCAGAGTTAGGGTAAGAATTTGAAGATGCATGTTGAAATAGCTGTCCCCCAGTTCTTGAAGTGTGAGTAGGCCCATGATCAAGAACACAGTTTTAGTTTGTGATTTGTCCTCCTCAGTGCATTTGAAAATGAAAGGACCCATTATGTCAGTCTCACATTATGTCTTATGGTGCAGACTGCATTTTATTTTATTGCCAACTCAGTTTACATAATATTAAAGTTATCATAAAGAACAGGATGGGCCAGATAAAGAGCTGCCTGTAATGGTATGTGGGAAAGACCTTGGGAGAATGGGCCAAGAAATAATGCCTAGGGAATGGTCAGATAAGAGACAGCATAGCCCGCAGCTGGATAGTGAGCAGGGCAAGAGGCTTAGAAGGGACCCTCCCTAGATTCTCAGGCTGTAAAGGAGATGGCGGGAGAACTATACTTTCAGACTTGCAAGATTCTGTCAATGTAGCTTTCCAATAAAGTAGAATTAGCTCATCTGGTCATGTTTCCTGTCTGGTCTACCTGGTGAGGCTGATATCAATTTTGCAAGTCTGAAAGTATAATTCTCCCCCATCACCTTTATGGCCCGAGAAAATAGGGAGGGTCTCTTCTGAGCCTCTTGCCCAGCCCACTATTTATCTGCAGGCTATGCTGTCTCTTATCTGATTGTTCCCTAGGAAGCATCTCTTGGCCCAGTCTTCCAAGGTCTTTCCCTCATACCACTACACTGGCTGAGCAAAGAACAAGACATGCTTCATTTTGTTCCAGTTACAGAAATTAGTTGTTCTGAAGTACATTTTTATTTGAAGAATGGCAATGGAATAGATTCTTCCACTACAACAGAATCCAGCATGTTTCTTTTGGAGGTGTGGACATGCTACAGAAGGAAAGAAGGATGTGGACATTGCATTGCCAAGTTCGGGAAATGCATATTCCACAAAAATAACTATATGCCAATTTACATTTATCCTGAAAAGTAAAAAATGAGGACCAATCTAACATCTCTCCCACCTCTAGCCACAAAGCACCTCGATGATTTGGCACAATAAAAGTGCCTGAATAGTTAAAAACAAATGCTTGCACCCATAAGTGAATTATTTTACATTGATTTTTTTTTATTGCTGCATCTCACATTTTACATTATTATTTATTGGCTACTGTAATGAACTTCCACTCCTTTATTGCATTATTTGGTAAACAATGTTTCAAATTTGAAAACCAGAGCAATAAAATTAAGGTGATTTAGCAATGAGGCAGGATTTTAATTAAGTTATGGAAAGTTACATTCCAAACACTTGGTTGGAAGTTGTTGCCAAGAAAAAAGAAAGAGTGAGGAGCAGGTGTGGCCACAAAACTTAATTTTTATTCATAAAAAAATATTAATGTTGAAAAGAAGGAGAAAATCAAGAAATCAGTTTTCTTGACTACGATAAATGGAGGAAATTGTGCTACTGATGAGGAATAAATTAAGTGTAACATTCCTTGCATGAATCGGCCATTTGACCTAGAGATTTTCCTATTAATGGGAGATTATTCTTAAGTATAATTGTATATTCAGTTGAACATCTTAAGCTGCAACCCTATTACTCTGAACACTAATTTCCCTTTTTCAAGGTCAAAGAAAGGACATGGATATTATAAACGTGCTTCAAAACAACAGCCTATGCAGGTGGTTTCCCCAGTACCAGAAACTCTAGTGTTAGAAAGGAATGCTTTGGCAGGGAGCAAAATAGGAACATCTCAGGTTTAAAAGAAACCCATGTTTTTCCAGCTTTTGCCTTGTCCCTAACCACTGCAAAAGTTTAGAACAGCACTCAGTCCCACCTAAACGCATTCTCATCAAGGCAGAGTTATTTAGCATAATCAACATCAGCAGGAAGAAATGAAAATGCTATCTACCTCCTGTCCCTATCCTGCATGCCTGGACTTGTGGGAACACTGGGATACTGAAATGCAATGAACTTGGTTTAAGACTGCCTGCCTGGTCTATTTGCACAAACTTCATCTTCCAAGAGCCACATTTTAATTGAACACGTGCTTTTCTGAATATACTTTATCATAATGCACATTTCTGAAGTTGAGCAGAACTCTGCAACACAGCATGTGGAGAAATGCAAAGTCTAAACAATAATTAGTTTGGGACCTACGTGTGAACCTTCAGATTCAGATCAGGCCAAATTCCAGTGGAATTCGCAAAGACCAAGCTCTCCAAGCATTCCTCTATCAAACTTTTGTTTCTTACACAAGCAGAGTTCTCTGAAAAAGAAACACAGGGATGTGTATTTCAGAATCCCATGCTCTACATTTCAATAGTTCATAGATAGGGAAAGGAATACAATTGCAAGACAACTCTTCTCAGTTTTATGGTATTTTTTGGCTGTTCGACATTGCTATAGGCTGCCAAGCGTAGTTTAAGGCAGGATTCATTTCTGCTACAGAAGCGTTGTCCATGCTTTCTTAACTGCAACAAGGTACTAATTATATTAAAATTATAAAGAAAAGCATCATTTACGTATTTTGCCACCAGAAGGTCAAGATGAGTGTTTGTATGTGCTCTGCCCCTTTTAGGTAAAACGTAAAGATTTCTTTGAGTTGAGCCCAACTCTTGGGGATTCTAAGGTGATATTCATGCTGTTTTCTCAGTAGCACTCTGAAAGTGGCTTGCTCATCTTTTGTGATTTATCTGTACTTCCCCATCCACCCTATTCCGATCCATAATATCTGAATAAAGCATTTGCATAAGATGGGGTTGCCTGTGTGCTTTTGGTGTTCTATAAGGATCTGAAAGTATCCGAAAAATAGTTCTTCCTCTGGGGAAATACTCACTAATTGTAGGATTTCCTCCAGTACTACAGTATTTTGTTTTTTTTTGTTTGGGGTTAGCTATTATTGTAATTATGGTTTTGTACCTTTTAAGCATTATTATAGAAGGGGCGATGTAAGCTGCTGAGAAGTATTTGTCAACTGGGGTGGCATATAAATCTGGTAAATTAATAAATAAAACCTTCAAATTTAAATATGTGAAAAGGCTGAAGCTGGTAAGCTGGAACCAGCGATTCACAAGCCAGAAAGAATTATTATTTAGAACAGAACTATTCTTCATGAGGAAGGGACGCGGTGGCGCTGCGGGTTAAACCGCTGAGCTGCCGATCGGAAGGTCGGCGGTTCGAAACCGCGTGGCGGGGTGAGGTCCCGTTGCTAGTCCCAGCTCCTGCTCACCTAGCAGTTCGAAAACATGCCAATGTGAGTAGATCAATAGGTACCGCTTCGGCGGGAAGGTAACGGCGTTCCATGTCGTCATGCTGGCCACATGACCCGGAAGTGTCTACGGACAACGCCGGCTCTAAGGCTTAGAAACGGAGATGAGCACCGCCCCCTAGAGTCGGACACGACTGGACTTTACGTCAAGGGAAACCTTTACCTTTACTATTCTCCATGAACCTCAAGACCAGAGAAAATATGGCCCAAAATCAATTGATTTGAAAAAGTGGGAGAAAAAGGCTTAAGATTTAAACCTTGGAGTTGGCATATATAGGGCTTGATTCCTATGTTTTGCAGTAAGAAGTCTTATTTCAGCAGGCTTCTTTCTAGTCTGCAGTAAAGTAGCTTTCTAGTCTCACTGTCTGTTTACTATGTGTGTAGAAATGGCAGGTCACCCACCTATTTTGGCTTAATACTAGCCTTTGTAAAGGAAACCTCTCTCTGTTTATAGAGTAAATAAAAAATATTGAAGCTTTTTTGTACTGGTGAGAAAAATGTGTTTTCAAAAGATGGAGAAATCTGAGCTGTTCTCATTTCACTACCTCAAATCCTTTTTGGCTCAAGCTGAGCTGAAAAAGTCCCCACCTATGTATTTTTTCTTCACGCTTCTCTAGTGCAAACATTTTTAATTGCACATGACCACTATAAAACAGTTCAGAGAAGTCTTGTGCATAGTCATTCATAATTAACATAAGAGTTCATAGGTCATCAATGTTCAGACTATGCCATTCTCAGCTCCAAGTAGAATACAGTTAAAACAAACAAACAAAAGAAATATTTTTGAGGAAAAAATGCTTTTAGGAATGTAGGCTAAAGATGCATAGGGTCAGACTACACCTACCAAAGCTCTCCCCCAAAACTAAATCCTACTTTTAGAATCAGCAGAAGCTTCACAAACACAACGTGGTTGGCTAAGTTACTTTACTGCAGACTAGAAAGAAAGTAACTAGAGTAACTAAAGTAACTAGAGTAAATTTTAACTAAAAGTAAAGTAACTTTTTCAGCTCAGCTTGAGCCAAAAAGGATTTGAGGTAGTGAAATGAGAACAGCTCAGATTTCTCCATCTTTTGAAAACACATTTTTCTCACCAGTAAAAAAAAGCTTCAATATTTTTTATTTACTGTATAAACAGAGAGAAATCTTTACAAAGGCTAGTATTAAGCCAAAATAGGTGTGTGACCTGACATTTCTACACACATAGTAAACAGAAGTGAGACTCATATACCAGCTCTACAGAAAATCCTAGGATGTCTTTTAATGAAGCTACAAATCCCGAAGATGACCACAGCTGTTACTGTGCAGCACTTCGTTCTCTTGGGATCTTTTAAATTCATATTTCTGATGAGTCCACGTGAAGGGGGAAACAAAGAGACAGAAATCTAGCAATCCTGTCAACAGAAATGACTGCTACAACAAATAATAGTATGCATTCTGGGAAGTATCATATGACACCATCATTCATTTGTCCTAACTGAGAAAAAAATGAGGCTGCCTTCTAGTGCTGCATTTCATAGAGTCCCAGTTGGTCAAAGACTTCTCCTCAAAGAATCCCATAACCCCCAAGAAGCTTAGATGCCTTGAATAAAGAATATCTGCCTGTCAAGGTAAGTTTTAACTTGCTTGCAGGATCATAAATTAACTCCCAGACCTTCGTCCAAGTTTACAACCCAACTAACAATCTTGTTGGCATCAAATTTGTATGGAGGAATTATGTCATCTCAGCCTCTCTCCTGAATATACAGGCCAATTAACCCTTGTAGAGGATAAATAAATTGTAAAGGAATGAATTAGAACCATTGATCATCAGAATGATCTCACCAGTGTTCCTGAATTTTATGTCTAAATGTTAGATTGCTGCAAGCCCTCTATTGTGGGTTGTTTACACAATCTGACCCTAAGGGTATAGATGGACTTTTTCTGGAGCCCATTTTAGTGTTCTTCCTTCTGCCTGGTTGGTAGGTAGACTTCATGAAACTCCTTATCCTCAGAGACTTTGTCCTTGTGGCTCTAGGAGGTAGAAACTTTGCCCATGTCTTCCTACAGTGGCCCTTCTATAACATCCCAAGATTTGCTTTGTTGTCCTCAATTATTCCCAAATTGAAGGTCATAGAGATACAATTTATGTTCATTATTTTTTAAGGGATGTTGTCATGAGTAAGGATGGTGAGCAGGGGGCTCCCATCCAGACTGTCAAGCGCATGCGTAGCACTGAGGAATTGGTCAGCCATTCAAAGAGGCACAGATCGGGACCGCCTTAACCTTTGGGGTTTATATGTCTGGGTTTTCCCACGCTTCTTCAGTTTGTTAGGATTCCTGTTAAGTACTAGCAATAAATATTAGAGACCAGTTCCTTGTCTCAGCGTGTTTCCTGGCTGTTAGGACAGATGTTAACTTTTCACTTGCATTTCAGGTGAAGCATAGAACTATGCAAATGATTGGCTTAGATATATTGCTTTATTGTTTTATGAGTTATCTGGGTAATAGGCTTCCCATATTTACTTTTTATTTATAATGCTGGTCAAAGACCATAATAAAGAAATACAATACAACACAACTTTTTTTTTTTTTAGTGACAAGTTGAACAACAAAATTAGACAAAATTATCTTTTGGTCTACATAGACATTCAGGAATATAAAATGAGTAAATGTGTATTTAAAAGCTGGACGAAACCTATGAAGCAAACATCCATATCAAAACCTAGGTAGCTGTTTCATGTTCAGACTGTCAATTCATATTAGCCAAAACTGTGTAATTCACAGAGCTGTACCCAAAGTCACTGCCCCAATACTTTTAACATGGAAAAAGGTAGAAATTATTAAATAGAAGGGGGTGCTCTCAAATGCATTGTATTGAACTAAATTTCAATGAAATTGAGTTTCCTTTTGCTCCCTTGCTTAGTTCTTCATCCCGGCTCCACCCATATCTGGATTCCAGTCTCTTGCAGACTGTTCAAACTTCCACAGCAACATTTGCATAACATTTTGTCTATTCCAACATTGTCTATTTTGAGGAGCAATGACTTACCATCCATCGTATTACATCCATTACGCTAACCTCATTGGTATATCTCATTCTGTATAATATACATCAGTCTACTCTGAAAAAAACAAATAGACCAAGATCTGAGACAGTGCAAACTGTCAATACCAGCCTAGAAAAAAACATGGTAGAACTTACTGATTATCTGCCATTAAGGGAACAAAAGTCAACCAAGTCTATCCACCTCCTTTACATTTCAAATATTCCTAACTAGCAGTAGAGGTGAGAGGTAACAATTAGCCAATCCAATGCAATATATATTTAGACTTTTTTTTTTGAAGGTGTGGCGGGAACACAGGAGTATCCTCTATGCTACCTTCAACTTCCAAGAATGATAATGTTTGCTCTTAGTTATGAAGTCTTAGTGAAGCATATGCTGCCTTTCCCACTCTATTTGCATCTAGATATAACAGATGGTAGAATCTAGCCAAACTTGGCTTCCTTTGAAAAAAAAGCTGAGTCAGAGCTATTTAGTATTAGGAGAGGAGATCACTAAGAAATCCCAAGGAAGTCAATTAGACTGGGTAAGCTTTTAAAAAATAAAAAAATAAGTCAATGGTTAATTGTTTCCATTTCATTGCTAAGAAAACAATATATGTAGTTGTGTCCACTGAATCAGTGGGATTCAAACTCACCTCAAGAAACAGTTTATGTTTACATGTAACACTGGAACAGACTGATGCAAGCATCTCTAATTCTAAGACACAAATCTGAAACACCGATCATAAACTTACTTTGTTCAGATTCACCTCGGTGACTCACATTAAGCTTGGCCACAAAGTGTCTAACCAAGAGCACCTATTAATTTCATTTAAAGTTAATGTACTGAATTCACCCATCACACTAAACCATAATTTGGCCTGTTCTTATCTGTTTAGTGTACTGAGCCCAGTCAACAGTGATTTATTTAAAAACATAATTAAACCATAGCTTAATGTAACAGGAAAACCAGGTCAACCTGTAGATTCTTCTTCTTTCAGGTGTGGTGTCAAGAAACATTGGAGGAAGTCTCTATATTAATATTTTGCACAGGGAATACACAACAGTTGAGGGGCTGCATGCCACATGTGGGTTTATTTGTTTATTTACATTTATATGGCTTTATATCATTTGTGGAATGTGTCAGCAGTCAAATGCGAGTTGGGGGCAATCAAATAAGATCTGCTCAAAGTAAAATATCCTTTTATTTATTAAATAAACAAACACTCATAAGATTATTTCTCCTGTCCCATCATCCATCTGCTCCCACTAAAAATCACTACATTTAATTCTAACTTAGATTCCAAAATCAGTAACAGCCCTTGTGGGAGTTGACATCACAGAAAAGGCTTTGGAGGGCCACATGTTTCAGACAGACTACATGTTCCTTTCACATGTCCAAATATGTAAACATTGTGTCCAAATTTTTACATGACATGGCTTCAGCCAGCTATCATCCATAACAAGTCAATGAACCCTGAATATCAGCTGTGTGGCATGGAATATTAAACCAATGATATATAAAAAACACCAAGCATAAACTTCACCATCACTATTGATAGTGCAAATCTGCTCCTGCTATTAAATATTTAGGGAATGTTTCACTGACTTGCCTGCCCATACTTTTCAGTAAAAAGAGACTTTATTTACAAGCCAAAGCAGACCTAGGAAGTATCTGTACTTAAAGGTTGTTCCCTATTTCACAGAATGGCTATTGATTAACTCAAAAACATTTCACCCAAAGGGTGCACAATCAAACTTTCTTCTCTCCAGTTAAAATCTATACCTGAGATGTCAGAAATATAAGTCATAAAGGTCTTTTTCATGACTGTAGTTATATCAGTGTGCTTGGTATCCATTTCCCTCCCATAATCTAATCCATTCCTTATCCATTTTACTGGGGAGAAGCAACAATCTGTTTTCTGTTAAGCAGCGTGCTCTATTTGTTGAGTTTGTTCCACTAGAAATGTCACACAGAAGACTGAATCTGAATACCTCCTGCCCAGAGAAAGATCAAACAAAAGAAACAATATGCCTTATTATTTTTCCCCTACAGTCCTCTCATCTATTCTGTGACACTGTGTCAATAGTTGTTTTTAATTTTATTTTGGCTACAGCATCTCTCACTGATCCATACCCTCATTTCTTCAAAGCTTCCCTATAATTCAGCTGCAGGTTCCAAAGAGGAAAAGAAAATATGTTTTCATTTGATTTTCACTTAGATCCAAACATAGCTTTGGTAGGAGAAAACTGAAGCATAACAAGTCCCCACATTCAGAGGCACATGGGGATTATTTATTTATGACATCCTGCTTCCCTCTCTCCCATCATGGGAGATAAGATATGATGGGATCACAATGATATCTCTTTTGAAGGGGCACAAGAAAGGATGTGTAAGTGACTATCTCCTTTCATCCTCAAACTTGTAGATTCCTTCCATACTGTAAATGTAAGCAAGAATGAAGCTAATGCTTGTTGGCCATCATCTGAGTAATCCTTTGAGTATACACATGGAGGTCTTTTGTATTATTCACAACCCTCACTTTTTGCAAAGTAAGGGTATTGTAGATGCTGTGATACAGACAAAATTTTAAATAGTTTGAGACTGAGGTGGAGGCTCAGTGAGCAAATCCTTCAAAGCACCTTCCCAATAATACTATGTAAAATAAGTATTTGCACAGAGTTGTAGTATTTGTCACTGAGAGTTTAGCTAATCCCAGCCACTCATGAGTTGAAGGGTGGATTCCCCATGTTCAAAGAATGAAGCTTTAGCAGACCATGGTGCTCACCCCAAATTAGATTGTTCTTCTCTTCAAGAAGTGGTAACTTGAGAAAGCCAAGGTATCATCTCTTTGTCATGAAAAGATTACACAACTTGGGTCCTTCAGTTCAGATTATTCCAGTCTGAAACCTGCAGTTGAACCCTATTCACTGCAATTTCTGTCTTAGGTCAAAGGTCCTATTAATGTCTGAATTACTGATAGAATCCTTGGCTTGTGACTGAACACAGCTGGAACAGTGCACAAATTCTGCCACTGTTGCATGGCCTGACATGATTTCATCTCACAGCCACTATTTTACTAATTTCACTTCATTCTTTTTACATTTTTCATGATTTTTTCACTGAATTACCTAACAAATAGTAACACATTTATAACAAGTTTTTTAGGTTATTCTATGGAAAGAAAAATTATTCGGCCTATTGGAAGATTATTTTTTCAAAAAATCACAAGCATTTCAGTGCAGAATTAAAATGAGACATGCATATTACCCAAATCTATAGGTATGAATTAAACTAGCATTTTCCCCCTGGTTTCTAACTCTCAATCTAGTATCACATAGCCTTGAAATTGCAGATTCTTCCAAAATTGGGTAATGATCCTTCAAAGTATTTTTTGAAAATTACATTTTACAGCCGGCTATTCAATTTCTCCTTAGCAGAATGATTTAGTAGCATCATGTCTTCAAGCTATACTTGTCATGAATCTGTGAAATTGAGTATTAATGTTACAAGTAATGTATGTGTGCAGATTTCAGAAGACGAGTTTGCCCTCCTGTGGGATTTGAACTGCTGGGTGTCAACTAATAATATGACAAGCTTGTGACTAAAGGTTATTTCAAAAGTGACATATTTCTTAGCTGAATAGGAAGACTTCAATTTAGAAAAAAATGCAGGTGACACTTTGGCAGTACATGTAACCATGACACGTGCCCATGAACCTCTGTTTCATTGCTTGTACAAGAAACTTCCTTTACCACTGAAAAATACAGATTAGCAAGCAGTAGTACTATAAGGAAATTTGTAACTCTTGAACTTCTGTGATTACTTTCCATATTCCTAGTTTGATTGAATCAGTTTCTATACTGAGGTACAGATATGAAACGTCTAGCAAACAAATGGTACTGGATTATTTCAAAATTGCAAGCCCCTTGAGGGGATGGTTGTGATTTCATTTAGCTCACATTTCAAAGAAAACACTAGCTAATGTGCAGTCTGGAATTCAGTGATCCTTCGCTGCATTTCACATTTCTGTATATTTTATCAGGACTTCTTCAGTTCAGAAAGGTAGAAGCAAAATGTGAATGAAACACTTAGTGTACAATAAAACCACATTTTCCCCTTTGGATCTGGATTGTTGCACTGTTGTCAGCCCCTCAAGGTAAGAAGGTCAGAAACCACTGGAATTCTACTTTATGGCTGCATGGTACAATAACCAAATCTCAGAAGCTTGAATGAGTTTCTCCCTCCCCCACTCATGGCAAAAAAAATCAAGACAGGGCCTTCCTTGATTTTCTTTCTCATCCTCTCCTCTCCTTCAGGGCTAAGCTGATGTTTATGTAACTGCCCTTGCATTCCTTCTCCAAGAATATTTCCATACTCCTCTACAACAGTCCTGGAGTACGGCAGGGCTGTATACTCTCACCCTACCTATTCAACTTGTATGCAGAACACATCATGCGACAAGCTGGCCTTGAGGAATCCAAGGCTGGAGTTAAAATCTCTGGAAGAAACATTAACAATCTCAGATATGCAGATGATACCACTTTGATGGCTGAAAGTGAAGAGGAACTGAGGAGCCTTATGATGAAGGTGAAAGAAGAAAGTGCAAAAGCTGGTTTGCAGCTAAACCTCAAAAAAACCAAGATTATGGCAACCAGCTTGATTGATAACTGGCAAATAGAGGGAGAAAATGTAGAAGCAGTGAAAGACTTTGTATTCCTAGGTGCAAAGATTACTGCAGATGCTGACTGCAGTCAGGAAATCAGAAGACGCTTAATCCTTGGAAGAAGAGCAATGACAAATCTCGATAAAATAGTTAAGAGCAGAGACATCACACTGACAACAAAGGCCCGCATAGTTAAAGCAATGGTGTTCCCTGTAGTAACATATGGCTGCGAGAGCTGGACCATAAGGAAGGCTGAGCGAAGGAAGATTGATGCTTTTGAACTGTGGTGTTGGAGGAAAATTCTGAGAGTGCCTTGGACTGCAAGAAGATCCAACCAGTCCATCCTCCAGGAAATAAAGCCAGACTGCTCACTTGAGGGAATGATATTAAAGGCAAAACTGAAATACTTTGGCCACATAATGAGAAGACAGGACACCCTGGAGAAGATGCTGATGCTAGGGAGAGTGGAAGGCAAAAGGAAGAGGGGCCGACCAAGGGCAAGATGGATGGATGATATTCTAGAGGTGACAGACTCGTCCCTGGGGGAGCTGGGGGTGTTGATGACCGACAGGAAGCTCTGGCGTGGGCTGGTCCATGAAGTCACGAAGAGTCGGAAGCGACTAAACGAATAAACAACAACAACTACAACAGTCCTAGTATACACTGTATTCATAATAGTCCCACCCCAGTACAGAAACATGTTTTGCTGGGGCCACCATAACCCAATTTATGCCCATCTACAAGAGAAATAGCTGGGCTTGAGGACATGGGGAAATACCTGAAAATTCCAGACAGGCAAGGTGTCTGCCCCCTTGAGACCTGCAGAAGAGCCATCAGACATGGTCTTCCTGTTCCAAGTACTGATAAGATCTTTAGTCTGATTATGTTATCTTAAGCTGAATTTATTTATTTAATTAATTAATTTTTATCCCTCCTTTATTATCTTTATAAATAACTCAAGGCAGGGAACATATCAAATACTCCTTCCTCCTCCTCCTCCTCCTCCTCCTCCTCCTCTTTTACCCACAACAACAACCCTGTGAGGTGAGTTGGGCTGAGAGTGAGTGACTGGCCCAAAGTCACCCAGCTGGCTTTCATGCCTAAGGCGGGACTAGAACTCTCATACCACGCCTGATTGGCTCTTGGCCTGAGAGGGAGTGACTGGCCCAAGGTCACCCAGCCGGCTTTCATGCCTAAGGCGGGACTAGAGCTCTCATACCACGCCTGATTGGCTCTTGGCCTGAGAGGGAGTGACTGGCCCAAGGTCACCCAGCTGGCTTTCATGCCTAAGGCGGGACTAGAACTCTCCTACCACGCCTGATTGGCTCTTGGGCTGAGAGAGAGGGACTGGCCCAAGATCACCCAGCTGACTTTCATGAATAATCAACATGGACCAGCAGGTTGGTGGTTGAAAAGCTGCCACAGGTGACTGAAGTGGGATCAGTGCAGCCGTATGTGACCCACAAGTGATAAACAGTATGTGATTCCTTCTCCCATTCTAAGGTTTTAGAGGGAATAGAAGAGACTGTGTAATCTCTACTTATACCAGACTACAGTCCCCATCACATATTCAAAGCAAAATGAGCCATAATCCTAAACCTATCTTCTTAATTCTTGTACTCACTTCTAAAACATGTGAACTAGTTATGGAAAGGATATCTATGAAAATCTACAAATCCCCTTCCTGTACTATGTCTAGGAGGATTTTCCAATCAGAAAAGTATGAATATAGCTTTAGTTCTATAACAAGATGTTTATAGTGGCTATGGTGCCTTCATCCTCCCTCTCTCTCTCTCTCTCTCTCTCTCTGGAGACCAATGTCTGTGCTTCACATTTAGATTTTCAAATAGTTCCCCACCTGTATCTGCAGAACATCTGGATGAAGCAAAAGAATAAATAATTGAAGATATATGGTCCCAGGATGCATATATTGTGCCCTCCGAATTTCATATGTCTAGATTAAATATTCAATCATCTACGCATAAGAAGCTACCTTAGTTAACAAGTCTGCCAGCTCATATATTACAGATAAAATGAATAGATGATTGACTTTTCTCCAACTATGACCTTTTCTCTAAGATACCCCAGATAATAGTCAATATAAATATAGCATACCTCCAGGGTTATCACAGAAGAGCAATTTAAAATGTACCAAAATGCATGTGTTGGATATTTCCCTAACAATATTTTAAAAGGAACATCCACAGTCACACTGACTAAATAGCAACAAAACCAAACAAAAATGGCGACACACCATTCTGCTTTTCCATTCAAATGGGCTCTTTGGCAAAGAATGGAAGACAATGGGAAGAGCTACAACAGAGGTATAGAAAATCACACAGAGAATAAATAAATGGATTGAGAGGGGTTTTTCTCTTCTCACAATGCTAGAACTCAAGGTCATCCACTAAAAGAATATGCAAGGAGATTCCAAATCAACAGAAGCAAAGACTTTTTTACTCATATGTAGTTAAACAGAGGGACCTGCTGCCAATGCTTGGCATGATCGTAGCCATGTTAAAAGAGGACTAAACAAATTCATGGAGGCACAGGCTGTCAACAGTACTAATTTTAATGGCTGTTTACTGGCACCAGAAATAGTAGTTGCAGGGAAGAGATAGTAGAAGCCAGTCCAGATTTCTGAATTTCCCAAATGCTGTATATCCTATTGGTTACTGCATGACACAGAATGCTGAGCTAGATGGGCTACTGGTCTGATCCAATCTGGCTTGTTTAATGTTCTTTGGAATATCGGATACATTTCTGCATCTGCAAGTACAATAGACAGAAGCAAAATAGTAAAGGGATATTCATTTAATTATCTGAATGAGCGGATAGGCTGCTTCAATCTCACCACTAGGCGGTGTACAAACTGTCCAAAAAAAATAAAAAAATATAACTTATTACAAAGAATTACCAAGCACCCATGTCAGAGAAAACAATGAAACCAACCACAGGATCAGAAAAGACGTAATAGGGAACAGCATATCAACCCATCGTACCCAGGATCTGCTGGGCTTTAAGGCTTTTTAGAAACACAGCAGGATCAGCCCTGCATGGACTTTAGTGGAATGCTGCTCCACAGTGCAAACACAACCACAGAAAAGGCTTATCTCTGAGGTCCTGCAAGATGACACTGCTTTACTGATGGGACTTGGAGTGAGCTGGCCCTGCTAGATCTTACTGGGGGGAGAAACACCCATAAGTATCCAGGCTGCTTGTCATTGTTATGTGTAACAATCAACACCTTAAATTGCACCAGGAATCCAGCCGATAACCAATACAGCTCAGGTAGCAGTGATGTTACATTGGCAAAATGAGATATACATATAACTAAAATACAGTTTTAAAATGGCCTCTAGAGGGAAATAATGACTGGATCCATATTTTCTTCTAATCCATAACAGGGCTTGTGTAAAGATTGCCTATTCTAAAACACCATCAGACTCATGAGCAGGATCACAAAGATATCTGATTTATTAAAGAATAGTATGCAGGATCACAAAGAAAGCTGAGAATGGAAAAAGTGTGCCAAATGCAAATTAAAAACCCTCGGTACAAATGAGATCCCTCCCCCTGTAGAATCTTCCCAAGCTCACAATCCCAGGTGCTCCTAACGGCTTCTGATGGTCTGCGGGAAAAGTCCTTGAACAGAGCACATAACCCAAACACGTTCCATTGTAATGAACACAGATACAGAGCGTGGTACAAGGTTTCACAGCAGCTCCCTCCCAAACAGAAACGTGCGTCAGCACCATGGCATGTGAAATGTTACGATGTACAGTGCACATTGAAACAGTGAACATGACAGCCTGTTTGGTTATGGTTTAGCATGTTTTGCAAGCCCAGCCAACTGTGGCTTATTTGAAAATCATAGGCAAACTTTGACCTACCATGATAGGTGAACATTGTCAGTTTTGCAAACCTCAGATTATTCAATAAAGCACATTTGAAGTGTGCAAGGAGTTCACCAATAGTCTGTACCAATAGTCCTGAATTTGCTGGCCATTCCTCCTTACGCCTTAACTTCCCTAGTAAACAGGGGAGACAAAAGCAGTATAGGACATGTGGCTGAAGAAAGTAATTACAAGGTAGCCTGTTTGGAAGGCATAAGGCAGGGGAGGTCTGATGCATGATGTCCCATTATTTGACACACCCTAAACTAAGTTCCTACCTTACAGACTGCATTCATATATTGCACTAGACAACAATATACTTGGTTGGTTATAGGCTTAATGTGTTGAACGAACACAGTCATTTTAGTTTGAAAACTATGGTTTTTGGTGTGCTATATTGGGTGAACTCAACTAATTGTGGCTTATTCAACCAAACATGGCTAAGTAAACTTGTATCAAGGTACAAGTTGGAAACTCTAAAATGATTCATTATCATTTTGAAATTGACAACTAGAAATCTAAGTTTAGATAAGTTAGTAAACTGAGTTTTCTATATTTTTAAGATCACATTGGATAGCCTAAACTTTAAGAATTTCTACCAGCATTGTTGAAGGTTAGTTATTGGATGTCCATGATCCTGTTTTATGGGCCACAAAACACAGTAAGAATGACAAAGTGAGCACGTTGCTTGTGGCTATGAAATAACTCCACAACAAACAGGATTTTAAAATCAAGTTCTCCAAGATCTGCATTCGGTGCTGTATCTGCTTGAACAGATGTCATGAGACTTAAAAGAGAGCGAGCGAGCACCACTGGGGATGATGCAAAACTTGTCAGCTCTAGTATCTGGAGGCAAATTTAGTAGCACTCCAGGGCCTCTTATTCTTCTCAAATACTAAGTTGTTGTTTCTTCTTCACACAGAGACAGCTTATTTTTCAGCTGCCTTAACAGGGAGAAAATGATCATTCAACCACTTCCCTTTCAGGAAGTAAATAAAGGTTTTTTAAAAACTCACCTCTTCATAATGGGATGGAGATATACAGTTACATTTTATTGCAGAGTCTATGCTTGCCTTTTCTACTGAGGAAGACATTTCAACCATTCTTTCTCACCTTTGCATTCATTCCCTTTTGTTGGAACAATTTCCTTGAGAAAGTCCTATTTGAACTTTTTTGAAAGACTCCCATGCCAGTTACACAGCACGTCGGTAGGCATTATCCACACAGGTTGTCCCCATCATGAGCTCAGGCCACCAACATCTTCTGGATGGTGTTTCCCTGTTCCAGGTTGAAACTAACATTTTCCAGTCTGTGCTGATTCAAGCATTGTTGTTCTGTTTGCCTTCTGCAGTTTACTTTGTTCTAGGCAACTGCCTGCACTTTGCCTACTAAACAGGGGTAGGAACCTCATGTCTACAGGCTTTCCTGAAGAAGTTTCTACTTCCTCTTTAGTTATAGGTTTTTCTTCATGGCATAGGAAGTATAATGTTTGCTTGACCTATTGAACATCCTGGGTTTGAAACCCAGCAGAAACTTTAAAACAAACATTTTTTTTTTCCTGAGCTACCTACTTTTCCACTGGGCTTTTTTTTTTTTTTAAAAGTGTGCCATTCTACTGATACTTCCAGCAAAATGGGTTGCGACACCCTCCATATTGAGTTGGCCTTGAAAGACTGCTGTTGGGGAGCAAAATGTGACAGCTACTACTAATTACAGGGATGATATACAGGTAGGTTGCAATTAGTGCATGCTCGAATAATGTGATATTCAGTTTAGTGCAAATTGTAAACTGATACCAGGTCATGTTTAATGAGACCCAAAATTTAACTGATGTGAGGGTAGTGCGTGCACAACTGAGGCTAGTGCATACACAGTTGCTGCTGGGGTTTTAGACATTGCTAATCTTGGTGTGTGCAAAATGGAGAAAAGGAAGATTCCGTCAGAGGACAACAGCACAAGTTTAAAAAAAGAAGAGGCTCATTACTACATTAGAGTAAATTTCATCCCCTTTTTCACAGGAAGTACAAAGGGCAATATAATATACATACTCTTGTGCATTCCATAGTTAAACACCACAAGACTTTGAGAAATATATTAATTTTATGTTATGTATTTATATTTTAAATTTAGTCACCGCCCATCTCACTCAGAGAGTGACTTAATGATATGTGATGCTTTTCTTAGGGGCACTATCAGAATCCCCAGTTTAACCTCTGTGACAGCATCTCTCTTACACGCACATATAGACGTACACACAGTTTTAGCAATTCCTTTTTTGATTCTTCTGAAATACATTCAAGTGTCGTGTAAGTTACTTAGCTTCACAAATGGGGAGGGTTTTTTTGTTATTAACACATTAAGGGATCTTTTTATGTTACATGAATTCATGATGTATACCTAGGTTCAACATCACATGAAGCTGTATACACTTTGCTCATCTGTGGTTTAAGACAATATGCAAACCCAGGTATTATTATTATTTAAAAACATGTTTGTGCCTTAGCGTGTTCAACAGCCAATTAATTCAATAAACCATAGTTAAACAAACCATGGCTTACTATGAGATGAGACCTCAGTTTAATCATAGCTTATTAAATAAACCAAAATGAAAGGAGCATGCACAATACCGTATTTCATAATATAGCTTGCATCTGCAACAGTTGAGATCAGACAGCTTATTAACCAAAGGTAGAATTATAAGCATGGAAATCCAGCCCAGATTCTAGATTGCTTAACAATAAATATTTTTAAAAATCCTCTTCCCTTTCTTTTTCTAAATAGTGACCTAGCTTCTTTTTGGAAATGCTTTTACTTGAAATACATTCCATGGCACCTTAAGAAGAGAAAAAAAAAACATTCATATAGTGTAATGCTTTATATATTTATTGTAGCTACAGCCAGCACTTAATTCTTAATCCTTTAATTTCCTGCTCTACTTTGCCATGAAATAAAAAAAAAATGTACCATTTTATGGATGCATTACATTTTCACTGTGGCTCTTCTTTTTCCAAGAGAAGAAAGTAAGAATGAGATTGCAGCCTCTTAACTAGATACAAAGCTTATCCATGCTCAAAACAAAACAGCCCTTTTTCATTCTTCACCTTCCAGCCCTCTGACTGAACAAGGAATGCTAATCTTTTATGCAATATTTCTTTTAAAAGCAGGATGCTATTGTAATATATTTTAAACGTGATTTATGAAGTTACAGATTTTATCAGCCCTTTTTCTATCTACCCTGTCCTCTAGCTTCCCTTAGAATGAATTCTCTCTCTCTCTCTGCTTCTGAAATTCTCCTTTCCCATACAATGAGTAGAAAGCCTGGATAGGGAGATAATACATATCAGATAACTCACACATATGTTAATCGGTTTTGGAGCTGACCTTTTCCAACTGAAAAGAAATGTAAAACTAAGCCTCCTTCTTGAGCTAAAAAGGAGAGAAGGTTTGTCAGGAACTTAGGCTCAAGAACATAGAAGGGAAAAGTATCACTGACACCAGGGTGGATGAGGCCTCACAGCAGGAGCATTTGAGATGAATGCAGATGTCTAGAGAACCATACTAACCAGGGCTTTATGAAGTTTCAGTTTGGAGATTTGATTTAAAGGCAATTCAATCAAACTGACTCCCCAAATTGGGTCAACTATTGTGACAAAACACAAAGACTCCTTTTAAAAAAAAAATAATAATTCGATTGACTTTTCGGATCCAATTGACTTGTCAACCTAAATCGAAAATTTGAACCAAATTGGAGCCAAATTATCTACCTGCAATACATACAAAGCAATATAAGATGGTCTGGTACAAGGCTCAGCCACTGCAGGGTTTATTTCGTCTGGTGTATTGTGTGAATTTAGACAATTGTGACTTAGAAACAAATACAGCATAGGTTGGCATGATGCGCAAGCCTCCCTACTCTATATATCTTGTTTTAATGTTAGAGAGAGGGAGAGAGAAGAGGTGCAGAACAAAGTAAGTAATAGGTGTGTGGGGACTCTGGAAGTCCCTCACTTGATGAGGATCAAGGCAGGGTGCTGAACTGCCTATATCAGAAGGTACACTTCATAGATAGCAGTTTCTTCACAGACAGAGGCCCCATTTCTGAGCAAAGCAATCCTGTCACTGATTAGAAGTCTTTCTCAACCTTTTGACCCTGGAGGAACCCTTGAAATATGTTTCAGGCCTCAGGGAACCCCTGCAAATTCAGGCTCAAATGTAGGCCAGAAGTTACAAAATGATTATATTCGTTTCATGGGTAGGCCTGTCTATATGCATGAACGGTGCTCTTAAACTAAAAATAAAGCATGAAACTTACCTCTTTAATGTGAGGTTGCCCGAATTTGAAATATTTTTTTTTAAATAAATCACGATCTCCCAGGGAACCTCTAGTGACCTCTCGTGGAACCTAAGGGTTCTATAGAACCCTGGTTGAGAAACCCTGAATTAGAAGCTTTACTTGATGTGAAGTTGCTTCAAAGGGATATTTTGGGCTCTCCAAAAGACGTGAAGGACCTCTTTCAAAGTCTGTGCAGCATTTATTACTAATTCCCTTTTTAGGTTTTAGACTTTCAGGTTAGAAGGATATGAGAGCCAGGAGTTCAGCCACCACCTGCCTCTCCAATCAACTCATGGACTGAATGTAGGCAGCAGAAGAATTTGCACCCAATTCTGCAAGGACAAACTTTTTTTCTTTTGCAGATATCCATATTTAACATGTGTATTTGCAAGTGATGGGTCAGGTAGACAGTGCTGTCTACAACAGAACCAGGAGGACAAACCGTATTTTCTTCTCCCTGTGAAAAGCCAATTTCCGAAAAGGTCCTTCTTCTTTCACAGATAGAGAAAAATCATTATCATTAGCTAAGCCTTCTATTGTCCCTCTCTCATCCTGTCACTAAGATTCTTAGGATGCCACTATAATCTATTGCATGCTACAATTTTAGCCAAATCCATATTTTTCATTAAAAAAAAACAAAACTAAAATCCATTTTTGAAACAAAGGAAAGGAAGCTTTTAAACGTTTTGATTCGAAAGTAAGAAACCTTTGACAAGACAATGCGTGTATATGTGCTGACTTTAGCAGCATTTAATCCAGTAGTGTATTACTGTGCACTTGATCAGATACAAAACAATCAATGTGAATTATTACCAAGGAACCAGGAGATATTTTTGAAAAAATCTGTCAAAAAATGCAAAATTCAGGATAGCCAGATGAAATTAAAAGTGACTGCATTGATTTTGCAAGTGACTGTAAATTACATAGCAATATCACCCAGTTTTAAATTTGATCACACATAATATACTCCGGTGAAAGTTACTGCATTTTCAGAACAAGTAACTGTGATGCAGTAGGCAACATGACTAGTCTAAGGCCACAGCAATGGACTACTGCCAAGTACCAGTCTGCCCTTGAAGAACATCCAGAAGGTACAGCTGGTACAGAATGCAGCAGTGTGAGCAGTTACATGTGTACCTCTGTGAGTTGCATTGGTTGCCAGTATGCTTCTGCATTTAATTCAAGCTGCTGGTAATGACCCATAAAGTCCTTCATGGAATGGGGCTGGGTTATTTGAGGGACCACTTCTCCCCAATTATGTCTACTCACCTCATTAGGTCTGTCAGGAGAGCCAAGATCTGGATCCCATTGATTACAGAATGTCATCTGGCAGGACCCAGGAAGAGAGCCTTTTTCTGTCATAGCATCTGCCCTTTGAATGTGACTCTGCTGGCCTTTCATAAGGCCTTAAAGACATGGTTTTGTCACCATTTTGGGGATCTGGATGCATGGCAGAGCCCCTCAATCGTTATGTTAATTTGCTGTTGTTGGTTCTGTGTTTGCTCATTTGTTTTACCTTGGCTGCTGATTATGTGTGTGTGTGGTTATTTTTGTGATATGTTTTATGATGTTTATAACTGTTGTAAGCCACCCAGAGTGAGGAATTTGAGATGGGCAGCCATATAAATTGATTAATTGAATGAATGGCTGGCTGGCTGTCTGGCTGGCTAGGAATTACAGGAAGGCAGATTCTGATTGAAATTTAGGAGAAACTTCCTAATGGTAAAAGCAGTTGAACAGAGGAAGTGGTGAATGTATTCAAACAGAGGTGGGACAGTCATATATTGAGATGGTTTAATTTAGATTTCTACATTGAGTGAAGGGTCAGCCTCAATGGCCCAATGTCTGTGAAATACTATAAGAAGCTAAAAATGTTGAGCAGTCATCAGAAACCAGCTGCTCTGAAAATGCGAACAGCTTAATAATTTAAGGTCTTTTAGACATGATTCACCCATACCATTAAGCACTAATAATTGTATAAATCTAGCCAACCAGGACTGTGGTTTAGTTCAGTGTATGAACTAGGTCTTAGAATGCAATCCTATTGTTCTGGGGATAATGCCACAAATACTGAAGTTTAGAAGGTCCTAACCCTTTCCCACTTAGTGGACCCCTAGATTATTGAAAGCTTTTGAGGACAAAAGCAGGCAACATGCACTTGTGGGTATCATGATCCAAATAGTTTCTGAACCCAATTTCAATACAACTTTAATAGATGAAATATTGCAAGACTTAAAATCTCATGAGAACTTGATAGATTTGGGGCTGGAATGAAAAAAATCTTATGAGAACTGAACATTAAAAATGGTAATATTATTCTGGAACACACACAAGTGATGGACTGCATACTCTCATAAACCAGTAAAGTTCCATGTCACAAGTCCGGAAGTATTAGTGTCATCCGGCCCTTTTCTATTTCTCCTTCTGAGCTAGCTCTTATTAAGCTTGGAAAATCCCAACTCTGAAAAGTCCCCAGGGGCATAGAGGACCTGTGGAGGGTCGAAGTATCCAGCCTTCTGTCAAACATCAAATATTGATTCACGCATCACACCAAGGCATGGTTTGCTTAACCAAACTGTTGAGCAAGATAGGTTCACACAGTGCAACAAACAAAATAGCTCATTATAGTTCAGTACAATGTGTGAGTCCAAGCTAAGTGTCAGATGAGACTCTAGTTTACTTTTTCTGACTTTCTCCTTTTCTCTTTTTATGCTAAGTCTATTGAGATCGTAAATCTTATGGCAAAGTCCACCTAGTTTTTATATGATATATACTTTTTTCGGCTGGAAATCTTTCAGACTGGAGAGTTAGGTATAAAATAAAGAAGAATAAACAAGTAACAACTCCCAATCGAAATTTAAATGTTATAGGGTCATAGTCATATCTGAAGGAGTGCCTTCAATATTAAACATAACACTGTACTCCAGGATCCATATGAAGAAAACTACATATTTAAAACTTATATTTATTTGCACAACTTTATACCACTTCAGTCATAGATGACTGTAAATTATTTGCAGACTATAATATCTCTGTCTTGGCTATTCACGTATGAGTATTTCATATATTAAGAGTGCAGTCAGTTGGAAGCTGATGAAATGCAACCCTCTTTACAGTCATTACAAACTTTTGGGAGATAAAGGGATACCTTAATTAGAAAACTAAACTCATCTTCTAAAGCAAAACATTTTTCTCCCATGCACTTAAACCCATACCTATTAATAAAGTTCCATCATTATGAGTCTGGTCATTTGAAAGCATTTTTTAAAAAACGTAATTGAACAATTATTAGTGTCATGTTGCCAGAGGGCATTATTTGACAAGAGATTTATATGATGGGCAATTACAGCCACTCAACCTTGAAGGAGAGATAATTTTATCTTCTGATGGGAACAAATTGCCATACAGTTAAGCTTTAAAAATAATAATAATAATAAAGCAACCAGAAGTTTATGTGAAAGATTTAGAAAAGAAAAGGAAATTAGGTTACAGTTTCCAAAAGGTTGCACTAGCAATTTAATGTCTTGGTTACCAAGTGAAAAAAACAATAGAGTGTTTCTGTAAAGTATGATTATTATATAATTATATCCTAGAGAAAGCTCAACAGGTAGAATAAAAAGTCTGGAGGATTACAAAACTGCACATTTGTAGTGATACTTGCTAGATCATAAACTTCTTGATCATCATTGCAGTACAATACCCACACTGGAGGGAAATTACTTCCCATTCCACTTAGGCCAATTTGACAAAGAAAAGAAGGAGCATTGTTGGGTTCTTGAAGTTCTCTGAGATTGGTTGTTTTCCTGCAGATGTTTTGTTACTAGCAGGGCCACAACTGGGAGGGGGGGCAAGCGGGGCATGTGCCCCAGGCACTGCACTGGGGGGGGGGGGTACCAAAATGGGCGTGGAATCCATGTTTGCCCTGGGTGACACAGACCCTTATTGCTGCCCTGGTTACTAGGCTAGGTTACATCATCAGTGCAGAAGGGAGTGAAACTTCCTGGCTATTCTACTAGCTTTGGATGAGGTTTTGTTTCTTGTTTGATGTTCTTGTTGATCTGGTGGAACAATCAAGGAAGAAACAATATCCCACCTGAAAGGCAATCAAGAGGAAACAATACCTCAACAAGGCTAGCAGGAGAAGTTTCATCATAAAAACAGCTAGCAAACTCCATCTCCTCCTGCATTGATGATGTGATCTAGCCTATTAATGAAACATCTTCAGGAAGAGAAGCAAGATCAGAGAATACCAAGAAGCCAACAATACGACCTTGAGCGACTTATATTCCCTCCTGCAGCAGAAATAAGCATACATTTGGGTTCATCCCCTGGCTGGATCAGAATCACCTCGTCATCCTGGTGTCTTTTACTAGGAGAATTTCTACCCCAGCCACTATCTGTCTATCTCCTGAAAGTAGGTTTAATAGGATGAGGATGGAGAATGGGATTGGAGCCGCTGACAACCCCTAACTGGGGGTGGGGGGATGTCCTTCTCCATGGAGCACAGAGCTTTCCGCAAGATGCACATGGATCAGTGAGGCAGGAAAGGGATACTTGCCTCGCCAGGCAGGATTAGCTAAATTAGCTCAATCAACAGGATAAGAGATGTTGCAATTGACTGCACACACAGTGAAGGACCAGAGACATGCCAGAGGAACTCTTTGCATTGCTTCCATGTGGGAAGTTTCAGCAAACCGGTTTTCTAATCCAACAGGGAACTCTGTTCCTCATCATGGAAAATACAAGCCAGCATGCAGACTGACTTTTAACTTCAGAAGCAAAAAAGCAGAAGAAGGAAGCATTTGGGGAAAAAGTACTTTTCAAAAACATATACTGCTGTTGCAGATAAGGATAGCAAAATGAAATTTTGTATACAGCAAAATTTATCAGAAGAATTAGAGAAGAATCTTAGGGTATTGGACAAGTATAAGTTCTATACTGTTAGAGCCATGTATCACACTAAATCATACTATGGATGGCTTAGTTGTGCTTCATTCACATATCGTGTTGACCAATGGTTAATTTAACTGTGACTTATAGAATTAACCTGATTTTCTGGATTTCTGCTAACATTTTATCTTAAAGTAAGTGTTCTAACAGGATATGTGAAATATGTTTGGTTGAAATGCTCCTTCAATAAACTCACAATCTAGAAAGCAGGATTATTGCAGCAAGAAAGTAGTTAGGTTACAGAATTTGGAAATTGTCTATCTGTATCTTGGTCCTCATTTCTCCGCAAGTATGTTTAAGGCAGGGCCTTCCTCACTGCTTTTTCTAACTGAGTCTTGGTTTAATGGGGAGGACATTAATTTATTATTTGATACCACAAAAATGTCCATCTGTTCCTGTTCTACAATATTTCGCAAATGCCTGTTTCTATTGCCAGGGTCACAGAATTCCATCATATTAATTTTACCCTAATTTTTGGCATCTGAAGTGATTTACATCATTTGCACAATGATATCACCATACAGACACTAACATTTTGGGAATTAGTCTCCTTATTCTAGGAGACTGGAATGCTAAAGTTGCAAGTAAAATAACAAACAGAAAAATTTGGTCTCAAAATACAAAGCACAGCAGGATACAGACTAATGGAGTTCTGCTAAGAAAATTCAGTGCTTATAATTAATACCTCATTTCAACAATTTTTTTTTAAAAAGACATTACCAAAGACACAACACTGCAATAAAATTGGCTATATACTTTCCAAGCAAAGCTCTATTCAACCAGCAAAGACAAGACCTGGTGCTAACCGTGGCATAGATCACAAACTTTTTCTTGCCAGATTGCAACTTATATTAGAGAAGAGAAATAAAACCATCAGACCAACAAGATGCAATCTCACTAATATTCCACATGTTTATGCAGAGAAGGTAAAGAATAGAGTTAACAGATTAGATTTGATAAATAGAATTCCTGAAGGACTCTGGACTGATATTTGTGACATCATTAAAGGTAAGGAAAACAAGAATATCTTGAAACCCAAAAAGCAAAAGAACATGAAATGGCTGTCTGCTGATATGATAAAAATAGTGAAGAATGGTAGAAAGGAGGGGGGGAGGTCAATTAAATGCTACTTTCAAAGAAAAGACAAGGAGGTAGTATACAAAAAGGAGCTGTTTCAGCAAAAACAGTGCAAAGAAATTGAGGATAACAGCTGAATGGTAAAGACAAGACACTGAAGAAAATTACAAAAATCAAGGGAAAGTATGATGCATATACAGGCATAATGAAGGGTAAAGAAAGCAAAAATGTACTGGAGAAAGAAGATATAAAGAAGATATAGCGTGAATAAACCAAAGAATTTTACGCCCCCAAAATTTCCCAGAATCAATTATACATACAAATGCCTGGTCATTATAGCCAGATATGGTAGAAAGTGAGGTTAAATGGACCCTAGAAAATATTTTTAACAACAAAGCTGCAGGAATTGGCGAAATAGCCACAGAACTGTTTAGAACATGATGCATTTAAAGTGTTACGCCTTTTGTAAGCAGATGGGGAAAACACAGCAGTATTAAGGACAGGAAAAGATTAATTTATACTGCTATTCCCAGAGAAAGGCCAGGCTAAAGAATGCTCAAACTATTGAATAATTTCACTTATCTCCCATGCTGGTAAGATAATATTCAAGATTTTACAATCTTCAACAATAGATGGAATAAGAACTGTTAGATTTACAAACTGGATTTGGAATAGGAAGGAGTACCTGAGATCACATTGCTAACATCTAAAGAACAGGTTAGTACTGTAATAGGTTGAAGTACAGGTAGTCCTCACTTGCTGACCACTTGTTCAGAAACCGTTCGAAATTACGATGGTGCTGAAAAATTAAACTTACAACTGGTCCTCAAAATTGCAGCTGTCGCAGTGTCCCCACAGTCACATGATCATGATTTGGGTGCTTAACAACTGGTGCACATTTATGATGGTTGCAGTGTCCCACGGTCACATGATTGCCATTTGCGACCTTCACAGCTGGCTTCTGACAAGTGAAGTCAGTGGGGAAGCCAGCAGGAAGTTGCAAGTTGTGGTCACCATCACGTGACATCATGCTTAACAACCCACAGTGATGCCAGAGCCAGAATTTATATTATAAGTCAGCGTGGTCACATGATGTCATTCTTAATTACTGTGCCACTTAGCGACATAGTTGCCAGTCCCTATTGTGGTCGGTAAGTGAGGACTACCTGTAGTAACTGTCATGAGTACTGATGGCGAGCAGGAGGGGGCCCCTATCCAGGGGGGAAAACGCATGCGTAGTACTGAGGAGTTGAGCAGCCATTCAAAGAGACATAGAACAGACCCGCCTTGACTTTTGGGGTTTATCTGTCTGGGTTTTTCCCACGCTTCTTCAGTTTGTTAGGATTTTCTGCCTTATGTAGCAGTAATAAACACTAGAGACCTATTCCTCATCTCAGCGTGATTCCTGACTGTTAGGACAGTAACAGACTGAATCTTCCTAGGCTAAACAACTCAGAGATGGCAACTATAGTTATAAAATAAAATAAAAACGTATCTGCTACTTGGAAGAAAGGCTATGATAAGCATAGACAAAATATTCATGTGCAGAGATACTGTACTGACAATAATAGTTTGCATTATCAATGCCATGATTTTCCTAATTATAACATACAGTGGTGAAAGCTGGATCATCAGAAATACTGAATGAAAGAAAAACGTTTTAGAATTGTGGTCCTTGAGAAAATTGTTGAGGATACCTCAGTCTGCAAGAAGAATAAATCATTCAGTATTAGATGAAGTAAAATCAGAATGCTGACAGGAAGCATTAATCATGAAACCAAAACTTAGATACCTTGAACTCATACCTGAGATTCTAAAACTACTACATACATTATTTTTTCCATGTCTGTCTCTAACCAGAAGCTATCCAAATTAGGAGACAAATTATGAACGCTTCCACAACCCAACTGCTAGGTTTCTTTCTAATGTGTATCTTTATGTAATAAAGAAAAGATGTTTGGTAGATTCCACCACCAGACTGATATATGTTCTCAATAAATTAGCTTCATTATCTAGCACTTGGGATTGCATTCATGTAGGTTTTTAAAAAGTTTCTGCCTTCAGACTCCACACAGGCCATTGAGTACAGTTTCTTGATATATTCTTCTCTGCTAGACATTGAAATCTTACTCATAAATTTTCAAAAGCATTCAATATCTCAGTGAAATATGGAACCCAGCTGATGTTTTCATAGTTTAGTTTAGTAGTTTATTACAGCCAAAGGCCAACAACTTAAAATAGCTTACAAGCATTAAACTGTCCAGACAGTAAAATATACATAATGAAATAGATATTAACATAATAAATCAGATAACAACAGTGTAAAAGCAGTGGGAAACTATTTACTATTGCTGTTTAGAACTGGATCACCTGTTTTGCTGGCCTACCTTCATCATCTTTTACCATACCATACAGGCCAATATAGAAAGATTTACCATCTTATATTTTGTAACAGGCTTCTTGCCCACAAGTAAACAAGAATTTATTCTGATGGGCAGGGAAGTGTGATAATAGGGGCAAAATATGTTTACTGCACAGATGCCTATAACATTTGCAGTATGACAGGACATTCCCAGCAGCCTCAGCCTTTCCTAAACCACTAGGGCAAATGCATTCCTTATAAGGTGTCCTATTAAATCTGCCTTCCAGCGGAATAGAATATTAAATCAAGCCTGAAAGAAACTTCTGTGATGTTAAGGCTGTTCCAAAGTAAAGCAATGTTTGGCTGGCCGAGGACTTCACTCCCACACTCCAGGGATCCAGCTGTTAGGAACTAAACTGAACTCATTTTGCCATTCACTATCCAGATCTGCTATTTAAAGTGTGACCTGCCTTGACTGTAATCCATGGAGAGCAAGAATTCTGGTTAAGTTATGAACCTAACCTTCCCATCTTAAGAGGTAAATTATCTGATGAAAAAACTAGCCTTCCTTTCAATTATGTACTGTAACTAATTAATGATATTGTTGACAGGAAGTTCCAGTCAGTTCCAGTTTGACTAACACAACTTTCTAAAGATAATTTGTGAGAAAACCCCAGCTTCTCCAGCTACCCATAAATTGCCCAATCCTAAGCCAAAGAATGGAAATAGGCATTGTGGGTCTCCATTAGATTTCTCTTACCCCATAAAAAAAGATTGAAAGAGTTCTGAGTGGGTTACATAACAAAACACATTAAATCATAAGGCATCTGGCAGCATCTTTTCCAACTAACACATTTTATTAAAAAGGCATAAGCTTTCATGAGCTCCTCCTTCATTAGGAGCACAGAGTGGCTTGACTGATGTAGGATTTAATTGGGTTGTGGCAAAGCAGTGAATCTAGTCAATGTGCTTGATAAAACCATGGTTTATGTCTATGCATGTTCTGCACATCAAGTAAGGATATGAATGAACTGGAGGGATTGCTATAAGATATCTTTAACAGGTCAAATAATGAGATTTCAAGGAAAAAGACAGAGATGAGAAGCAGGCGGATACTTTAACCAAGATAAAATTAGGATTTTTTTAAAAAAAAAATGTTCCCTGCCCTGTGGTGAACAATCATCTTTAGAATTAGAAACATAATAGAATTTACTTTAGCCCGGTGGTATTCAGTGTATTTTGCTTGTTAAAGAAACAGCAGGCAAGACATCACAAATGAAGTAACTTAGAATTATTCAAACCATCATATTAAAAAACTGCAGTGTTAATTACAGTGTCACGACAATGGCAGCCCAGCCCTGAATAATGATGCTATAGGAGAAAGATTGGAAGTAGTGAGAAAAAAAAAAAAAGGTTTGATTTGGCATATTGGGAATTGTGTTAAGAATTAAGATAACTGTAAAATAATGACATTTAAGACATTGTGAACTGGAAAACTTCAAAGAAGAATAATTTTAATGATGCAATTTTTTACCATTGTAGAATGATTATGCAAAATAGCTTTCCACTTCCTCTAAACCTGTTTCTCAGAGTTGTCACAATAACTACCATCTAACTATGAAAAACACATAGGAAAATAATCACAAAATAATCATTGAGACAAATCTGAGGCTGTTTCCTGTGACACAGTTAGTGGTCACCTAAACTCTTATGCAGGACATTGAAGTGCATTGAGAGCCACAGTGTGCAGCAGGGAGGTGAAGAGAACCAGTCTGAAAGTAGAAGATGGGGTGGAATTGTTCACAACTGTGCCAGAAATAAAGGACAGCAGATTTAAATTACAAGGAAATAGAATTTGGTTAACAGAAAGAGCTGTCCAGGGATGGAACAGACTGCCTCAGAAGATGGTGGGTTCCTTCATGTACAGTAAGTGTTGAAACAGAAGCTGAATATTGAAGATGCTATAGTAGCAGATTCTTACTCTGTGCAGCAGACTAGGCAAGATGATCTCTGAGATCCTTTCCAATCCTCACGTTCTATGATTCTACATGTATTACATGGAATCCATACACATTGAAAATAGTGAGATAGTGTTAGTGCTTTCTTCAAATTCCATAATAGCTAGTTGATCCATTCCACTTTCCTCCACTGCTGACAGCCAGTATTGTGAAGACAAGATAGATAGATAGATAGATAGATAGATAGATAGATAGATAGATAGATAGATAGATAGATAGATAATCATATGGCATAGCAGTTTGGTGTTCATGCTGCTTTTTCTTGCTGGGAAATCCTTGTGAGGTCCAGCAGCCAGATGTGTAGACTATTTAGCCGTGACAAGTCATGTTGCCCGGAGTGCACCACAAGGAGACTAGTCTACATTGCACCGAGTTGGGCTGAGAGAGAGGGACTGGCCCAAGGTCACCCAGTCGGTTTTCATGCCCAAGGCAGGACTAGAACTCACAGACTCCTGGTTCCACAGAGCACCATAACCACTAGACCAAACTGGCTCTCAAGAGAGAGAATTACCAAATGCTATGATTTTATTATGTGCCATCAAGTTGGTGTCAACTCTTAGCAACCACATACATAGACCACCTCCAGGATTATCTGTGTACTCATCACTGCATGACATCCTCTTCTCTTTCTTTCTACCTTTCCCAGCATTGTAGATTTCTCAAGAGAGCTAGGTCTTTACATAGTGTGTTCTAAATATGATACATTCGAGCCTGGTCATTTGTGCCTTGAGTGAGAACTCTGGATTGGTTTGTTCTATGAGCCATTTGTTTGTTTTCTTGGCTATTGTCAGCCTTCCTAGGTAGACCAGAGAGGCAACATGACCAGATGAGCTAATTGTACTTTATTGCATGACTACATTACCAGAATCTTGCAAGTCTGAAAGTACAAATCTCCTGCTGTCTCTTTTACAGTTTGAGAAGTTAGGGAGGGTTCCTTTTGAGCCTCTTTCTCTGCCCATTATGCAGTTGGGAGCTATGCCCCCTCTTATCTGACCATCCCCTTCGCCCCGCCTCTCAATGTCTTTCTAACATACCATTACAGCTATTCACAGTATCCTCAGGAGTCTTCTCCAACACCAAAGTTCAAAACCATCAATACTTTTACTACCCTGCTTCTTCAAAATCCTTCTTCCACTTCCATAGAGTATCACAGGGAAAATCACTGCCTACATAATTTTGATCTTTGCAGGAAAAACACATCACAGGATCTGAATATCTTTTCCAAGGCCTTCCTTGCTACCCTTCCAAGTGTTAATCTGCAGTGTATTTCTTGACTGCCAGTTCCTTTATAACTGATGGTCAAGGATTGATTTTATTTTGATTTTATAACAAAGAATACTCTATTTTACACAGGACTGATATAATGTGAACATCTAAGGTACAATACTATCAACACTGAAAGATAGGCAACTTTTTACAGTGAGCTAGGGATCACATTTAGGAGACAGAGCCAACAGTTCTCCAGGGAAACTCCATCATGAGTATCTGAACTCAGACACTGGGTATCTCCAACTGAATGAACGTATCACATTAAGCCTAAGTGGCATTTGCTTGTTTTTATCTTACAGCATGAAGACTTTAAATCACCAGATTTTTGTAAACTATCTTTGAAAGGAGGTAATGGTTGCCATTAACAATATCCACAAAGGGTCCAAGGTTGTCAGCTGCATTATGGACTATTTGTGCTCCAATTCGGAGTAAATTAGGTCATTCATCATGCAAGAGGGATAGACCAATCTCTCAACTGTTTTTCTGCTTGACTATCAGAAGAAGCTGACCTTTCTATTAAATTCTCTGGTGCAGATTCTTCTCCATTAATATTCAACAGAAAGGAAAGAGAAAAGGAGAGTGAAAAGTATACCTGAAGTTCTTCTGTGTTGCCACTACCTTCTGACCTTGATTATTTTTTATGACCCAATTATTTATTTAACCTGCAGTGAGAAAGATATCCAGTCTAGGATCATTAAGCAGCCGACTAATTTCAAAACTGCTTGAAACGTAAATTATTTTAAGCATGACGGGACACTGATATGCAGAGAAGGCAGCCTCATTCATTTCTTTGTCATTAACTCACATAATTTCATGCCTTTTTATCTGCCAATTATGTAATGTGTTTCTTGTCTGAAAAGAAGAAACTTTCTAGTTACTTCAAAGCAAGGAAAGAGACTGGGGATTTGGGTTCCTTCAGTCTTTCATAACATACAGAAGAGAGCAAATAAATAGACAGAAAGTTAATTGGTGAGCCCAGCAATGCAGGCAAACTCAGTTATTGTGGCAAAATCCGTGAACGATGGTTAAAACAGTCTATGATTTACAGTGTTCTGACATGTGAACTCATACTCTGAAGTATAAAGCCTTTATGTATATATATATGACATATCACTGATAGAGTTTTATGGTCTGTATTTTGGTTCATGCTAAGTCATGGCTAATGAAAGAGCCATGAGAAGAACAGTTTGCATTGTGACTGCTTTTTGAAATATATATGTTGTTTCTAAAAACAGATAAATAGGAAGAGTAATATATTCATATTTGGTCTTTTCACATATCGTACACGCAAAACGGTATGGTCTCCGGAATGGGAGAGTATGCTGCGGTCATAAAATATGACTTCCTCCCTCTGTCTATGGTAAGAGCAGGACTGTCCCTTAGAATCCCTACAGAAGGAACAGGAACATCTACAGACATTGAGCTTTTGCTGTTAGCATCATGCCATTCCCTGAAAATTTCTCCTCTGAAGGAGAAACAACAGCAGAGAATTGAACCCAAGAGGTATCTGAACTGCATATTTGCATCTCCCAGCGGGACACAGTGCCAACCCAAGCATGGCCCCAGGAAATACACCTTTTGTTCACCTAATAAAAAGAGTGAACATCCTTCTGAATCCTAAACAGAGAAGGCTTCGGAAAATGCCGGTTTAAAAATACAGTGCATTCTAAAAACAAAAGCTTTGTAGGTCCAGAGTTCCCTCAGAGCCTTATAGATTGTTAGCAACTGTGCCAACATGAAGATGCCTCTCATCTCAAGTCCTCTCATCTCATGTCCTTGTCATCGTGTGAGTTAATGACAAAGGAATGAATGAGGCTGCCTTCTCTGCATATCAGTGTCCCGTCATGCTTAAAATAACTTACGTTTCAAGCAGTGTTTGTGCAATTTCAGGATGCTCTAGGTAACCACATTCTTAATCCATTGTCCACCCTCCCACTTTGCCATGAACCCAGATTCCAGGTGTCTCTGAACCTTCCTCTCTCAGCCCTAGGCCATATCTGCTTCTATAATCCTTTTGCCATGGGTACCTCTCCCCTGGCTCCTTGAAGAGACAAGATCTCTTCTGCTTATAAGACCTCGAATTTTATTATGCCATCGCTAAACAGGCCATTGAAAATATTTTATTAATGGCTTTAGGCCATAAAATGGAACTGTTAGTATATCTAATGGTGAAGAGGACAAACCAGAGGCACTCTGGGAGTGAGCTAAGAATTCATTGGGGAAAAAGTAAGATCAAGTCTATCTAGAGTTTTCTTACTATTACAAAATATGCCAAAAAGTATACTAGCAACATAGCTGGTGTATTTTTTTAAAAAAATTATTTTTTTACCTACTACATTGTGCCTGTAAGAAGGGAAATGTTAAAAAGAAAAGGAAAAATATCACCAACTTACTGTCTGTCAGTGCAAGCCCAGAAAGGCATAAGAAATGGTTATTCTTCCATCATGAATTCTCCTTATTCTGCCCTTTCTGGATTGCTGTATCCCCAAATATTAAAAGGCACAAATGGGGATCAAGAATTAAATACACTTTCCCTATTCCAATCCTCCATGAAGTCCAAAGGTCTGAATTTAAATCCTAAACGTATAAAATAAATTCATGCATGCAACTTCTATCTGTGCCACTGGGCAAAGGTAGGACTTGGATGTTCAGATCAATGTGTGGGATTGGGAGAAAGGTGTTTGAATAGGTGAAAAGATTTGAGCCAAATGGATGAAGAATATAGGGTTGGATCTGGCCATGGCTTTCATGGAAGGTCTTATAAACTGCCTTGTATTGTGTGCTTTTTGAGAATAATAAGAACTAAATCTTATGTGTTTTATAGCACATGCTACTAATGTTTTACCTATTTTCATACTATAGTGTGAGAGGCGAAAGGTCCCCCGGGCAAGCACCGAGTCATGTCTGACCCTTTGGGGGGACACCGCTTTTGCAACATTTTCTTGGCAGATTATAGAGTGGGGTTGTTTGCCATTGTCTTCCCCAGTCCTCACCTTCCCCAGCAAGCTGGGCGCTCATTTTACTGACCTCAGAAGTATGGAAGGCTGAGTTGACCTGAGCTGGCTACCTGAGAATCCAGCTTCTGCTGGGATCGAACTCGGGTCGTGGGGAGAGTTTCGGTTGCAATACTGCTGCCTACCACTCTGCGCCACACAAGGCTGTTCTTTCTTCATACTATTAGTAATATGTTTAATTCTATTCACCTATGTAGGTTCATCAAGTAGCTTGTTTTTTTTTTAATCCAAACATGGACGTTTTATGAATTTCTGGAAATAATTTTATAAATTCTCTTGGCTGAGAAGTCAGGAACTCCAGCAGCTTGAAGCAGAATAAATCTACCCAATGATAGGCATGGGATGGGTTTCTGTTTGGTCTTCTACAAAGTTGCACAAAAATATAAGGCAGGAAGAGGACATAGTTTCATGCAGGAAAAAAACAAACAAACATCATTGGCTAGCCTTGATGTTTTAAGTAAATTAGACATCATTTTTTCTGGACAAAGAAATTAGGGGATGATTTATCCAGGGAAAGATAAAATCTTCAGCAATTTCTTAAGAATTCCCCTGTGACTGAATCCCCCAGCCCCAAGGAGTTCCTTTCTAATCTCTTCTCCTGGGTTTTAATGGAAGTCGGGAAGCCAGAGATGTGGTTACGCCATGAAAAAAAGAAGTCATTCTCTCTCTTACACACACACACACACACAAGCACACACACAAAAATCACCTCCTGGCCAGTTTCATTACTAAGTAGTATAATATCACACTCAGGAGAATTTCTCTGAAATTCTTACCCAAAAGCAACTTCTTTCATCAAAGTGAATAAAAACTAGTTTCAAAAAGCAAGGAAATTTCATTGAACAGCACTAGTTTCAAGCAACTTGGGGCACAGAATGGTTTACAAACATTCCCTGTGAAGCCAGACCAGTCTTTAATACGCAGGCTAAACAAATTCCATCATCTTACACCCATTTTTTTTTCTTCCCTCCACACTTAAAAAAACAACAGAGAATTTTTTGTGCTCTAGAGTTGGGTTTGAATCAGGATTTGAAAGGCTCAAAATATTGACAGCATTCTGAACCATTTACCTCTCAGGTCTGATTTCAAGGCATTAGTTACCTTTGACAAAGAATTACAAAGAAATATTCCTCCAGATTTTTGAGAGTATAGAAGGCATTCATTATTAATATGACTATGTACTTCCCTTTTCCTTTTTCAAAACTCTACAGGACTTGTGTCAGAACCATTTGAAGGGGGAAACTGAGCATCAAAAGCTGATGTTTTATGACATGTCACCTCAGCAGTCAGTCTTAAAAAGCACCCAGTTTTATTTAAACTTTCTTTTTTCCCCTATATTGGTTCCCGCCAAACTCTACAACCAGTCATATTTGGGTACATATGTAAAAACATTCTAGAGATTTCAGAAGAGTAAGAGTCATGCTGATCAGCCAATAATAACAATAATGTGCATTGCATTATTACAGACTCTTCCCTAGGTGGGAATTTCTATTCACAGTTTTCTTATGTATCATTTATTTTATTATGTGTTGCAGTGTCCCCAAAATGTATGGTTCTCTTCTTACTTCTCCTCAGTTTATTGTTCGAAAGAATAAACTTAGAATACTGTTGTTGTTGTTTTAATTTACTACTGAAATTCTGGGTAAATGGATCTGCTCTTCAGAGTATATATTTTGTGTCAGATCATTCTGAATATTCTATAATCTTGCCCTCTAATCACAAATGGAAGAGTTTAATTCATACTGACAGAGTGTGGGATGGAAATGTAAGGGAAGTGGCAGAGCACAAGAGGTAGGGAAGGAAATTAGGCCAAAAGCGGGGAGACAGGGAAGGATTCCTATGTGGCCCCTTGAAGAGGAGGTGTGGGAAGACAGACCATTCTCTCAAATATTCCGTGTCAAGTTGTGAACTGGATCAATTCCAACCCTGTTCTGTTGGGAAGGGAAAAAGATACTGCTATCTATACAATTCAGTTCACATCAACTTGTATACCACTTCTTAGTCAATATAGGGGAAAAGTACTTTCTTTCACAATTTTTATTCAAAAGAGAATGCGGGTGAAATTTCATGGGTGTGCAGGTATGTTCCTGTGCTCATTTAGAAACAAGACGGCCAAAGAGAGTGTATGTAAATGTCTTGTTTTTCACAGGGAGGTTAAACCAGCCCTGTTGGTGGATTTGTTAGTTTTAGTCCTTATTGACTGAAATGTAATATGATTTTTAATTACTATTAGTAGTAGTAGTGGCAGTATTTCAGAATATTACTATTAAGTTGGGCCGGTCTGCAACCTGTGTAGAATATAAATAAATGGAAAACTACCCACACAGGAAATTGGAAAGAAATGGGCAAGAATCCTTGGAATAAAGCAGAAGCCTTCTGCAGAAGACAAAAACATTTGAAAAGTGCTGGGCTAGAGGATCCTTATCAGTTTCCAATGCATTCTTTCCTCAGTCAGATCCATCTTGTTCCACTTTAACCTCTCTTTCTCTCTTTACATATTAAAAAAAGAAAAAAGAACTGATGCTCCTGCAAGAAACTGCTCTAGTTTCTGGGTCAGTGGAGGATTCTAAAAAGAACCAACACTTATAATCTTGCTGAGAGGGCAATTAAAAAAAAATCCATAAAGTGAGAGGTTAGGAACAGACACCCCCTGTCTACACATAGTCATCCTAATCTGTATTGACTATTGCATGTTTACAGTTAAGTAAACAAAATGAGAAAAGTGAAGGCACATGTAATTGGTATATCATCCAGTTGACTGGCAGAAAGAGCAACAACCCCATTTTTAGTAGCCCAAGCAGCAGTGCAAAAACAAGCATCAAAGGAAGATTTATTCCACCTGCTATACCTCCCCAATTCACAGTTGTTACTTCCAACTTCACCCTCCCCTTTCCTAGCAATGTGGTTGTCTTGATAACTGTCATGGGCACTGATGGTGAGCAGGAGGGGGCCCCTATCCAGGGGGGAAAACGCATGTGTAGTTTAGAGACTTTGAGCAGCCATTCAAAGAGACACAGAACAGACCCACCCTGACTTTTGTGGGTTTATCTGTCTGGGTTTTCTCGCGCTTCTTCAGTTTGTTAGGATTTTCTGTCTAATGTAGCAGTAATAAAACACTAGAGACCTACTCCTCGTCTCAGCGTGGTTCCTGCTTGTTAGGACAATAACCATTGCAAATGTATTCACTGTCTATGTTAACAGCATGAGCACAAGAATCACTGGCATGGGGGGAAAAAACCTGTCACAGATTTGTTTTCAAGCAGACTGGTGCAATTGTCAAAATGGAATCCATCCTGACAGGTACTTTATTCACAGACTGCAGGAAATTCTGTGTGGAAAGATTTCTCATCTCAAAATGTGCATATGAAATTTGCCAGAAGCAGCATGTAACCATGTTGATGCTGGAGAGAAAAGTTCACGCAAAGACATGTATATTAGATAAAGATGTGTGCCATGTGCACACATGTACTGTATATTAAGGCAAGGGGCATGAAAAAAATAAATGGAGATTTTCTTGAGAATTCTTTTAGATGTGTGGAATGGTGGGTAATTCTGGTGGAGAAGACTTGGGATTGGCTAGTGCCTTGAAGTGCCCCTCCTACGCAATGACTGAATGAGACCATAGCCATCAGGATTTTACTATATTTGGTAGTTTTTAAAATTGTTTTAGTCTATATTTTATATTGGAATTTTATGATATAGTTATTGTTTTATGTTGTAAACCGCCCAGAGTCCTCTGTTCAGAGGAGATGGGCGGTGACAAATTTGATAAATAAATAAATAAAGGTTGAACGCATATTGTACTGATGCAGAACGTATATAGAGGGGTCCATCTGTATTCAAGGAGCTGCCCCTGGCATTGGCTGAGATGAAGGAACTGCAGATGAAACAGAAGACATTGTCTAGAAAGTGTTAAATATATTACGAATTCCTTGAAAAATGCATTTGTTCAGATGGTCCATATGGAAACAAAAGGGTATAAAAAAATCATATCGTTGGAAAAGGGAGGTAATGAATGTAACACTGGTGGACACAAAATCCAAGAGATAGGAGTTTCTGGTCACTGCATAGACCTCAAAGAAGCATTCTGAAGTGTCAATCAAGAGATTTTTTTTTCCTCCTTTGGGAATTGAAGAATTCTATCAAAACAAAAAAAAACTTTTTTCTTATGAAGTCTGAGCTGGAAGATACATAAAGGCCCACCATGGCAGATGGGTCCTTTAGAATGGTTCATTAAATAAATGGGAGCTTGTGCATGAACACTGCATTTCCATTGATGTCCAAAGGTTTACACAGGTCCTCAATAGTGAAGGGGCACCTACAAAGCTAAAGGACCAGATTTTGCTAACCAAGAGGTGGAACTAGAGTTGAATAAGAGAGAAGAAAAATAAAGGAACAAAGTCTCATCTCAAATCATCTGCAAGAGTGATCTCAGCCTCATTTTTATTCATCGTTTCAAAGACATACTCCTTATATTTTTCTGCTAGCGTACTAGTATTTACTTCTCTCCCCTAAAATAAGTCAGATGTCAGGTACTTGATGCTCAGATCAAAAGAAGCAGCACAGAAACACATGAATTTGGCACACATTGGCAAATATTTATTTCTGATATATGCAGCACACATATTTTTCTATTGCGTTATGCCATGAGCATCTAGATTGAAACATTCTATTTTTTCCCACCTGAAATACAAAAGGGAATGGGGCAATTGCATTAATTAAAATTGCTTTTTTTCCCCCATGCAGTGATAGTGATGCTGTTTGCAGCGGAACCACGTTTTCCCCTGAAATGTATGTTAATTGACTTATTCCACCCCCACCTCTACATGCCCAAGAAAGGAGATAGATGAATCTATATTGGCAGCCAGACCCACAATTCTACATTCTCCGCAGCGGAAGTACATGAATTCTCCATTCAAACAAGCACTGTTTTTTTTACAAGTGTTAAAAGAGATGTTTTAGACTTTTTTTCAATTTTGTGAAAGGTGAAATGAGAAATTCTCCATTGGGTGAACTTCCTGAAAATAAAGCATAGATTAACTACATAAATTGGGAAATGGAGAGGAAGAGGGGATACAAGCTATGGCTTCAAGCCGTAACAGGCTTTTCTGGAAGGGTTGAAGCTGGTGAAGTGGAAATTCTCAAATAAAAAGGCTTTGTATAAACAAGGGACATTTGGCCAGGACAGTGACATGGCCATTAATTCAAAATATGGGATGTAAAAGTGTAATGGTATCTGGGAATAACCTTGAGGGACAAGGAGAAGAGATGCTGCCTAGAGAATGATCAGATAAAGAGGGAGGAGCCCACAACTGCTTAATGGTCAAATAAATAAACTTAGGAAGGATCCACCCTAATTGATCAGGCTGTAAAAAGAGATGGCAGGAGATTTGTACTCTCAGACTTGCAAGACTCTGTTAATATAAGGTAAAGGTAAAGGTTTCCCTTGACGTAAAGTCCAGTCGTGTCCGACTCTAGGGGGCGGTGCTCATCTCCGTTTCAAAGCCTTGGAGCCGGCGTTGTCCATAGGACACTTCCGGGTCATGTGGCCAGCATGACTCACGGAACGCCGTTACCTTCCCGCCGAAGCGGTACCAATTAATCTACTCACATTTGCATGTTTTCGAACTGCTTGGTGTGCAGGAACTGGGACGAGCAACGGGAGCTCACCCCGCCGCGCGGTTTCGAACCGCCGACCTTCCGATCGACAGCTCAGCGGTTTAACCCGCAGCGCCACCGCGTCCCTCTTCTGTTAATATAGCCTTACAATAAAGTAGAATTAGCTCACCTGGTCATGTTTCCTGTCTAGGGCTGACAAAAAGTTAAGGATTTATTATCTATGCTGATCAGAGGAGGTGGGTGGAACAAACAAGGAAGCCACATATTGCATTCACGTGAACAGGCTAAAAGAGATTCAGGCTTATGGCCTAGGACCTCAAGCCATGTGGATTTGCCCAACAGAGAGAAACTGTTCACCATAGTTTTTCATAGTTAAAGCTGAAAACTGTGTCCAAACCACATCCCAAGTGTTCCCTGGAGAAAGGGGATAGAATTGCTTCATTAAAAAAAAAATAATTAAGAAACCTTCTGTCTATTCTTGTTGCTGCAGTTGGGCGTTATGTTTGCAGAGTGGGTTGAATTCCTAGGGGTTTGGGTTGGTGTTCTCTGTCACGGCCTGAACTTAATACAATAGCCCCACGTGGGGCCGACATTTTCTTTCTGTGCTGATGGAAAGTAAAAACTTTCCAAAGAGAAGAACATCTCTGAACATAGATGCAAGAGATTGGCAGTGACCTTGGTTACCAAATAGCTAGAGGATGTGCTGGTAAGTGTCCTATTTTTCACTGTGCAATTATCACTCCATGGAAAAAAAAAAGTCTGGCAAACTGCAGTAAAGGGGAAAAATGGCAATCATCCTTTGGTTTTCACATAGTATGCGAAGTCAGGGGTTTTCCCCACACTCCCAGCTTTTTCCAAGATGGGAGCAAAACATGCTGCTTCAAAACCACCCGCAAACATGCTGCCCTCAGAGGAGCCACATTTTTTCCACTAGCAAGCCTCCACAGTTAAAACCTAAGGAAGAGGAAGAGATTCCCTGGTGCAAGGCTATAGCATAGTTACAACTATAGCATATAGTTACAACTATCAATAGCAACTTCATAGAATACTTTCCCGCCTGAACCACAAACAAAAGAACATTGGTAGCTGGAAAGTTCTGTTCTCTTCTTTCTCCATCTCCTACAGGATCACTTCGATCCCACTTCAAACTGCATTAATAACAGATGACTGTCACCAAGGTGTTATACCACTACTTTGTCAGCTGCACTGACTTTTAGTAGGTTTCCAGGTGTAATTCAAGGTGTGGTTATTACCTATAAAACCCTTCATACAGGGCCAGATTATTTGCAGGGCCACCTGTTTCCCATTAGTTCTCATCCCACCAAATCCATCAGAGTTGGCACACTTCAGATCACTTCTCTTAAGCAATGCCATCTAATGGGACCCAGGAAATTTGCCTTCTTTGTCAGGGCACCTGCCCGTGGAACAGGTACCCACCTAAGATTTGAATGGTTTCAATCCTATTGGTCTTTCATAGGCTCTGAAGACCTTAGTCCTCCTGGGGAGTTGTTTTCCTGGTTTGGTCTACCTAGTAGGGCTGGCACTACCTGATTCCAACTGACTCTGAGCAGCTCACAATATAAGACATGGAGGAGGAGGAGGAGGAGGATCTGGTCACTCTATACAACCTTAAACAAATATAAACAAAGACTTATCCAACAAAGAATTCCATCCTTCTCAACCCAAGGCCAGGGAGAATAATTATGACCAGATTTGATATTTAAAGTCTATAAAGATTCTTACACCATTATCATCTTTTATCATGTTTGTATATTAGAGAAAAATAAAGGAAGAAATGAGGGGCTAGATAAAAAGTTTGTACACTTCATCAAATTGGACATAACAGTTACTATAATAATGGCATTTGAGCATTCAAATGCTATGCCCGAACTGGAAGAGAATAAGACACCAAAGAGATTTGACTCGGAGGAACAGAATGCTCTTGACTTTGTGTCTGGAGATTCCAGCATGACCCTAGACTTAAGCATTCAACCCATGTCAGCATTATCATTTTCATCCTCAAAGTAAAAAGCCAGAGGAACAGGGAAGCATCAGTATAAATGAAGGGGCCCTTGGAGGGGATTTTCTACTTGGGAAGAGTGTAAGTATCCACTTTTAGTAGGCAATTGGGATTGAACAATGCTGGGTATGACCAGATGGGAACCTCCACCATAAAATCCTGTATTGGAGAGGTGTGTGTACATATGCCTTTAGTCATTTTTTATTCCTGGCAACTGCCTGGACAAGTCCCTGCAGTTTTTTTGGCAACATTTTCTGAAGGGTTTTGCTCTCACTTTACTCCAAGGGCTGAGAGACAGAGTGACTGGCCTAAAGTTCCCCAGCTGCCTTCCATGCCTAGGGCAGGAGTAGAATTCATGGTCTCCCAGTTTCTAGCTTGCTGCCTTAAACTACTACACAAAACTGACTCTTAATGAAGCCCTAAAAGAACTATAATATTAATAGTACACTTATGTGTCTTCAGGCTACTTACTTTATTTGAAAAAAAACCCACTCTGCCTGGATTTGAGAATGTGTTTTGTTCTGCTCACTGAACCTTGCCTCCCACCAGGGAAATGTATGTCTGTTGACTAGGATGGTGACTGCCTGGTGATTCACTTGTGAGCAAAATTCATACCTCAATACTATAATTTAGAATAATGTAATTTGACAAAAACATATAATAAAAGGCAAAAGTATGGCAATCTGAAATGTCTAAACTGTAGTTACACAATTAATACTGTACATATCGTAAAGCTAGTCCTAAAACTACAACTTGGCCAAGTGCCTAGAAGGACCAGCAGATATAATCTCTAAAAAATTGTCTAAGTTTAAAATACAACATATTAAAAATGGTTATTTGATAGTTTACATAAAGGATGGCATCTGCCAGCAGAAAGTTTATGAACTGGGTATCTGACCCAAATATTCATCAATAACCTAGTGTGTGTTCTTTTCTCTTATTACCTCATAAAAGATCCAGCACATAATGTTTAATGTACTTTTTCCTGACCACATGGACAAAAAACTGCCTTCATAATATCCCAGTGACATGGTTTAGAAGCATAAGAAAGTAAATGCCTCCTTAAGGGTGCATTAATAAAATTAGATTTATATTGTGAAACAAAACTGCTTTTCTTAATGAAGATAGTATAAGGAAAATTTAGAAACTTGGATCAAGTCAGTCCCTAGGGAAATGGTGGAAAGTGAAAAACAAGGGGGAAAAAATGACAGATTTAGTCATCCTTATTGGGGCCTGTGTATTATGCCCAGTTCCAAATTGTAACAGGGTCAGTTCTTCCATCATAAGATCTAATAGGAATTGTAGAAATTACATCTAATGTTTAAATTCTGTTTTTAATCTGGTGGCATTGGGGCATTTGTAAAAGGGAGTTATAAAATTACTGTCAAATGGCACTGTTACAGAAGAATGTTTTAAGACCTACAATCAATTTTGAACTTTAATCAGTTGAAGGTTTACAATACAATACAAATTGCCAATAGCAAAATCCCTTTATTTAAAACTTCAGTAAAAATTGCACTGATATGTATTCTGTTTTTTATTATAGATCAGGAGTTTGCTAAAATAAAGGAAAGGACTTCACTCTATTTTTTTCAAAAAGTTATAAATTTTTCACAGCACAGCAGGTATTGGCTTAGCCATTCCTTCTTATCCCAATGTCCCAATGCAATGACTTCAAAGGGACCTTGACAGCTGAAGTGATAACTGATGCTGGGCCAGGAAACTGGCTTACACACAAAATCAATATCATTTATAAAGATTAATGTCCACTTTTATTACTGCAGGAACTTTTGTCTTTCACAGCTTTCTCTTTCACTGGAAAACCTGCCAGGAACTGGCAAGTCTGCTGGATGGTGGTCTAACAAAAATTTCAGACACCGGCTTCAGACTGGAGGGAGTCTTATTCCCACTTGCATCCAACTTGTGAGACAGGATGATGAGTTGTTGAGGACAATTTCAACAGAAGTAAAATACTTTCCAAATTCTTCTTCTTCCCGGGAAACTACTTCACAATATTCACAAAAGTACACCTCAAAAAAATTTTTTCTTTTTAATCAGTTCCATCATGACCAGATCTCAGAGACTGCCTGGACAAGTCCCTGCAGTTTTCTTGGCAAGGTTTTACAGAATTGGGTTGCCATTGCCCCATCCTAGGGCTGAGAGTGAGGGACTGGCCCAAGGTTACCCAGCTGGCTTTGTGCCCAAGGCAGGACTAGAACTCACAGTCTCCTGGTTTCTAGCCTACCACAACACCAGACTATACCAAACTGGCTCTTACACCTCAAAATACCTCCACTCAAACCCAAACCCATTTTTGTTAGTTTGCTTACCAGTTTGGGAAATGAGATTAAATGGCTCCCTGACATTTTGAGACCATGATGTAGGCACTCAAAATTCAAGGACTGTAATGAGCACCTTACATAGTCACAGAATGACTGATGGGTATGACTAGTCATAAAACAAAGTAGAAGACAAACCAGCAAGGTTGCATCCTGCCACTTCCTCTAGTCTTCAATCATTCTGAACCTTCATCTTACCTTTCTTCTCTTTGTGGGGGGAGCAGGGTTGTGGGGCAGCTACTGGCTATGTTCATTTTCTGAGAATGCCCAAAGACCTATTTGGAATTTGCATTCTTTGAAATATAATTGAGGCTGATGCTTTGTTAGGTCAGCTTACATTTTAAATGTGATTTAAAATAAAATTATTAATTTTATTATTGAAAATAATTTTAATTAGATTTAAATATATTTTAAATGTATTTTTTTAAAAAAAGTTAAAGTGAACAATAACTTTATACATCTCTGTTCAAAACATTAATAAGTTCTTATTTTTATTTTAGCTTGTTAATTTTGCTGCTTCATTCAGAGGGTGTCATAGACCTGGATTCAATATACTTTCATTTTAACGTAAGAGTATAAGGTAGAGCAGTGTTTCTCAACCTTGGCAACTTTAAGCTGTGTGGATTTCAACTGTGTGGACAGCATGCTTTCTGGGAATTCTGGGAGTTGAAATTCTGGGAATTCTGGGAGTTGAAGTCCACACATCTTAAAGTTGCTAAGGTTGAGAAATACTGATGTAGAGTTTACCCATGATGAATACATTTTTGAATGGAGAACTATATCATAACATTCATAAAAGTGAAAACAAAAACATCTATTTGTCCTTATGAACTAGCAAGGAAAGTGTAATTCAATTGGTGATTTAAATAGAAATGAGTTGATTTGTCCTGATAATAAATAATATCTCCAACATCAGCCTAACTTTCTTCTCTCACCTCATGTATAAAGGGATACCTCCTTTTCTTATCTTGAATCTGAGTCATCTGGAGACATTGAAGAATGAATAGAGTGTAATAAAATGGGGTATGGTTCCTCCTATATGCTATAAATGTTCACAAGCAAACACTCAATATAACTCTAACTCTTTAAGGTTTTATCACGGGACTAAGATAAAGCTTGTATGTGTGCTTCTGCTGACTGTTGAGTAATTGAAGCTGGATCAAATTGCACCCAACTTTATTGCTCCTTACCAACTAATATCAAGAAAGAAATCAGTACTTTTGAACATGGCCTAGGTTCAATAAGAGGTTGGATGGAGTGGAACAAACTGGAATAAAAGTTGGAGACCCTGTTGGCAAATAATAAATTGGACTTAAGATAAAGGTTCCCCAAAAGAACAAGGCTATAATCTGAGAGAGCTCCTTGTACAACATCTGTCACTGGTGAAAGTGGTTGTGGCCAGAAGCATTTGGCAAAAGTATGCCTAACATACCAACAACAACCTTCCGCAAACCAACTGGATGTGGCAGGAGGTCTTCATTAAAACACATACTTTCTGTGGGTTTACCCTTTAAAAAAGTGTCCAGAAGTTGCAACTGGCTCACAGACTGATGATGTGAAAAACTGCTTCTCCTGTTTCAAACCTGAAGATTTCCTATTCGACCTCCTTTCACATTGTCCGAAGCTATGAATGTACTCCCTTGAGACCTTTGTTTGCCCCCTGCCCAAAACTCTTTCTTCTAAAGGCTACTAAATTTTAATAATCAACCAGTATTTTAGCTTTCAAAGGCTAGATTAAATAATGCTTCTATGCCACAGCAATTTTCAAGATCTGATCCAATTCCCATGCACTATATCAGCACTATACCCCATAAAATGGCATCTATATCTTCAAAAGCTGCTCAGGAAAGTTGTAAAATATTTGATGCATGAAAACATATAGTTTTCCAAACAACTCCTCTAGTATAACAGTTGTGAAATGCTGGAGAACAACAATAGCAATGGCAAGCGGGGGCAGGGGCGGGGGCGGGAAATATTGCACAATACAGACGAAGGCTCTGAATATTGGAGATAACAGGTTTGTTTTCTTTCTTTTTGGAACTTTAGCAGCATCAAGTTGCATTTAGGGAACACTATCACTTTTTTAAGGCAGCTGTTCTCTGTGGCAACTAAGGGTCATTCTACATGTTCAGGTGGTACTTTAATCAAGCCATTTATTTATTGCTTCTTGGCTGCACAGTCTACAATATCTGTTCCAAAGTGGAATGGTTGCAAACTCACTCCTTCCTCTGATTTGTTCTCTGAAATCGTGACTTTGCAAGCAAATCTGTCATTTACTCTCCTGTAAACAGAAGCAAAGTATTCTTGGCACAGCTCAGCATCACTTTAGTTCTAATGAGGCTAAGCCAATAGTTATGTTCTCCCGTGCGTGTGATTTTCTGCTGATGTAAGCTGCTTATAGGTGAAAAAGAAGCATCAAAGAGACGTTTGCTAGAAATGCTGAATTCCTAGAGAAAATAGTTTTAAAAGCAATGATTGGATCTATTCTGCCTGCAGTTGCTAAAGGTGTTTAACTTGAAAAGTACCATAGCCTAATAGCTCCCTTTGGAACATCAAGGAAAATGATTTTATTGATAGTACAGAAAAGGGTGAACTGCAAGCATTATGGAAAGCTGCCTTACACAGATCTATTTATTTACGTATACAAATGGCATTCTGATTTTCCATCCAGTGAGGATGTCCAAGGCTAAGAGCCAAATGGAATAAAAAGATACATACAATGCGACAGCGATAATGTAATTAAACATGCGGTGGTAAGAAATAAAGTCAGGTTTAAGACCGTTCAAAGGTCCAAGTTAAAGAAGTATGTATTGAAACTTTTCTGAAAGTTGAGCGCATGACAGGTGAGTGCATCATGCTAAGCCATTTACTAATTTTATCTTTTTTGTTTCTTAGTACCCAACAACAGGAGTTCTCCCATTTATTGTGGTTCATTTTGTTCTGGACTGAGCATTGAGATATGTAAATCATGGTTTGTGTTAGGATGACATATGAACTAAATCAGTAGAAGGCCAATATAATGCCTGAGGGAGTTTTGCATAGGACAAAATGATATCCATGACCCTACCTTCCTCGGGGGCGGGGGGGGCGGATTTTAGAGGAACATGGATAATCTCAACTGCACTATATCATTTTCTTCTATCCTGCTTCATTATATTGCTTCTTTGTACATTACATTGTGATTATGATTATTTTTTCCCCTTACTTTTTAGTTTTTGATTATACTGTAAGTCAATAAAGTAAAGCTTTGGGCAACATCTTTAAAGGGGATACACATTTTGCAGAGAGCTCATAATGGGAAGTGCATTCTTATAGACAATCAAGCCCTAAGCTATTTGGGATTTTAAAAATTATAGTCAACACCTTACATTGTGTGGGAAAAAAAAAAAAAGCAGTATCACTGCAATTCTTCCAGAACAGCCATGATCCAACTTTGTGCACCACTAGGCAGCCAATTTTTTTGTTTGTTTTTTTGGTAGATGGACCAAAATTTGTTTAAAAAATAAATAATTTTTTCAGGTTTTGCACATTTGCAGTTTCTAGATAATCTTCAAAGGTAAATCACCTGTGGTACTTTGGTTGTGATATATCCAAGGTATGAGTAACAGTTACTACATCCAACACAATCTGAGTAACACATTTAGCATTATGTTTAATTTGGCCCTCAAAATTAATTGTAAAATTGTTTTTACAAAAAGGATTTTCTTTTGTGTTAAAGATAAAAGATACGTTTCAAAAAAAAGCGAAGTATCATGTATTTACTGCTTTGGCAATAATTCCTAGAGCTCTTAATGAAAAAAACATTTTTTTTTTCTCAGCATACATAATATTCTGTCACATCTGAACAGTTTTCATAAATTACTGCAGACAGTAGTAAGTTTTAAAAATGTGATTATGCAATCTTGGTGTATTTTCTTTTTTGCCATTGTAGAAATTAAGCTCTTGGAAATTCCTTAGAACTCTCTTCTAGGAGCAGCAATGCTTAAAAGACATTAAAAGATGGAGGGCATGGAAAGGACGTTTGACAAAGTTCTAAGACAGGAACAAGAGAGAAAAAGTCTGTGCATCTGGGTTGATGCAGTTCTCATGGATTTGGAGGACCAAGGTCAAGGATTCGGGGAAGCAGGGAAAGACACTGACTTTGGGAATGGGAAAACACAAGGAGAAAGTGCAGCAGCTCTGAAGGACAGAGGCTTGCAGTTAGGCCTGGTTGAAGTTGAAGAGGACATGAGGTGATGAGCAGGGAAGAGAACAGGGGATAGAGCAGTGTGACAGGAACAAAACAATGGAATTCTGAGATGAAGGAATCAAGGAGAGAAGATTGCAAAAGTAAAGGATAGCAGTAGGTAGAAGATATTGGCTCGGAGGCAAGTGGAGAGGAGATATTGGTATTGGGTGAGGTTTGAAGGGATGTTGGTGGCTGGATAGGAGATTGATGGCTGGACCAAAGTGTGGTGGCTCCTGGGTGCTTTAGATGCCAGGGGGGCAAGAGTGGTAGAGGTCTCTGAGGTCAATGCTATTGGAAGAACTGACACCATTACAGAGGACATTCCAGGAATAAGAAGCTATTCTCCCAAGGAGGAGCTAGTGCTTGCTGTTACCATCCTTTGCCTATCTTGATCAGATCCAAGGGCAGGAAACTGTTTGGATGAGACATATGGAGTGCGAGCAGTGCCCCTTGAAGTAAAAATCCAGGGGGCATTTCCCCCTTGGTCAGGGTCCTAGTAGAGAAGAGTTCTGGGCTTTTGGGAAATACAGGTTGGTGTGGGGGATAGGAGAAAGTTGGGGGGGGGGGTTGCTGCTTCTGATTTGTGGCTACTATGGAGGGTAGGGGTCTGTTAGGAATGCCTTTGCCCGTATCTGGGCCAGTGGGGTACTTTGGTGCTTGTTGGGGGAGATGTAATGTAGGGAGCCATGGAGATGACTTTGGAAAGCCATCCAGAAGTTGTTAAAACTGTTGCAGAACCATGCATTCAGCCCAGGGAGGGGGGAAAGTATAAAAAAGAGACTCTGACTGGCAGGAAGACTTGCAAAATGTGTTACTATAGTGTATCTCAATGAAGCATAGTTCTAGTCTTCCTGTGGAGTCAATTAACTGATCTGGTCTACCTCATAAGGCTGACAATGGGGGTCGGTAGGGTGAGGTTAGGGATCCCAATTGAGGAAAAAGAGGATGAAGGCAAATATTCACAATGATGGGCAGAAGAAGGCATGATGGGAACCATTGCAGGAGATGGGAACTAACAGTTTGGTACTGGTTGCCTCTTTTTAGCCCAGAAGTCTCTTTCTAGTGTCCAGAAGACTGGACTGCTGGGCATCTTGACCTCAACCAAGTTGGCCATGTTCTTCCATGAGTTGCTTGTGAATGAGCAAGCAGACCTACATGCATAATCAAATGGCAGAGAAGTAGCACTTTCTGAGATTTGCTTGTCTGGGTTTTGGGTGCTTTAGAAATTGCACTCAAAAGTCAGGGGAGTGGTGATGACCTTTCTAAAGCACCTTTCTAAAGCACTGGGGGCTGTGACTGCCTATATTTGAAGCTGAGCTACAAGGATGAGTTATGAATACTGCTGAGATATTCATTCTGGTCACCCTAGGTACCTTATGGATCTGGTTAGCTTTCTGCAGGGATTTGGGGATTTTTCCCTGCAATCTGATATTCATTTCAGCCATGCTCCTTGTTAGTCTCTGGAACTCAGAAACAACAGTGTGATGGATCTAAGCAGCCTTTTTCTGGGCACCAACCCTGGTGTACTTCTTGGTTCACAGAAGAGCTCCTGAAAATGGCAAAAACGAGGATCAAACACAGGTTGGATCAAGAGAGGGACTCTTCACAAGTGTGCACAGTACCACCAAACCTATGTTTGGGCCTACATTGTGACAGTGAACATGGCAAATTGATGCTATTTCTCTTCTATATTTGGATTGGCAGAACATCACCCAGTAGCCTTTTCAAGTGGTCTGCTCCTTGTTGGACAGGCAGAAAGATGGACGTTCAGGTCGCCATGACACTTTGCCCGAAACAATGTTTGTGTTCACTTGGGTTTGGACTCCACATGATGGATCCAGACAAGGCGGCAAGCGCAATATCTGGCAATGTTATCTGGCATTCATTTGAACTTGTCCAATTCTGGACTCCAAGAAAGTGGATAGGACTCTCTTTAGCATCCTCTGTAGCATTCTACTGTCTGCAAACTGGACCAGTGTCCTACGGAACTCCTTTTCAATGGGTGGTTTAAGGGAAGGGGGCAGCCTTTTCTGGAGAAAAAGCAATCTTAACTACCTTGAAGGAGATGGTAATGTGCCTGCTCATGCAGAGACCCTTTCTTGCTACAACCACATTAGGCAACCTCTGTCCATTCTCCAATCTTCCTTTCTAGGAATGATTTCAGAAACACATAGTAGTGTATCTCTGGCAGGCTTTCCTAGATGGATTATTTGGATCCATTCCAGCTTGGCTTCAAGCCCGAGCAAAGAATGCAAACAGCACTGATTCCCATGGGTGAAGACTTGTATTGGGATCTGGATGGTTCAATAAGGAGGCCTTCTGTGGACTTCACAGTGGCATTTAAGCAATCCTAGTATCTTTCTGGATTAACTTTGAGGGCTGGGGGTAGGTGGTGAATCCACTACTTCCTGAGAGGCCTATTCCAGTTTGTAGTGGTGAAGAAGCAGAAGTTAGTTCCCTGGCCTCTCCTTTTTGGGTGCCACAGTGTTGGCTATCTCTCCTTCTCAGAGGGTTGCGCTCCTCAAAGAGCAGATTCATGACTTAGGGAATCTCCTGGGCATACCACTATTCCTTGATCAGCAGCGGAGGCCATAGCCAGGGAAACCTATGCCCACCTGTGGCTAAGATGCCAGTTGTAGGCCTATTTGGAGGAGACCTTGACAATGATGCGTGCCTCACCACCTTCAACTATTGCAATATCCTGTATGTGGAGCTGCCGTTGTGCCAACCATAGTTTTGAACATGGTCTTCAAAATGTGGCTGTCCAAATATTGATGAGGAAGGTCTAGCCTAGCCCATGTGACACTGGCTGCACTGGCTACTATTTGGTTTCTGAGTATATTCAAAGTACTGGTCTTCTCCTGTAAAGGTCTACATGTTTCTTCAGGTCATCTCAGGAGGATGCTTCAGGTCCTCTCCGTTCATGAGATTTTTGGGGGTCTGGGTCTGGGGGTAGGTATTCCTGGTAGTTTCCTGTCCTTTGCAACACCCGTCCACTAGAAAGCTAAATGGCTACAAGGTTGCTGTCATTAAGAATGACTTTTTAAAGGATTTTATTTCATAGGGCCTTTGTGTTTTCATGGTTTGCTCATACATTATTGTTTGGGAAGGTATGATCATTGTTTTGTTCAATTATCTGATTTATTTATTTTATTGTTTTATGAAGATTTTATGATTCAAGGATTTTATAGTGTTCTAGGGTTTTGATTGTTATGGATGTAACAATACTCCGAAGTTGGCAGCATATAAATTGTGCAATAAACAGATTATTCTCTCCTGCACCATAATTTCCTTTCTCTAGCTATATAGAGCCCCTAGAGAGAAATCACCCTAAAGGGATGGTTCAGATAATGAAGGGTGGATAACTGGAGACATTTCAGAGTGCTGGCAAAATAAGAACAACAGCCACAACAGTAATAACTTCTGTAGGGGTATCCTTTGTCACCTCAAGCAATAACAATAACAATAACTAAAAAGTATCACCAAGAGAACTTCAAAATTCTCAAGCTTCCTAAGAATAATATAGGATGACAGGAAAGCTTCTTCCACATGGAGCCCTAGAGACATTGGAAAATTAACTGCAGAACAGCATTACTTTAGGGAGCAGGAGGGCTTTGGATCCAGTCAATGCAATACTTGATTTCAATATATTCCAGGCACTGCTGGAAACTAACAGTGCACTGACCGTGGCAATAAAGGTTTTCCTGTAAGAGGGAAGCCAATCCCTTTTTCTGGATGTGGATCTTCTTCAGGTAAGGAGGAGGAACTCTTTTGTATCTCATATCTTCTGGTATGGTCTTCCAAAGACTGAGAGTGCAGTCCAAAGCAGAATAAGGTCCTCCTTCCAAACAGAATTACAGGAGAGACTGCTTGGAAAATTAGATACACAGCTCCTGCAGACTTTTTTTTCTTGCCAGAGGAAAAAGCATTCCTGTTTGCAGAAAGTGACTGACCCCAAGAACTTTCAGAACCTCTGAGGCTTGAGTTCATCTTAGTTCAGTAATAATAACAATATTCTCCACTTAGCCAAAAGATGAGAAGCAGGTGGCTAATGGGCCCTTTGCCCTGTTGTTCAGTTAGCTGACATAAAAGTGGGTGCATCAGTGCACTTTTAAAAAGCCCTGTGGGTTGCTGAGCAACATCTGATCTTACTGAAATCAAAAGACAATTCCTTAGGTTCTCTGCAGTTCCGACCAATTGATCTCTGAAACTATGAGTGCCAATGAAGTAAAATGGCCTTTGGTTTTTAACAGAGACAGATTCCAAGTAAAGTTTACTGGAATCTGCAGTGCTTGAATTTATGTCTACCTTTCTCAGAACTTGGGGGTTTAGGAAGATGAACTTAACTGAAGCTCCTCTATTTTGATTCCCATCACTCTTTATGCTATGTGCTGTATATGTATATGTATATGAAACTATTTTTGATTAGCTTGGTGAAACAGCCAGTTTCATTCAGAGAGAGAGAAAGAAGTTACTTTAAAATTTAAAGGTATCTGTGTGTTCCCTTATATACTGTATGTGGAGTTTTACTTTCCAACAGATGCTACATCTATGAAAGACACAAACAGAATTCCAAGGGTTATTCCATTAATCATTTTTTATTTTTTATTTATTTATTTATGTATTATTGTTCAAATTTCTATCACTGCCCATCTCCCCCAAATAAGAGATGGGCGATGATTGACGGAGCAGATTCTGACACATTTTGTGATTGTAAAAATCAAGCACTCTCAATACCAGCCCAGACAAGGTTGATCAAGTTAGATCATTGTTTCTCAAACTAGGGAAGTTTAAGAGGTGTGGACTTCAACTCCCAGAATTTCCCTTCTGGGAGTTGAAGTTCACTCCTCTTAAAGTTGCCAAATTTGAAAAACGTGAGTTAGATTGTAGTTTTAATGAAAAGCAGGATGAAATGCACATATGTAAGGGATGGAGATAGCTTGCATCCTGAAGCTCATTTCTTCATTTGCTCCCTGTTGCTACCAGTGCGGACTCTGCTGATGCACCCAGTGTCCACATTAGAGATGTGGGAGGGCCTTCTCCCCAGCTATTTCCATACATACAAAAACAGAAAGTTCAAAACAAAACCACAAACATGCAGGCTTTTGTCTTGAATGAAAGGAATACAAAAAACAGGACTGGGACCATTTTTGCCTAGCTTTAAGCAAGATGTAACTGTTTTATTTAAGTTGGACTTGGACGTTACTTTTTATTCAGTTCTTCAGATGCTTTGTATGTCTGTTCTTAAAATCATTTTATGGATGTGTCCAGGTAGTCAGCAACAACCTAGCTCATGTGTATTTCCATGAAACGAAATGTTAATTAAAGGTTAAATTGAGGCTAAATTTTATATTTTTATAGTTTACATTTATATTTAAACTTTTATGTAAGAGATACTGTTTTATTGTATTTTAATCTGCTTTTAGTTTTAGTCTTATTGTAAACCGCCCAGAGTCCCTTGTTGAGGGAGATGGGCAGTGATGAAATTTGAAATATAAATAACTAAATAAATTATTCATGAAAAGAACTATTATATGATCTGTCGATCATCACAAATATTTTAATTCAAATAATTTGTCAAAGTTGTACATTTCTGGAAGAGGGGGGTCCAGACAGGAAATATGACCTGATGAGCTAATACTACTTTGTTGTAAAGCTACATTGACAGAATCTTGCAAGTCTGAAAGTAAAATTCTCCCCCCATCTCCTTTACCGCCCAATAAACTAGGGATGGTCCTTTCTGAGCCTCTTTCTCTGCCCATTATGCAGCTGCGGGCTAAGCCCTCTCTTATCTGATCATTCCGTAGGCAGCATCTCTTTGCCCCATCTCCCAAGGTCTTTCCCACATACCATTACATTTGGGCTGAACAGTGATGTAGAAGTATTTTAATTTGGCTATTAAAAGAAAAGAAGAAATAAATAAATACCAATCACAGCATACACTACCATGTAAGAATTATACTTTTATCTATCTTCTCTTAGAATATTTTGTAAAATTAAATGAGACCCAGATCCCTGCCATCTTTAAAAAAATTCCCTTAAATCATCCCTTCTTTTATTGGTAGATTATTTTTAACCTTTCTTTTAAAAAGCCTGTTACAACCAACTACCTTTACTTTGTCTTTTGCTCTTTGACATCCCAAAATAATCACTGCTGTTACACACACATACACAAAAATGTCCAGCTCCCCCCTCCCCCATTTCTCTCTTACAGGCTGGATGTTACAAAACTAAAAGATCTGCTAGAGGCTTACAAAGAGCTGGCAATTGAAGTATTTGTTCACACTCTATTGAAGTGGGCATTGTCTGAGAAAAAATCCAAGAGGAGACAAAATTGAAGAGAGGCTAATATCCAACAGCAAGAAAGCAGAAACCAAGGGGCGGATTGGCCTGGGAGACCGAAATATATTTACATCTTCAAAACATGTGCTTGGGATTCTCTAGGAAGTTTAAGACTACTGGATTCAGCAGATTTCTCTGTCTAAAAGACCTGTCTATGAAAAATAAATCTATAATAATCTACTACATACATAACAAATAGAGTTAATGTCTTTTCCTCCTCATCCATGTCCCGTGGGCGGGTTCCTTAGTCTGATAGCTGAGGCAGCAGCGCAGGGTAGAGCCATCAGGGAAGAGTTCTGAGTAAGGAATCCAGGGCAATCTTCAGCAGACAGAGCAAGAAAGCCCATAAATGTAAATCTTGCTTGTCAACAAAGGTTAATTTGTCAGTGTTATATTCTGCTTCTCCTCCAGAAGCTGCACACAGTATACATCATTCCCTCCTCAGAGCAACCTTTTAAGGTAGATTGAAAAGGCCCAAACTGACCCCGTCAGCTTCAGTGGGTGAACTGGGAGTTGAATCTGGGACTCTCTATAGTCCTAGACCAAGAGAACTTTACAATATATCCTTACACAAAATAATTCTTGTAATCACATTACCTAATTGTCTCACTGGTCGAGTTTCTGAGACAATGAGATTTCCCCGGTATTTAGATCATTTTTTTTATTTTATACACATTCTGTTTATCTTGAAAAAAAAATGATGCTGAATGCTGGGAATCTAACAAAGTAGCTTGAAAATTTCAGTAACTGTTGTAAGTCTGGACAGATGCTAATACAGAGGCATATGATACACTCTGCAAACTGAATTCTCTAAGTTAAGAAATGAAAAGTGTATTTGGTTCAAAGCAATATTTAATACATATCTTAGGACAGATATGTTGGTGGACTCCAGTTGTTTTGGTCAATTTCAACTATTCCTGTTCATTGCCCATGCTGACTGAAGCTGATGGAAATGATATTCCTTTGCCTGTCTTCATAAAAACCACATTCAAATATATCTCCGCAAGGTAGCTAGACAATAGGCCTGTGTGAACTGGATGGATTTGGAGTGGCAGATCAATGGAACAAATCAAATGGAAGGATCCATTTATTTTGTGAAATCAAATCAAATATATGAATTAAGCCTGGTCTGGGCTGCTTCTTTGTATATGCATTTTAATGCCTGAATCAAATCAGATCTTATGCAGAGAGTTGGCCCAGACTGAATCAGATCTGTTTTCCAAATCCAGACCCAGATCTGTGTTCCTACTGAAAGGGACCCAGGCTGTACATCTCTACCAGGCAACATCAGTTCAGAATTCCCTGTCAGGTCTTGTAGAGGAGTTGGAGATGACCTTGAAGAAAATATGGGGCAACCATTGTAAAAACATGAACTTAGCCTGAGAAAACAGGAAAGTGAGAGAAAGAATGTCAGGGTTGCCCCATTATGACTCTCATTGGTATAAAAGGGAGTGTAGGGGAAACACTGTCAGGCTTTCAAGATTCTGTGATTATGGTCTTTACATCAAAACAGTACAACTCTGGTATTTCTTGTGGTGTCTGTTTTGGGGGGCTGACAGGTCTCAGCAACTTCAGTTAGTTCTTTTTTAAGCTGTCAAGGAAAAATAAGGACATTTTATTTTATTTATTTTTAGTTTTTATCCTGCCCTTATTATTTTTACAAATAACTCAAGGAGGGGAACATACCTAATACTCCTTCCTCCTCCTATTTTCCCCACAACAGCAACCCTGTGAGGTGAGTTGGGCTGAGGGAGAGTGACTGGCCCGAGGTCACCCAGCTGACTTTTGTGCCTAAGGCGGGACTAGAACTCACAGACTCCTGGTTTCTAGCCCATCACCTTAACCACTAGACCAAATGGGGTCTCATAGGTTGCACTTCCCTGATGTGATCCCAAGCCACTGCTGTTCCAACAAGTGACATGTTCTTTGTGACAGACCCTATCCAACTTTTCTTCATGAATTCAGTTTTGCACGCAACTTTCTATAAAAAAGAGAAATAAGGAAAGTTGCATGCAGAACTGAACCACATCTCTCCGTGTGTGAGGTCAAAAACAGAATGAAGTTATTTTACACCCCTACTACAGAATCTGCACAAAACAAAACATTCTGGGATTATATTACAGTCACTTCTTTTTATTAAAGAACTATAGCCTTTCCTCCAAATAAGTTTAATTACCCAATTGTATTTGTTCCTTTATTTTTATCTTGATTCTGCAAAAATTGTCAAAGCAAGATAAAACAAAGAGATCAATTATGCTTTAATAAAAGCAAACATATGAAAACCCAGAGATTAAAAATAGCAACAAGTTCATCTAAGATACTGCCCAGCCTTAAGAGTTGTAGGAGACAAATGCTTCTCTTTCTTCAAATTTACTTTATGTAAATATTTGTGTGAATAAAAAATACAATACGTGTTATATTTCATAGCCCTTCCCCAAACTATGAAATTTAGGTCAATCTACTTATTCTTGATATTGAAAGAAAATTTGAGTATTTGACAGGGGGGTTGGAGAAGTTTTGAAAAACCTGTTTGTCACAAAGTTAGTTAATTGATATATCATACATCCAAGGTTTGTTCTGCCACTGTTTTTCCAAAGGAGTAAGCATCCCAGCACCCATTTATGGTCCTATAATACTCGAAGATCACCCTACAAATCACCTTCTGCTGACTTCTTAAAAAAAAAAAAGGGCAGGAAGACCCTCAGGTGCAAACAGCTCTCAATTTCACAGGTAAAATCACAATTTCCAAATAAAGTTTTTAGGCTTACCCTTTATGTGATCTCACCAAGTCACCATAAGACTTCTTTCAGCTGTCTAATAGGTTGTAAGGTTGAGTTACCACTCCCAAGATATCAAAAAAGCCACAATTGGCTGGATTCTTACAACACACTAAACCATAAAAACGTATTTTTAAAATTATAATGTCAGAGTTTGTACAACATGCTAAGAGAAAACCAAAGAAAGCAAATGATGGCTTGACATAATGTATGAATGTTCAGTTCACCACAGAGGCAAAAATCACACCAGGAGTCCATAGCTGAAGATCTTGGACCCTGAGAATATACATTCTTTTGCTTTAGCTCAAAAATATTTTGGGCTTGATATTGCTGTTTCTCTGTATTTAGATTCTGCTGGCTTACACATTCAGGTATTTAGATAAATATATCAATAATATAATATCAATATATTAACCCAGTCATGCACTTGCATGCCAGTCCCAAGCCTGGATAAATGGGGAGGGTTGAGGTAAGACCTGGTGAACTACTCTGTAAAAACCTTGCCAAGAAAATTTTACGGAAAGGCTCTCAAATCAATCTGATATGATGCTCAATGGTAGGACCTCCAGGCCAGAAGGTACCCAACAAGCTACTGGGAAAGGACCTGCAGTGAGTAGTCAAGGCATTAATGACATGCCTGGGGCAAATCCAGCAGGAATCTCAGCTGCTAATGCAGCCATTGGTGAAAGCAAGGGTCTGCACTGCATGAAGACACATCAGATAGCAACATGGAATGTCCAAGGAATGAGCCAAGGTAAATTGGATATCATCAAATGGGAGATGGCCAGGTTCAGATCATGAATGGTTGGTAGCTGTGGTGGAATGTGAGGGTGACCTTGGAGGACAGAGGGAAGAAATGCTGCCTAGGGAACAATCAGATAAAAGGAAAGGAAGTCCATGAGAGGGTAACCGTCTGAAGAAGAAACTTAGGAAGGAACTTCCCTAACTACTCAGGCAATAAATAGGGAGGGTGGGAGATTTGTACTTTGTGACTTGAAAGGCTGCTGTCAGCCCTTCCAAGTAAACCAGACAGGAAACATGACCACATGAACAAATTCTACTTTACTGTAAGGCTACATTAATAGAATCTTGCAAGTCTGAAAGTAAAAAGCTCCTGCTCTCCCTATTTATTGATTCAAACACCATTTAATGCTCATAAAAGCATCATCAAAAACAAGGAAGGGAAAGAAATGTCTGACCAACAAGGTGTCAAGAATAGATGACAAGAATATACAGAAGAGCTGTATGCCAGCGACTAAGAGGCCCAGCCTTCTCAGGATGATGAGGAAAGGGTAGCAGAAATAGAACCAGCCATCCTTCAGAAAGGAGTCATGTGGGCAATGAGCCAACTGCCAAACAACAAGGCCCCAGGTGTCGATACCACCCCCACAGAATTGCTGAGGCCTGTGCCACCCACAATCATCACAGCCTTGTGCCAGAAAATTTGGGAAATGAACACCTGGCTCCAAGATTGGAAACAATCAGTATTCATTCCATTGCCAAAAAAAGGGCAACTCCATGGATTGCTCCAATTACCACTCAATTGCCCTCATCCCTCACACTAGGAAGATTTTCCTTAGGAACATACAACAACATCTAGCACCAACCATCAAAAGGCAATTACCAGATGTTCAAGCCGGATTCAGAGGTCACGACACTCATGACCATATTGCAAATCTACATTGGATTATGGAAAAATCTCAAGAATATCAAAAGAACATCTACATCTGCTTTATTGACTACAAGAAAGCCTTTGATTGTGTCAATTGTGATAAGCGGTGGAGAGCCCTAGAAAACGTAGGGGTGCCAACCCATCTGGTCAAGTTGGTGCAGTCACTGTACACAAATCAGGAAGCCACTGTGCAAAGACCATACAGAGACACTTATTGGTTCAAGATAGAGAAAGTGTGTCAGGGTTACATGCTTTCACCTTTCTTATTCAACCTGTATGCCAAAGTGATCATGAGGCAGCTGGGACATGAAGAATAAAAAATTGGAGTAAAGATTGGAGAAAGGAACATCAACAATCTTTGATATGCTGATGACTCAACTCTCCTCTCAGAAACCAAAGAAGGCCTGAAACATCTGATCAAAAGGATTAAAGAAGAAATTGAGGAACTTGGCCTCTTCCTGAACATCAAAAAGACCAAGCTCATGATCACTGCAAGGAACAGAAATGTCAAAATAACAATTGAAGTTGAAGAGATCAAATGTGTGCACAAATTCATTTTTGTAGGATTGCAGATTGATCAAAGCAGTGCATGCAGTCCAGAAATAAAGCTTCAAATTGCACTGGGTCACACGGCAGTGATGAGCATGAATTGAGTATGGAAAAGCAAGGACATCAGCCTGGCAACTAAATGCAGATTAGTCCACACTATCGTGTTTCCCATAGCTACCTATGGTTATGAAAGTTGGACCATGAAAAAACTAGACAGGCGGAAAATTGACTCATTCGAGCTGTGGTGTTAGAGAAGGTTCCTGCACATTCCTTGGTCAACAAAGGTGACAAACAAGCCAATATTGGAACATATAAAACCAGACATACCGCTGGTGGGGAAAATCACAAAATTCCACCTTACTTATTTTAGCCATGTCATGCAATTAAACTCACTGGAAAAGGCAGTTTTGCTTGGAATGATCAGCAGTAAAAGGAAACGAGGCCACCAAAAAACATGGTGGCTAGACACTATCAAAGCCAACAGCAGCCAGAGCATAAAACAACTAAAAGAAGCCATACAAGATCAGAAAATGTGGAGAGAGCTGGTCCATAGAATTGCCAAGAATCGGACACAGTTGGATATGCCAGCAAATTTGGAAAACACAAGAATGGCCATCAGATTGGAAAAAATCAACTTATATCCCCATACCAAAAAAGGGAAACACTAAAGAATGTTCAAACTATCGAACAGTGGCACTCATTTCACATGCCAGTAAGGTAATGCTCAAGATCCTGCAAGGTAGACTTCAGCAATTCATGGAGCGAGAATTGCCAGATGTACAAGCTGGGTTTAGAAAAGGCAAAGGAACTAGGGACCAAATTGCCAATATCCGCTGGATAATGGAAAAAGCCAGGGAGTTTCAGAAAAACATCTATTTCTGTTTTATTGACTATTCTAAAGCCTTTGACTGTGTGGACCATAACAAATTGTGGCAAGTTCTTAGCGGTATGGGGATACCAAGTCATCTTGTCTGCCTCCTGAAGAATCTGTATAACGACCAAGTAGCAACAGTAAGAACAGACCACGGAACAACGGACTGGTTTAAGATTGGGAAAGGAGTACGGCAGGGCTGTATACTCTCACCCTACCTATTCAACTTGTATGCAGAACACATCATGCGACAAGCTGGCCTTGAGGAATCCAAGGCTGGAGTTAAAATCTCTGGAAGAAACATTAACAATCTCAGATATGCAGATGATACCACTTTGATGGCTGAAAGTGAAGAGGAACTGAGGAGCCTTATGATGAAGGTGAAAGAAGAAAGTGCAAAAGCTGGCTTGCAGCTAAACCTCAAAAAAACCAAGATTATGGCAACCAGCTTGATTGATAACTGGCAAATAGAGGGAGAAAATGTAGAAGCAGTGAAAGACTTTGTATTCCTAGGTGCAAAGATTACTGCAGATGCTGACTGCAGTCAGGAAATCAGAAGACGCTTAATCCTTGGGAGAAGAGCAATGACAAATCTCGATAAAATAGTTAAGAGCAGAGACATCACACTGACAACAAAGGCCCGCATAGTTAAAGCAATGGTGTTCCCTGTAGTAACATATGGCTGCGAGAGCTGGACCATAAGGAAGGCTGAGCGAAGGAAGATCGATGCTTTTGAACTGTGGTGTTGGAGGAAAATTCTGAGAGTGCCTTGGACTGCAAGAAGATCCAACCAGTCCATCCTCCAGGAAATAAAGCCAGACTGCTCACTTGAGGGAATGATATTAAAGGCAAAACTGAAATACTTTGGCCACATCATGAGAAGACAGGACACCCTGGAGAAGATGCTGATGCTAGGGAGAGTGGAAGGCAAAAGGAAGAGGGGCCGACCAAGGGCAAGATGGATGGATGATATTCTAGAGGTGACGGACTCGTCCCTGGGGGAGCTGGGGGTGTTGACGACCGACAGGAAGCTCTGGCGTGGGCTGGTCCATGAAGTCACGAAGAGTCGGAAGCGACTAAACGAATAAACAACAACAATATGGTGCCCTGTGCAGCCTGTGGTTCAGTATCAAAACCAGATAGCAAAAATTTACAAAAACTATCCCAAAAATAATGATGCAGAGACTACCTGGTGTCAACATTTGGGATAGAGAATTTTGAGAACAAATTCATTTAAAGCTACCCCAGTTCTTTGGTGTATCTCTTTAGCTGTCAGGTAGGTAGGTAGGTAGGTAGGTAGATAAGATTTTTCATTCCTCTTGCTGCTTACATTGTGTTGTGTTTGCACTTAATCCAAGGTCAGTGTGGGAGATACTGTTTCTAATTGTGAACAATATTCAAATTATGCATATAATTAGCCTTCTTTAATATGGTGCCCTATGCTGGCTATCTCTAGCTGGCTGGGAATTTGTTGAGTTCTAGTCTAGCACAGCTTCATCTATATGAGAATACTTGCAATTTCTAGTATAAATATGATCATTATTAAGCAAACTCTGCAAGGGTTACCTTATTCTGATAATTTTTTATAAATACACTTATGCTTAACTGAATAGGAGATAAAAAAAGACAAATAACCCTTAAAGGGTTGGTTTAGCTCCTCAAGAAAGCAAAACCGACAAGTCTGGTTGGCCAAACTTCAGCAGTATATACACTTTGCTGAAGGCAGTTTGCTCTGTGTTCTGTCTACTATTATACAAAATTCTGCCTTATCTATGCCACAATGAACAAACAAATGATAAGTAATAGAAGTAAGAGAGCCAGCTTGTGTATTAAGGCACCAGGCTAGAAACTAGGAGACCTTGATTTCTAGTTCTGCCTTAGACACAAAGCCAGCTGATTGCCTGTCAGGCAGACAGTCTCTCTCAGTCCTAGGAAGCAGGCAAGGGCAAACCACTTCTGAAAATGTTGCCAAGAAAACTGCAGGGACTAGTCCAGGCAGTCACCAGTGACGGGAAGGGAAGGGAAGGGAAGGGAAGGGAGGAAGGAAGGAAGGAAGGAAGGAAGGAAGGAAGGAAGGGTTAACATCTTAATTTCCTCCCCATCTCCATAAGTATACTTTGGGGGGTGGGGAGTTGTTTTCTTTGTTAAATACATTGTAGGAAAAGGGAACTGCATCCATAGAAAACATTATGAAATTCAGTTATGACAATCATGGAGCATGTGTTAAACATTTTTCTTTAGATGTTCTTAGTCAGGATGACAGAGAGTTAAATCAAAAGTGCTATTATATGACCATAATATAAATATAAACTAGGCAGCAAGGGATAACTTAGAATTCTGGGTCTTTCCTAAATTAAATCTAGAGCCCATTATATATTTAACTTTAATATTCCAGATTAACTGCATCAGGGAAACAGCAAATTAATTAGCAACACAACATTTGGAAGCTGAGAAGTAACAGCTCAACAATTTTATGGGAATAGTTTGACAGTTTTGTCCATTAGGAACTGAGTTAGAGATTAAACCTTGTATTTCACTTAGCAAAGTGATTCATAAAAAATAAACTTTTTTCCCAAAATTGTGCCAGATTTCCCTAGATGTGGATGTAATAAATGAATTGCCTCCTTGGGGAACACTGTAATGCAGTGGATCAAGTGTTAGGTCAGTACCGGAATGGGCAAATGCAACCCTTGGTGGTGGTGGCTTATTTTCCCCTTGTGCTCAGCCCAATTTGTAAAGGCATCTGAAAGACTTCAGTTTTCTTTCTCCTGAACAGCCTGCTCCTTACAAACTTAGAAAGAGGAAGAGTTTAAGAATCAGAAAATAAATGTGATGCTAAATGATTGTGTTCTCCCACATTCTTGGGTTTTCATCCTTTATGTTGTTCATTTTATGGTTTTAATTGTGAATATGGGCGCGGAGCTAAGGCGGCAATGGAGCAGCAGCTTCTCTGCTGAGCTCCTTATTTGTTCTATTCATTTTTATAAACAGCCCAGCTACACATCTTAATTTTTATCTAGCTTCATTTCATAAACACATTATCAGCAAGAGATATTCTAATTGTGAATATGTAATAAGCCACCTAGAGTCAGTCAGTCAGTCATTCATTCATTCATTCATTCATTCATATATATATATATATATATATATATATATATATTATATAATCTATTAAATAAATAGATTATATTTAATAGACATATTAAATGGGCATATATGATACCCAGAGTCATACACACACACACACACATACATCTATATAAATCTATTAAATAAATAGGTGAAAAAATGGGTGTTCCTAACCACATCCTTGCATCCCATTCACCAGGCACCCTCTCCTTTTCCATTCTAGCTCACTCTAAAGGTCATTACTGAGATAAAATATGCCTCAAAGGTTGGCCACCCTTGCCATGAGGAATAGTCATCGTTCAGAAATGGTGCTCATCCACTAATTCAATGCAGCACAGGTTTCTGTCAATCATATACTGTACCAGTTAGTTCTTCCCTCCATGCCATGCAATTCATGTAGTTTTGTCTCCAATTACTTAAGATTCAGCATGAATATTTAAGGCGACAAAACACTTCCTGGGACTAACATTGTTCCAGAATCCATCATTTAGTTTATCAAAGGTTTTCTACTTTATTCCCAGGATATTTGAGAATTCCTTTGGCATTTGTCTTGGTGGTGGTTTTTTTTAGCTTAGTTGATCATTGGAGGTGGCAAAGAATACTACTGCATGCATTGTTGCTTTCTGTTACACATATTTCCATTGTTTGAAAGCTTTCCTGGCTGCCCGCCCCCCATTCCCAATCACCAAAATCTCCATGGGAAGAATTCCCTTGAGATCTCACAGGAGCCCGGAAGCAGGGAGATTGTTGTTGTTGTTGTTGTTGTTAATTTAACCATTCAGTCATGTCCAATTCTTGGAGACTCCCTGAACAAGTGCCTGCAGCTTTCTTGGCAAGGTTTTTCAGAAGTGGCTGGCCATTGCCTCCTTCCTAGGGCTGAGAGAAAGTGACTGGCCCAGGGTCACCCAGCTGGCTTTGTGCCTAAGACAGGACTAGAACTCCCAGTCTCCCAGTTTCTAGCCCGATGCCTGAAACGCTACACTAAACTGGCTCCCTGTCATCTATTAGAAGCAGGATAATATAACAACAGTCAGAACATTCACACACACACACACACACACCCCTTGGCCATCATATAGCTGGACAAGTACAAGCATCCACCACACTCAACCACGCTATTCCTTTGAAGGAACTTTGGAAAGCAAGCTCTCTTTCATTTAATGTACTTCATTTATTTATTTACTTATCAGATTTATATCCCGACTTTTCTCTAAGAGCTCAAAGTGGTTTACATGTGGACCTCTCTTCATTCTATTCCCACAAGAACAAACCTGTGAAGAAACGGAGAGGGCCTGACCCAAAATCACCCAGTAAGTTTCCATCTGGAATCTGGATCTGAACAGTGTTAACCAGTACAGTGATACCCATTTGCTGATCCACACCAATACTTGCTGAATACCAGTAAATGCATATTACTACAGACACTCTGGTATCTTCAGTTGCCTGTTCGGGACAAGATGTCCATATGGAAACAGGCAGTAGCAACTAAAATCTCATCCCTGGTCTTCTCTCCAGGTCTACTACTCAGCATGAGATATGATCAGACCAAAGCACTCATTAAACATTGTGTGTGGACAAGGAGCCCCGACAGGATTTAACCAGATCCCCAACCTTTATTGCCAGTGAATCCAGCAGGTATTCTGCCTCCCCTATGACATACTTAACTAAACTTGAGGTACCTGACCATCAGAGGACCTTTATCTGAGGAACAATGGCATGCCCTCCCCTCAGCTCTCCTTGAAGGCCAATACAGGAAGATTCCTTACCCAGACACATAATGCCCCTGTGAGTCTGGTCACAGAGAGGCAACAGTGCTTCTCCAGGGCCTGTGTTATAGAGACATTTATACTAGCCTCATTTTACCATTATTGTATAAACACCCAGGGCACTCAGGATGATTTTACACCTCCCTGCAGCTGTCAGATACCAACCCTGCTACAACCTACAGTGTTGCCAGGTTCTGCGCAGCAATGCATAAAATTCGCCAGATGGTGACCAGTGCCACAAATTAGCATTTATTTCAATATACTGTTGTTGTTGTTGTTAGTTGCCGTCGAGTCGCTTATGACTCAGGGAGACCCTATGTATAACAGAACGAAAAGCTGTTTGGTCTTGCGCCATACGCCTGACTGTTCCAATGTTTGCATCCATTGTTGCGGTTTCCATCGCACTGAAGGTCTTCCTGGTAGAGTACTGTATTTACAGATATACTAACTCCCCCACACTCATCTAATGCTCCTCCCCCTCCCCCTAGATTTTCTTTCCTTTCCTTTTTCCTTTCTCCTTTTCCTCAAGACTTTTGCGTTTTAGCTTTTTACAGTATATTAAATTTTAATGTATTTTTTTTAATTTTCACGTTTTAGCTTTTTATATCAGATTTTAACATATTTCTGTGTTTTAGCTTCTTATATTAGATTTTAATGTAGCTTCTATGCTTTTAAGTGACTGTATCCCACCCTCCTTATTCTGGTCTTTGACAGTAATAAAGATTTGTTTGTTTGAGACAAGGTGGATCAGCCATGGAATCAGCTCTCATTTCGATCTGTGTGTTCAATTTCTAGAAGCCAATTTTCTCATTTTAAATGATAGTGGCAAGTTTTTGTTTTTTGTTTTACTGGACTCGATATACTTTATTGTTTTCCTTCTCTGCTGTATTCATGTTTTATGAGCCTGCTGTATTTTAACTTATATTGCTGTCTGCATGTTGTTAAAGAAATAGAATTCAGCATTTATTTTCAGTCTTAACTACTGAAAGGTTTGTTTTTCCACATCAAAATGAGCACCAAAAGAATAGGAATTGTCCAAAATTTGCCTTCTCTGGATTTCCCTGGAATCATTATAAACTTAACTTCAATCAAATATGTCTGAAGTCACCTTATCTAATCACCTCTCAATTACAGCACTGATAGTACATATTATGCATAATAAATTCTCAGACAGGACTAATGCATTTCCTGCTTCATTATGAACTTATTGACAGGTAATTATAAATTTCACTGAGGATTGTCTCTTTGGTGATTGGCTTTCTTTCCCTCAAAGTCATTTGGTGTGGAAAATTTAGTGAAATTATTCAAATAGCCCATGAACTGTCAATATAACTGTCTTTGAAGATTTCAGAAAATTAATCTTGGCCTTCATAGAAAGCATTTGCTTCATTCATATAGAATCTCTGTGGTCCTGTTGCCATGCAGGGAGATTTATCCATGGCAGCCTTTTTAAGGCAGAGAGTGAATATACTGTATAATGTCTGTCTGTCCTTCCTTCCTTCCTTTCATTTTCTGCCCATCACATTTTATCATGCCAGTAGAATATTAAGCTTCCTACAGTTAACTTCTTTGGAAACCTGACACCTGACATAATTAGCAATGCTATTTGGTTAGCAGAAAGAGATTAAAGTTAAGGAGTTACACTCTTCTCTCAAGTATTAGGTACACCTGGATTTTCAGGTAGCAGTGGTGCATAGAATATATTTGAATAACTGTGACCTTTGCTGAGTCAGACTGATTTGGCAATTTGATCTCTGCCCTGGTTCACATCAAGCTGAAGTGATTACAATGTGCTGCACATATTGATACCATTATAAAGTATCCATATGCTTCAGTAAGTGCTCAATTGCTAACCACTAGGCCTATGTAAATCAAGCCAAATCCAATTTAAATTGCCAGTTCAATTTGTACTGTTGAGTCCACCTGAATCATTGATCTGGTCCAAAATGCAGCAACCATGTATGAAAGGCCAACTTAACCCATACTGGTTTGGAGGCATTCTTTTTGGAAACTCTGTTTGACTTGGAGATTCAGTTGAGTCAAAACTCAGATCAGTCAGATCAAAACTCTGAACCAAATATTTGCATGAGCCCATGAATGGATGCACAGTACAACAATTACTCTAAGATTGTTCATTTTTCTTTATCAGACCTCAGGAGGTATTTCCACCACTTAAAGAATTAATTTGTCCTGCAACATTCCTAGCTTGTGCAACACATTCAATTTATAATTACATTTTTTTCCCCTAAGAGATAGGGACCAATTTTAATTTTAAAGGGAGTGAATTCCACCATTCTCCTTTTGGGAATTTCTCAAGATAAACCATTTAAAAGCTAATGCTAAAAAAAGGCAATTTTAATTGTGCTTTTAATGATCTATTTTGTATAGTCTTAAAAGTTTTCAGGATGCAGTTATTGGTTTGTATGGTGCTATTGGCATCCTACCTGTGCATTAGTGCACTGCACATACCTCTTGGCTGATGAGATGTGGATAAGAGGATGTGGATTTGCAAGGGGTTTTAGAGATTAGAGATCCTGGCTCGCACAGAACAAGTAAGACTGAGGAAGCCAAGTAAGGAATCTGCAAAAGGAACTAGCAGAAAGGAAAATGCAGCCCTGGACTGTAGTTGGTGGCAGAGCAAACTCCGAGTAGTTCAGGTGCTGGATAACTGAGCAAAAGTGTGTTAAGAAGGAGATAAGTTGTTGGCATTCCCAAGCCTGTGTTGTAGTTAGGAAGTGTGGGGAGAAGAAAGCAGTAGCTACAGTAAGTCTGTTGTATTATAAGGTGAAGTTTAAGTCATTTAGTTAAATCTGTTAATATACCATATAGTTAGAAGTTGTTAGGGTACTTATTTACACTTACTCTTGGCATACATATTCCACTTATTCACTAGAATTCTTGTAAATACACTATGCACTAAGCTTGTGTACCAATGAGCAGCACAATATACACTTGTTGACTCTGTGTGTGTGTGTGTGTGTCTTTGTTTCTTTTCTGTTCCCACCTTCCTACAGAGATGCTTAAGACTGAATGTGGATTAGATACAAATGTAAGTACTGTAAGGACCCAGCTTGCTGGGGAAGGTGACAACTGGGGAAGGCAATGGCAAACCACCCTGCCATCGTTTGCCAAGAAAACATTGCAAAAGCAGTGTCCACCCAAAGGGTCAGACATGACGCGGTGCTTGCACAGGGGACCTTTCACCTTTCACACAAGTAATCAATATGAAGTAGTATCGTGAGGTGTTTTGTTCAAAAAGAGGCAGATTTTGGTATAGCTTGGCCCCTGTAGATAACGCGGTATTATCTTTTTGCTGAGCATAAAGGAAGATGCTACGGAGCTCTGATCCTGCTTGCGAACTACCTGGGAGCATCTGGTTTATCACCATGGAAACAGAATGCTGGAGCAAATATACCTTTGCTCTGATCCAACCTGACTGTTCTTATATTCTTAATATCATGGATTTAATAGTGCCAGCTATATTATAGCATTCACTGTTATAAATACATCCTTAAATGGTTTTTGTTTTGGGTTTTTTTTTTTTGTTTTGGCAGGGGGAGGGAGTTGTTATTGATTTGTAAACCCCACACATTTTTATCTAACTCCCAGAGAATGAATCTGATTATCTTCCAGAGTTTGTTTCATGCATAACTGAAAATAACAAATCCCATCATATTCCCCATGCAGCTCATGGGAGACAATACTGCACAGCCAAAGTATTTCAGCAGATAAGTCTCTCCCATATACTTCCTCCCATTTCTAAGGATGTAATCCAAGATAAATAAGTACATTTGCACTGAAATTAGGAATCCAAGATGTGGTGTGATTTTAAAGATATTTTACTATCTACTACATTTATATGTGAGAGCCAGTTTGGTGTAGCAATTAAGGAAACAGGCTAGGAGACCATGAGTTCTAGTCCTGCCTTAGGCACAAAGCCAGCTGAGTGACCTTGGGCCAGTCACTTGCTCTCAGCCCTAGGAAGCAGGCAATGGCAAACCACTTCTGAAAAACCTTCCCCAGAAAACTGCAGGGACTTGTCCAGGCAGTCTGTGAGAATTGGACACAATTGAATGGATAAAAAATGTATGTATGTATGTACGTACGTATGTATGTATGTATGGCCACAGTAAGTCTTGCTTACATGGTAACCCTACCCCATTATGCAGTTGTATAGTATAAAACTGAAATAGAGATTGAATCAAGATTTAAAAAGGGAGGTCCACTGAAATCTAATCAGAAGATTTTTTAAAAAAATCTTCTCCCTGCAATTTAAAATAACATCTGCAAACCTTGTTACTCAGAAGTGGGATCCTTGCTCCTTACGAGAAATGAATCATAGAACTTTTTTTTCTCCTCTTTGGTTCATGGAAATATGCTACAGATATCAACAGTAAGGTCAACTGATTGTCATGGAAACTGGAATAGGTCAAGTGAACAGGCATCACAAGAAAAATCATGGGGTAAAATCATGTGTTCTCAGTTCTGTGGTGCAAAATTCTATTCAACGTATGAGATATTTAACTTTAGGGAGATATTAGTTACTGTAGGTATAGTGAAAGAGGATGAGAAGGAGGGGATTTTTATAGGAGATTTCTAAGTACATAAAGGAGGAATTTGGGCTCACAAAGGTTGTACATACGAGCATTAAATATCAATCCAGGCAGTTTCTCCAGGAAGAGGTGCAGAGTCCCCTTGAAAGTATAGTTTACTGTATTACAATGATAAAGAAAACTTCAGTGGCTTGGAACTCCAGCACAGCATCACAATCCTTTATGTAGACAGAACGTTACGTTTAATCTTTCTTTCTATCAGTCCAAACAAATATTGTCAATTAATGTGATGCCCAACATTTGTCGTGACCGTTCAATCAGAGAATAGCTAATATATATCTACTAAAACCTGGAAAGACTCCTTTATTTAACATCCATCAGGATCCAGGGCAACAGCATTGTACAGTACTACAATGCCAGATTTCTGTCATAGAACTGAGTAGTATTTCCTTCTGCTTTTACTTTATTTTACTTTCTTTCTATATAGGACAAGAGTTGGAAATCCATACTGAAATAATACAGTTTTGACCTGATCCATCCTTTTTTCGAAAGTATTGAAAAGCTCTGGACTTGTGTATACACATGCACACACAGAACTCCACTCACTGTAAAACACATTCAAAGAATAATTCCTAAAGTCACCTCAAATTGTGTTTGTGGTAGTAATGCACAAAAACTTGAGAGTACAGAAGGCATGTATAAATTGAAGGAACTGAAAAGGTAACTGGATATGTGCTCTGAACAAATATTAATGTGAAAAAGGGATTCTCCTATAAATCATCTTCATGCCAGAAAACGCCATTAATCAGAAATCCACAATTTGGGAAGAAAATGAAATGAAAGCTTTGGAAACATTGATAATAGCAGTGATTTGGTGGTGAACAGGAAAGTGTGGGATGGATAAAGCCAAGGGTAATGTGGATTTTAAAAATCATTATGTTAGACGCATCATATTCAGAATCTGGAATAGATACAAACCCAGGTTGTGCCCAAAAACACCTTCATGGATCTCAGCACAAGAAGCATTTTATAGATGAGAAACAATAGGCAAATACAAATGGCCAACCTATTGTGAGATACTAGAATTTTGTCAAGGAGAATACAAAATAATATAAAATAAGTAAATACTAACAATAACAATAACATCAAGAGAAGAACTGGTGTCAGAGGGATATAGTTGCCAATGGTTTTCTTACCTTTGTAATGAACATTGTAAGACTGAGTTTGAAATAGAATTGTGTACAAATGGTGAACATGTGCTTGCTAAAATGTATAAACTTGTATTGAAATTTGAAACAGAAGAACAACAAGTGAAAGAATATATGGTAAAGTAGGCTAAACTTTTGGTTATAATATGCAGATAGAACAGTGGGAAAATACAGTATGTGGCTGAGAGGATTGAAATTTACACTATAATTTTACAGATTTTTTTTTTACAAAATGATATACTGTTGCTATATGTAACCAGAGAAATTGTCTAGAATGTATAAAGGCACTTCAGATTTCTGTTGGAAATGTGAACAAGAAGGGACATTTTATCATGCTTGGAGGACGTATAACAAAGTTAGAAAATTTGGATTCAAATATATACACTGATTCAGAGGATTTTAAAGATTAATATATAATTGAGACAAGAGGTCTTTCTTTTGGGACTGATGGACAAATAGTTGGGAAAAAGTCATGGAATTTTGTTCCATGAAGCGAGATTTTTGTTTGCACAAAGATGGAAAGATTCAGCACTATCCACGATGGAGGAATGGTTGGTAAAGAACTTGCTGAGATCGCCAGATTGACTTCTTTGATTAGAGAAAAGACAATATCTACATTTATTGCTGACTGGAAACCCTTTAAAGATTTTTTGTGTAAAACAGAAAAAAATAAACGTATGATTTATGGTTTTGATGATTAGACAGGGCAGATTATAGAAAGAAGAGAATTGTGTTGTACCCTTAGAGTAAGAGGTAAATTTATGATGGTACTTATAACTGCTGTGAAGACGATCAGGAGGCACTTTGTATCTTTTCTCTTCCTTTTTTTCTTTTACTTTTTTTCCCTTTCTTGCACTTTTAGCTTTCTCTTTGATTCCTTTCTTTTTCTTTTTTCATTCTTATTTTTCAGTAGTTTGTATTAGTTTTTATCTTCCTTTTAAAAACTTTTGATAAAATTATATATTTTAAAAAAAGGAAAGTGTGGGATGGATAGTAGATCTCTCCACTGTTACTTACAGTACAACCCCCTTCCTTAGAACTTCCAAAATGAAATTATTGTACAGAGTCATAAAACTGGATATTTTAGTGTATCACTAACACTTCTGGTTTGGATTTAACCTCAGTAGAGGCAGTGCTTTGTGTCTATCATATGCAGAATGAAGTCAGCTTCTGCTGAACAAGTTAAATGGAATGTGAATTTTAGAAAAATATCCCAGCTATCAAACTAGTTTGGTCTTTAGAAAATATCTAAATCCTATATGGTCTGGGACTAAGGAAAGATTAAGTAAGTCTTCTCCCATATGAAACTAATACCAGATGTCCTTTTTTATTTCCTACTATTAGAATTATTCCTATTGAGAGCACAGTATAGAAGAATCCTAATTCTTGGAATTCCTTTCCTTGGGAAACCAATGTAGCTTCTTCTCAGGTCATCTGTCAAGTACTTGCATGAAGACTTTAGCAGTTATATCTGCAAATCTCCAGCCTCAGCAGAGAGACTGGTATTCTGGTTCTGCAAATTACATCACCTTCATTCCCAATGCAATTATTAAGAGTTTGTATTTGCTCATCTTGTATAATTAAGTATCCCTCCGAGACCAGTCTCTACCCAGTTTGTTAGCACTGAACATTTTTAATTTTAAAAAGTTACACTCAGAAAATGGGTGAACTGCTCGCTTAGTTGAGTTGTGCTTTAGAAGACCTCAGCAGGAGGAACTACTGACCTTCCATAAAGTATCTCATTCTATGGACCTCTTGAGAACAAGCTTGAGGAAGGTAAAAAATTGATCACAAACATTAATATCAGGATTTTTTTGCCCTCTGCCCTCTCTCTTTCTTAAACAGCTGGGACAAAAGTTATTTTCATTGTTCTTTGGGGGTGCACTGTTTTGTTATGTTACATCTGCTCACAAAGCCAGAAAGCAACAAAAGCTGATAAATCTTTGTCAGGAAGATACTGAAGGTTTTAAGAACAACAATGATCTTCACCTGTTGGGTTAAATGCATTCATAATGGCCACCTTGAAGAGTCCAAATCTCATGCAGCCTCTCAAAAAGGAAAGTCAAGCCTTTGAAAAAATAAAAGCAGATGCCATGATAAATGTTCAATTGTTATAAAAATTGTCACTGTGCCAGATTGATAAACTGTAGCTCCAAATGACACAATCAGTTGCTTTGCTGTAAGGACAAGATGACAGATCTATGCTGAATGCAATGTATGTGTCTGCACCTTTCACAGCTGGTTTAGCTTGTAAGTGCAGCAAAAACAGAGACTTTAATATAAACTGAAGGTATGCCATCACCTCCCACCAGAAGTAGTTTCCTGACTGAATATTTTTCTCTGTTACAAAGCATGCATTTAAAATGACAAAGTCTTCTGCAGGAGAGAGAATCCCAAAGGCTTCTATGGAAGTTATCACTTATCCTGAAAAAAATATCTAATTTGGAATATAAAGTAAGACTGTCCACAAATGTTACTTAAAGTTAGCTTCCTCTTCCTCTTGCTGAAATTGTCACTGGTCAGTCTTTGGAGCCAGATATCCTGAGTTAGCAATCTTAATTGGCAGGGCCATTTCAATCTGATAGAACTCTTTCAAAGTTTTGCATTTTCTTTGTTTAAAGAAAACTATACTCTGTGTCAGATCCCCCCGATCAAAGCTTTTACAAAACCCCTTATTGGAGCATCTGCCATCATTTCCTTCTCCAAGGAATGGACTCTGTGTTGCCAGATGGGAGGGGGTGTGAAGTGGTTCATTATGGCTATGGAGGACATCAAGGACACGGGGTTGAGATATGCCAGGAATGCCATCTGGATGGGAGGGGGGTGACATGGTTTCATGGGAAAGGGGACTAACTAAGGGAATGTAGTTTTTAAGTTAGGTTTGAGTGGGAAATCTTTATTCGCAGCTTGCCTTCTGTACTGTTCATTACGCTTCATTACAACAGTTAAAGGAATCCCAGCCTCCTGACTGCAATTGTGTGAATGCTCAAATGATCAGGTGCTGACATTAAGCTGCAAATCCATCTTTTTGAAAACTCTTCCTGAGCAAGTAATCAGGTGAGAGTTGACGAACCATGCCTAAAGACGGAAAATCCTGGGCTAAGCAGCCATCGCCTTTACCATCATTGGAGAGGACAGTGCTATATGCCAAAGTGGAAGAAGAAAAAGTTGAGATGGAGGAGAGCTTAGGGACCGGGGACAGCGAGTGCGAGATGGAACCCCAGCTCAACACTACAGAGTTGGAAAGTGCCCTCCGTTCCCTCAATTTTGTGAGAGAGGCAAGCGTTATCATAGAAGAAACAGAGATGGGTCATTCCCAACCCAGTGCCAGAGAGGAAGAGGGAAGACCCCCTCCACCTGTGGAGGCACAAGTAAGGGTGCAGAGTCTGGGGTTGCATGGGACCACACCAGACCCCAATGGAACTCTGCAAGAAATGTGGAGCCTGGAGGCAAGGATGTCTGCTATGGAAGTGGTGTTGCAGCAGGTATCGAGAACCCTGGAGACCATGGCGTGCCCCTTGGCAGAAATCTCAACTCAGCTATCCAGAGTGGCGTCACTGGACTCACAAGGAAGACGGCGTACCCTAACCCCAACCCAGGATTTCAAATCCCCAGTGAGGTGCCGGCAGAGTGGAGGCCACCCAGAGAGCCCAGGTGAATGGGGGAGAGCTCTGCCCAGCAGGGCGACACCGGCTGTGACCCCAAAGGACATACAAGTTAAGTTCAATGGAGACCCACGACAGTTGGCGTTCTTCTTGACCAACGTGTCCATATACATGAAGGAATATAGGTCTAGCTTTCCCACTGAGTACAAGAAAGTGAGCCAGGTAGGCACCAGATTCTGGGGACCTGCAGCGGAGTGATTTGTGCAACGGCACGATGCCATGGCCCTGGAGCTGAACAGCCTGTGTGACTTCATGAGGGCACCGAGAGACCAGTTCAAGGACCCACTCAACAAGATGAGGGCAAAGACAGGTATCCAGCAACTTAGGCAAGGGGAAAGGACCATGGTGTAGTATGCCACGGAGTTCAAAGCTCTTGCTGGAAAAGTTATGGACTGATCAGAAACCACTAAGATTGATTACTTCAAAGGGGGCTTGCAGCCAGAAATCCTGAGATGGGCACTCTGCCGCAGAGACCCTCCCCCCACTTTGAAATAATGGATCTGCCTAGCAGTGGAGGTGGAGAATACCCAATACCAATTCTGTCAGCAACTCTGAGTGCAAACGATGGGAAAAAATACCATAGCTCCAGGTCAATTTCCCTTCTCCCAGCAAAAACTTTTCCATGACAAGGAGGACCAGAAAGACTGGCCAGGGAAAAGAGGCAGCTGTTTCAAATGCAGGAAGGACACCCACAGAGCAGCAGAAAGCCCATGCGGGGAATCAGATGCACCGAAAGGAGCAACCAAACCGGTTAAAACCCCACCAACTAGATGCAAGGCAGCTGCTGCAACGGCACTGGCCCAAAAGGATCCAGTGGTGAAGTCCCTGATTGACTCTGGTGAAGACTCCGAACAGGAGGAACTGGAGCTGGCAGGAAACAAATTTCACCTGTTCTAAATTGCACCCATGAGCAGGTGGAAACTCCAGGGCACAACATGCCTACATCAGAGATAGACTACAAAGGAGACCCTTTGGTGAGTGATGATTGCCCCACCTTGCTGGAGAAAGTAGAACTAAAAAACTTAAGAACCCAGCACAAAGCCAACCTGACAGCTATGTTAGACTCGGGGTGTACAAAATGGTTGATACACCCCGCCCTAATTGACACACTGAGCCTTAAAACCAAAAGACTTAAAAATCCAATCATTTTCACTCAGATGGATGGTTTAGTTGCCCACGGGGGTCCCATGGAATTCCGGACTGAGACTTTGGCCATGAGGTTGGGGGGGGCATAAAGAAACCTTGCAATTTATTGTAGCCCCTATTGCCAACTATTCTATCATCCTGGGGCTCCCATGGCTAAAGAGTAGAAAGGCACAAATTGACTGGGACTCAGGTGCTTTATTGTTTAAAAATGGGGCCAGCAACCTCTTTACTGTACCACAACCTGGGTAGAATGTAGCCCGCACCCTCTTCAACCACACCCCTGCAGCAGAACCTGTGGCACAGCCCAATGTTCCACCCAAGTATACAGACTTTCTTGATGTGTTCGATGAGAAAGAGTGTGACCGATTGCCTCCTCACAGAAAAACTGACTGTGCCATTGAAATTGACCCAAAGGCTAAATGACCTAAGCCAAAAATGTATGCTATGTCAGAAACTGAGAAACAAGTTCTCAGGGAATTCATTGACAAAAACTTAGAGAGGGGGTTCATTGCACCTGCCAATTCACCTTTGGCAGCCCTGATGCTCTTCCGGGCAAAATAAGATGGCTCTCTGAGACTCTGCATGGATTACCATGGAATAAATGCGATCTCAATAAACAATCACTACCATCTCCCCTTAATGAAAGACATGCTATCACACCTATCGAATGGAAAAGTATTCACCAAACTTGACCTCAGAGAAGCCTACTTTAGAATTCGAATTTGGGAGGGGGATGAATGGAAAACAGTATTTAACTGCCCTCTAGATTCCTTTCAATATAATGTCCTTCCATTTGGGTTAGCGGGGGGCCCTGGAGTGTTTATGCGATATATCAATGAGGTCCTCCATGAGCATTTGTACAAAGGGGTCCTGGTTTACTTAGATGACATTTTAATCTATTCTGACAACTTCAAAGACCACATTCAGCTTGTCAAGAAAGTCTTGCACAAACTGAAAGATGCTAAGCTGTATGCCAAGCTCTCTAAATGCGAGTTCCACAAGTCCCAGCTGGACTATTTGGGCTATCATATTTCTTCCAAGGGGGTCAAAATGGATCCTGCCAAAGTACAACACATCATGTTGCACCAAGCGTCAACTTCAACGTTTCTAGGCTTCGCAAAGTTCTATATAAATTTTATCCCGCAATTTGCTCAAATTGCTTGGCCTCTAACTGACTTGTTGAAAACTAGAGAGAAGGGGGAAACCCAGAAAGTTACCTCCCCGGGGGCTAGACTTGCCTGGACTTCTGATTGTCAAGCAGCTTTTGACCGTTTAAAGCTTCTTTTTACTAGAGAACCCATTCTGGCCCACCCAGACCCAACTCGCCCCTTTATTGTGCAAGCAGATGCTTCTGACTCAGCTATCGGGGCAGTTTTCGTGCAAAAAGATGAAACAGGTTTCCCCTGCCCCTGTGTGTACTTCTCACACAAATTTTCTGACTCTGAGCGCAACTGGCCCATTTGGGAAAAAGAAGCTTTTGCTGTAAAGACTGCTCTCACACATTGGAGGCATTTGCTAGAGGGTGCTCATTATCCCTTTGAGGTTTGGACTGATCACAAAAACCTCCAAGCTTTACAAACCCCCAGGAAATTGAATGGCAAACAAATTCATTGGGCTCAATCTTTTAGCCGTTTTAATTTTACCCTAAATTTCCTTCCTGGCAAGAGGAATTTTCTTGCTGATGCACTTTCTCGCCTCCTGCAATATCACACTGCCCAAACTCAAATTGTAGACACACTTTTCTCTCAGCAGCAGCCTGGAATGGCTTGCGTAACACGCAAACAAGCAGTAGCCAGGAAAGTTAAAGTGCAGGCTGACCTAAAAGAGGAACTGCTTCAGGCGCTCCCTAAGGATCCCTGGCTACAATGTAACAAAGCCCAATTAACTAAAATTGACAAGGTCTGGTATTGTAACGGCAAAATCTATGTGCCTGAGTCTCTTCACCAGACAATTTTGCACTGTTCCCATGATATTAAATCTGCAGGTCATTTTGTCTTCACAAAAACTCTCCACTTGGTGAGGCGCCAATTTTGGTGGCCCTCCCTTCATGCTGATGTACAGTCCTATGTCACATCATGCCATGTCTGTGCCCAAGCGAAGAGAAAGGGGGGGAAACGGCAAGGACTTTTACAACCCGTAGCCTCCCCCAAGGCTCCATGGAAAGAAACTGCCATGGATTTGTCCCCTACCTAGGCTGGGTGTATGTCTTTTCCAAGTCACTTCTAGCATAACCCTGTTGTTGTTTATTCGTTTAGTCGCTTCCGACTCTTCGTGACTTCATGGACCAGCCCACGCCAGAGCTTCCTGTCGGTCGTCAACACCCCCAGCTCCCCCAGGGACGAGTCCGTCACCTCTAGAATATCATCCATCCATCTTGCCCTTGGTCGGCCCCTCTTCCTTTTGCCTTCCACTCTCCCTAGCATCAGCATCTTCTCCAGGGTGTCCTGTCTTCTCATGATGTGGCCAAAGTATTTCAGTTTTGCCTTTAATATCATACCCTCAAGTGAGCAGTCTGGCTTTATTTCCTGGAGGATGGACTGGTTGGATCTTCTTGCAGTCCAAGGCACTCTCAGAATTTTCCTCCAACACCACAGTTCAAAAGCATCGATCTTCCTTCGCTCAGCCTTCCTTATGGTCCAGCTCTCGCAGCCATATGTTACTACAGGGAACACCATTGCTTTAACTATGCGGGCCTTTGTTGTCAGTGTGATGTCTCTGCTCTTAACTATTTTATCGAGATTTGTCATTGCTCTTCTCCCAAGGATTAAGCGTCTTCTGATTTCCTGACTGCAGTCAGCATCTGCAGTAATCTTTGCACCTAGGAATACAAAGTCTTTCACTGCTTCTACATTTTCTCCCTCTATTTGCCAGTTATCAATCAAGCTGGTTGCCATAATCTTGGTTTTTTTGAGGTTTAGCTGCAAACCAGCTTTTGCACTTTCTTCTTTCACCTTCATCATAAGGCTCCTCAGTTCCTCTTCACTTTCAGCCATCAAAGTGGTATCATCTGCATATCTGAGATTGTTAATGTTTCTTCCAGAGATTTTAACTCCAGCCTTGGATTCCTCAAGGCCAGCTTGTCGCATGATGTGTTCTGCATACAAGTTGAATAGGTAGGGTGAGAGGATACAGCCCTGCCGTACTCCTTTCCCAATCTTAAACCAGTCTGTTGTTCCGTGGTCTGTTCTTACTGTTGCTACTTGGTCGTTATACAAATTCTTCAGGAAGCATACAAGATGACTTGGTATCCCCATACCACTAAGAACTTGCCACAATTTGTTATGGTCCACACAGTCAAAGGCTTTAGAATAGTCAATAAAACAGAAATAGATGTTTTTCTGAAACTCCCTGGCTTTTTCCATTATCCAGCGGATATTGGCAATTTGGTCTCTAGTTCCTCTGCCTTTTCTAAACCCAGCTTGTACATCTGGCAATTCTCGCTCCATGAACTGCTGAAGTCTACCTTGCAGGATCTTGAGCATTACCTTACTGGCATGTGAAATGAGTGCCACTGTTCGATAGTTTGAACATTCTTTAGTGTTTCCCTTTTTTGGTATGGGGATATAAGTTGATTTTTTCCAGTCTGATGGCCATTCTTGTGTTTTCCAAATTTGCTGGCATATAGCATGCATTACCTTGACAGCATCATCTTGCAAGATTTTGAACAGTTCAGCTGGGATGCCGTCGTCTCCTGTTGCCTTGTTATTAGCAATGCTTCTTAAGGCCCACTCAACCTCACTCTTCAGGATGTCTGGCTCTAGCTCACCGACCACACCGTCAAAGCTATCCCCGATATTGTTATCCTTCCTATACAGGTTTTCTGTATATTCTTGCCACCTTTTCTTGATCTCTTCTTCTTCTGTTAGGTCCTTGCCATCTTTGTTTTTGATCATACCCATTTTTGCCTGGAATTTACCTCCAATGTTTCTAATTTTCTGGAAGAGGTCTCTTGTCCTTCCTATTCTATTGTCTTCTTCCACTTCCACGCATTGCTTGTTTAAAAATAATTCCTTATCTCTTCTGGCTAACCTCTGGAATTTTGCATTTAATTGGGCATATCTCCCCCTATCACTGTTGTCTTTTGCTTTCCTTCTTTCTTGGGCTACTTCTAGTGTCTCAGCAGACAGCCATTTTGCCTTCTTGGTTTTCTCTTTCTTTGGGATGTATTTTGTTGCCGCCTCCTGAACAATGCTGCCAACTTCTGTCCAGAGTTCTTCCGGGACCCTATCTACTAAGTCCAGTTCCTTAAATCTATTCTTCACCTCCACTGCATATTCCTTAGGAATATTAGTGAGCTCATATCTAGCTGATCTGTGGGTCTTCCCTAATCTCTTTAGTCTGATCCTAAATTGTGCAATAAGAAGTTCGTGATCTGAACTACAGTCAGCTCCAGGCCTTGTTTTTACCGACTGTACAGATGTCCGCCACCTTTGGCTGCAAAGGATGTAATCAATCTGATTTCGGTGTTGTCCATCTGGTGAAGTCCATGTATAAAGCCATCTCTTAGGTTGTTGGAAGAGAGTGTTTGTTATGCAGAGTGAATTGTCTTGGCAAAATTCTATCAGCCTGTGTCCTGCTTCGTTTTGTTCTCCCAGGCCATACTTACCTGTAATTCCAGGTGTCATTTGACTGCCCACCTTAGCATTCCAGTCTCCTGTGATGAAAATAACATCTCTTTTAGGCGTGTTGTCCAGTAGGTGCTGCAGATCCTCATAGAACTGCTCTACTTCAGCTTCTTCAGCATTTGTGGTTGGGGCGTATATTTGGATCACTGTGATGTTAGATGGCTTGCCCTGAATTCGAATTGAGATCATTCTGTCATTTTTTGGGTTGTATCCAAGCACTGCTTTAGCCACTTTACTATTAATTATGAAGGCTACTCCATTTCTTCTGTGGTCCTCTTGTCCGCAGTAGTAGATCTGGTGGTCATTTGATGTGAAGTGGCCCATTCCAGTCCGTTTCAGTTCACTGACGCCCAGAATGTCTATCTTTAATCTTGACATCTCACCAATAACCACATCCAATTTGCCCTGGCTCATAGATCTTACATTCCAGGTTCCGATGGTGTGTTGATCCTTAGAACATCGGATTCGCCGTTCACCACCAGCACCGTCGGCCGCTAGCCGTCCTTTCGGCTTTGAGCTAGCTGCGTCATCACGTCTGGGGCTAGTTGAGCTCATCCTCTGTTCCTCCCCAGTAGCATTTTGACCATCTTCCGACCTGGGGGTCTCATCTTCCGATGGTATACCGACATATCTCTGGTTGTACTGATCCATTTAGTCTAGAGCTGCAGATTCCAAGTGAAGCATTAATCAGGCACATCCTATGGCATCCAGAACCAAACCACAATGCTACAAGCACAGAGATAATTCTTGTATGCAGTCAGCTCTTACTTCATGCTTACTTAGAAAGTTTAGCAATTACAACTCACTTCTAAATCAAAACAAAAGGAACCCATCTAAAATCTCGCTACTTGCCTGACTGTAGACTAGGTTCATTTAATTTCTAATCTGCCCTGAACTGATATGCAATTCCACCTAGCCCTAGTAGATTTTCAGGGTGTTATTGTTGATGCCACAATGCTGCATAGTATGTTGGCGCGATATTTACCAAGATCCCAGTGCTGGAGACTGAAATTTATACCACAATGACTTCACTTCATTGTGGGAAATCATCATATTCATGTTCTTACCCCCGTCCCCCCAAGCTTCTAGTTTTGCATGTTCTTACCAGCTTACAAAAGAAAATTAAAGTAGCAAAGGATATGAAGATTAGCCATGTTTGTCAACTCTAAGATGCTGAGCCAGACCCAGGAAGCAAGAATTACAGTTTCAGGAAGGTATCTTTAACATGTATTCATCTGGGATAAATACAAAATCTTGGAAATTATAGGAAAAATTTCCTATCCTCAGTTATAGTGAGTTAAGGTGGCATCTCTTTAAGGTGCTTTGAAACACTTCCTCCCAGATTTCTTTGCACTGGGGCTGCCATTTATGAGATAAGGTGACAATTGACCTACTTGAAGCTATATCTTGATTGTTTATCACTATAGGTAGTCCTCGCTTAAAGACCACAATTAGGACCTGAATTTTGGTTACTAAATGGAGTGGTCATTAAGCAAATCCAACCTGATTTTACGACCTTTTTGTGGCGGTTTTTAAGCAAATCACTGTGGTCATTAAGCAAGCCATGTGGTTGTTAAGTGAATCACACTGTTTCCCATTGATTTTGCTTGCCAGGAGCCATCTGGGAAGGTTGAAAATGGTGATCACGTGACCACAGGATGCTGCAATGGTCATAAAGGTGAACTAGTTGCCAAGCACCCAAATTGTGATTACGTGGGGACTGTGGGGATGCTGCAACGGTCATAAGTGTCAGCACCATCACTAAACAAATGGTTGTTAAGTGAGGACTACCTGTATGTCCTTTTCCCTTCCTTTCCCTCTCTGCAATCTCTCACAATAGGAACGTCAAAAAATAATGCAGAACATGCTTGGATACCACAAACTGGTTGAAAGCAAGTAGCAAGAGAACAAAAGGCTTGCTTAAGACCGGAAGCAAAAGTCCAAGAATCAAATCACAGAGTTAGCAACAAGAGACAATAGGGTACAATCAGCAGCCTGGTGAATAGATATTCTAGTCACTGACCTTTTGATATTGAAGGCTTTTAAAGCCGAAGTCTTAGAGCTCTGGGCATGGCTCAGCTGCAGGCCAGCCATTGGGTATTCGACTCATGAACTTCTAAGCTGGCCTTTATCCACAACTTCAGTCTTTCTATTCTGGCATGAGAACTTTTCTCAGCCATCAATCAAACCTACATCCTCTGCCCCCAGCATTGTCTACCGAGGGGTGGCAGCTCAATTTCTCTTTCCCAGAAGCACACAGTTGTAAGTGGACATTCCAGACATCATGTCCAAACCTGTTACCTTCTCCTTCTTTCTCTTTCACAGATACTACCATTATAACTACCTTTAATCTTATTTCACATATCACCTTTCCAGAACCACTGATTTTTCCTACATTATTCAGTTCTGCAAACATAAAGATTCATGGAAGGACTCACATTTGTTACTGTTTACCATCTTCCCTGACAAGCTTGGTACACAAGTTTTCTTAATAAATAGCTTTGTGTGTAGCATTTTTATTTATTTATTTTTTATTTAAAAATCATTCAATGTTTTGATTGCGACATTCCCAAACACATACTCAGCTTAGATGTTTCCTTGTGAGAATGTTTTAAGCAGATGTTTGTTGTAAGCACACTCCATTCATACACAAATCACATCATTTCACTTCTAATGAAATCTTTGCCTGATTTTTGTAGATTCCTATTAGCAAAATAATGCTGCCTGTTCAGCAGTCTTCTAGAATCGAAGCCTATACTCAGAATATGTGTGTGTGTGTGTGTGTGTGTGTGTCATAAGATCCAGCTGAGCAGTTTGATATGATGGAGCTGGACATCCTCTGTGAGTAATTACACTGAACGTTTCAGGTACAATTCTTCTGGGACCATCACTCCATTGCCGACAATCAATTGCTCCAATGGCTTGTCCCTTGGTTATTTATTTTTTCTTCTTGTATCAGATAGGAACAGAACCTGGACAACCCTCAGGCTAGAAAAACCATGGCTGATGGAATACAGCATCTGGGATGCTGCAACAAAGAACTGATATGGAAGAAGATGCTTCATCCCCCATCTGGGGGCTGGGAGAATATTTCAAGGTATTTCATTTAAATATAGTTTTCCATTTTGGCAACAGTTTTTGCATACATATACATAGGCACTGAAATATCTTGCTCTTCTATCCAAACACACCCATGGACAGCCTAGCTACACTTTAAATCATTTCAGATGGATCCAACTAATGTAATCAAAAGCAACGTAAGGAAGCTGGGATGGTCTTTTGAGCACACCACACAGTAAGAAGTGCAAGCTTACCTCTTTAGCTATGATTCTGGTAATTTCAACAACTGCTGAAGTTACTCAGGAAAAATCCCATGAGTTTCAAAGAGATTTCCCCACAAGGATTTTTTTTTTTTTTAGAAAGAGGCAATGCAGGCAATTGCAGACCCTTGGAGGGAGCCCTATCCAAAATATTCTAAATGATCAGATGTGTTGATATTTTTCATTCAAGGTAATACAGTGAATGGGATAAAATATAATTCCCAGTGATATTTCACCAAGGACTACCTAACTCCTTCCTGTGTACTGAGACATTAACTGAAATGGACAATATCAGTTCTCTTGCTTGACCTGAAGATTTCACCGGCAACCTACATGGATAAGGCCTAAAGGACCATCTGTGTTACATGGGTTCTGCCTGGCCAGTACCATCAGGAAGAGATGGCAGGTTCCAGGTCCCATCCATTAAGCAGTGTCACCTGATGGGATCTAGGAAGCAGACCACCTCTGATTCAGCAGAGTCTGAGAACCTCCCCCCACCCCAGATATGTCTGGCCTGCACCCTGGCCTGTTCAAAAGAGCTCTAAAAACCTGGCTTCTTCCCCAGGCCTTCGGTTAGAGTGAGTGACAGGCCCTGTGCATTTGATTCTTTTAATGATTGTTTTTCTTATAGCACTTGGTTTTTTAAAATTATATTTCATTATTGTTTTTACTGTATGCCACCCAGAGTCACCAACATTCCTCCATCCTTATGGAATAGTAATATCAGTATGCTATTAACTAAACAATTTAAATTAACTTTACAAAGACAGATTGGGCTTAATGGAAGATGCATCGAACCTTTAGGTGTATTTCAAAGTATAGCCACTTATTCCCATAAGTAAGTAACAACAAATGTAAATGCTCTTCTTTGCAAAATAGAACAGTTTTCTTTTTTTCAGAAGGGAACACTTAGGACATGTTGAAGGAAGCATTTGTTGTTTGTTTGGATTTATACAAGTCAAGCTGCAGAAGCTAGGTTTTTCTCTCAAATCTTCTGAAAATTCTGTCCAGGATCAAATTATTGTATTGCTTGGGTTCACTCATTACAGAAAGCTATTCTGTGGTTTGGTTAGTTTGGATTTAGCATGAAATTCACTGCATTTTTTTAAACCACTGTTTGTGTCTTCATGTCGTAGACTTCTGCCACTATAGCTCTGACAAGAAACCATGACTACAACGAAGTACAGGTTACCACAATATTACCTATTACCAGCTAGGATGTTGCTGTATTTTAGATGATGCATTAATATCTTACTGGGCATTTTTGCTGAACTGTCGTTCTCCAGTGCATGAGAAAGGAAAAGTTATCTTTTGAGATAGTAGTTGCCCTTTAGATTTTTAAAAATAAATATTTGCCTTACCAAAAAAATAAATAAATTAAAAACTGCTATACTTGTAAGCAGAGCACCTTTTTAGTTAAATACAACCCTAAGCCTATATCCTGAAAATTCTCCCCCCACCATAGAGAAGAAAATTCTCCCCCCCCCAGAGAAGAAAATATAGAATAGTTCTATTTTTAAAAGGAAAAAAAAAACAAATATGAACAAATCTAATTGCTGGATTGTGTCCAAGTACTGGATAACCAGCCCTTATGAAAAATACTTAAAAGAAATCAAATACACCTTTTTCAGGCATTGGAAAAAGGAATGCAGACATTTCATTGGATTTAAGACAGGTAAGTAAAAAGGGATCAGCCTGGTCAAAGTGTCATTAACCATCTCAAGGTCAATTTCATCTTGAGTAATGAGTAGAGATTCATTACAGTTATGCCAAGTGGTCTTTTCAGTCACAGCTTTTTGGAGATATGGAGGTGCTGAGCATCTAAGACCACAGTAATGATTAAAATGCTTTTATGCACCTTGACACTGAGATGTTATGGCATAATAAAAAAGGAATTAAATGAATTAATGGAACCTGTGATCTGTAGCATTTTCTGTCTTTAAATGGCTCTGCCTCAGTATGGGTCCTATGATGAATGTCATTTACATCGATGAAGGACTTCACCCTATAATAATTTCTCCTGATAAACTAAACTACTGTATCTCTTAGCCAAGTTGAATCTGGAACAAGAGAATTGCTGTCATGTCACCTTTACTTCATCTTCTGTCTAGAAATTGACTGATAATCAGTGATATTTTTCTCAAGAAGTGACAGGTTTTTAAAGTTTATGTTAGGGGAGATGTAGACTGACTGTCCTCCAGAAGCAAGATCAATTGGGTTTCCATTCCAAGTTGGAGAACCTGGCATCTATTCCCTCCCCCATGCCCTATTGAAAGAGACACATGAAGGCATATTATGGATGGGATTCTGAAAGTTTGTAATCCGATAACTAAAATACAACTGAGCCTTCCAACACATCTTGACTATTCTAGGTTAAAACATTAATGTATTTTGACTCAAGCTGTGTGGTAGACATCTCTTCCACTTATATTACCCTATCTCTGCCATATGTAACTGTCTTGAGATGTTGCTGTATTTTCGTATCATCATCATCATCATCATCATCTCATTAAATGTATCTGCCATCTTTCTTCCAGGTTGTTGTTGTTTATTTGTTTAGTCGCTTCCGACTCTTCATGACTTCATGGACCAGCCCACGCCAGAGCTTTCTGTCGGTCAACACCCCCAGCTCCCCCAGGGACGAGTGCGTCACCTCTAGAATATCATCCATCCACCTTGCCCTTGGTCGGCCCCTCTTCCTTTTGCCTTCCACTCTCCCTAGCATCAGCATCTTCTCCAGGGTGTCCTGTCATCTCATTATGTGGCCAAAGTATTTCAGTTTTGCCTTTAATACCATTCCCTCAAGTGAGCAGTCTGGCTTTATTTCCTGGAGTATGGACTGGTTTGATCTTCTTGCAGTCCAAGGCACTCTCAGAATTTTCCTCCAATACCACAGTTCAAAAGCATCGATCTTCCTTCGCTCAGCCTTCCTTATGGTCCAGCTCTCGCAGCCGTATGTTACTACGGGGAACACCATTGCTTTAACTATGCGGGCCTTTGTTGTCAGTGTGATGTCTCTGCTCTTAACTATTTTATCGAGATTTGTCATTGCTCTTCTCCCAAGGATTAAGCGTCTTCTGATTTCCTGACTGCAGTCAGCATCTGCAGTAATCTTTGCACCTAGAAATACAAAGTCTTTCACTGCTTCTACATTTCCTCCCTCTATTTGCCAGTTATCAATCAAGCTGGTTGCCATAATATTGGTTTTTTTGAGGTTTAGCTGCAAGCCAGCTTTTGCACTTTCTTCTTTCACCTTCATCATAAGGCTCCTCAGTTCCTCTTCACTTTCAGCCATCAAAGTGGTATCATCTGCATATCTGAGATTGTGAATGTTTCTTCCAGCGATTTTAACTCCAGCCTTGGATTCCTCAAGCCCAGCATGTCGCATGATGTGTTCTGCATACAAGTTGAATAGGTAGGGTGAGAGGATACAGCCCTGCCGTACTCCTTTCCCAATCTTAAACCAGTCCATTGTTCCGTGGTCTGTTCTTACTGTTGCTACTTGGTCGTTATACAGATTCTTCAGGAGGCATACAAGATGACTTAGTATCCCCATACCACTAAGAACTTGCCACAATTTGTTATGGTCCACACAGTCAAAGGCTTTAGAATAGTCAAGAAAACAGAAATAGATGTTTTTTTCTGAAACTCCCTGGCTTTTTCCATTATCCAGCAGATATTGGCAATTTGGCCCCTAGTTCCTCTGCCTTTTCTAAACCCAGCTTGTACATCTGGCAATTCCCGCTCCATGAATTGCTGAAGTCTACCTTGCAGGAACTTGAGCATTACCTTACTGGCATGTGAAATGAGTACCACTGTTTGATAGTATGAACATTCTTTAGTGTTTCTCTTTTTTGGTATGGGGATATAAGTTGATTTTTTCCAGTCTGATGGCCATTCTTGTGTGTTCCAAATTTGCTGGAATATAGCATGCATTACCTTGACAGCATCATCTTGCAAGATTTTGAACAGTTCAGCTGGGATGCCGTCGTCTCCTGCTGCCTTGTTATTAGCAATGCTTCTTAAGGCCCATTCAACCTCACTCTTCAGGATGTCTGGCTCTAGCTCACTGACCACACCGTCAAAGCTATCCCCGATATTGTTATCCTTCCTATACAGGTCTTCTGTATATTCTTGCCACCTTTTCTTGATCTCTTCTTCTTCTGTTAGGCCCTTGCCATCTTTGTTTTTGATCATACCCATTTTTGCCTGGAATTTACCTCCGATGTTTCTAATTTTCTGGAAGAGGTCTCTTGTCCTTCCTATTCTATTGTCTTCTTCCACTTCCATGCATTGCTTGTTTAAAAATAATTCCTTATCTTCCAGGTTAGAACAGTTATATTCCTTCCAATTTTTCTCCGCTACAACAACAAAATTTCATCCAAACTTCTTAGCTGAGAACGGACAGAACGTGATGTTGCTCAGCCTTAGTCCAACGCCTTAATCAAAGTAACACACTGTTTTCTGGAGTCAGAGCCCTTCTCACTGATGCTCCAGAAGCTAAGTAGGATTGCTTTGTAAGGATATAAAGTTACACCTCAATGCTCTGGTATTTTCAGTATGTGTGAAATGGGGAGAGAAAGCACTCTATGTGCCTTATGCACTTTGTACATCAAACACTTTGCTGCTTGAGTCCATTAGTACAAACTCTTTTAGTACAAAGCTTTAAATGTGGTTAGAAAGAGTAGAAAAGCCACACTTGAATATTTAGATTTAAACTGGATTAAACTCACCTCAAGAAAACGTAGAGGCAGTGAAAGACTTTGCATTTCTAGGTGCAAAGATTACTGCAGATGCTGACTGCAGTCAGGAAATCAGAAGACGCTTAATCCTTGGGAGAAGAGCAATGACAAATCTCGATAAAATAGTTAAGAGCAGAGACATCACACTGACAATAAAGGTTTGCATAGTTAAAGCAATGGTGTTCCCTGTAGTAACATATGGCCGCGAGAGCTGGACCATAAGGAAGGCTGAGAGAAGGAAGATCAATGCTTTTGAACTGTGGTTTTGGAGGAAAATTCTGAGAGTGCCTTGGACTGCAAGAAGATCAAACCAGTCCATCCTCCAGGAAATAAAGCCAGACTGCTCACTTGAGGGAACGATATTAAAGGCCAAACTGAAATACTTTGGCCACATAATGAGAAGACAGGACACCCTGGAGAAGATGCTGATGCTAGGGAGAGTGGAGGGCAAAAGGAAGAGGGGCCGACCAAGGGCAAGGTGGATGGATGATATTCTAGTGGTGACAGGCTCATCCCTGGGGGAGCTGGGGGTGTTGACGACCGACAGGGAACTCTGGCGTGGGCTGGTCCATGAAGTCAAGAAGAGTCGGAAGCAACTGAATGAATAAATAACAACAAACTCACCTCAAACATAGGGAAGACAGGAGGTTGCTAAACAGCTCTTGTTTTAGCATTAGAGTATCACAATATAATTCACTCCCTGTGAATCTCTTATTAAAATTTAATTAATCTGTGGCCCTAGTTTAACCCAGCATCATGTACCTGTGGGTGCAAAGACAATGCAGATGAGACTGCAGAGAAAACTAGCTGGTGTGCAGTATGTTGAGAACTTCTTAAGATGCTTCATTACTGAGAATTAAACACCCTACAGATTAAAGCACTATAAAATGCACAGGAATTAATGATTGATACTGATGGTTAAAGGCAAACGTGTAGATTTTTTTTTTCTTAATGGTGTTCAACTGCTTTGGGAGTTGTAGCTATATGTTAACATTTTCCTTTTGGTTATTTGGAGATATTTGTTAATGGAATTTCCCATCAGTGTAAATTGTAGAGTTCCCTCATTCCTGGATTTAATATAGAGAGAGATTTTCAAGCAGAGTGCTTATTACAAAGATCAAAATAATGAAGATTTAGACCATGAATTTAATGCATGGATGTCTTGGTATTATTAAAGCTGCTGCCAGAATTCTTCCAAGCCAGCTCAGAAATGAACTTCAGAGGCATTTAGAATCCATCCTCATATGAAAACTGAGCTTCTAATGCCCCTTCTTCTGTAAGCCCAGATAAAAATCAAAGCTGGAAAAGAATTCTTGATTTCCCTTCTTCCTATCCCCAGCAACTCTATCAGGAAAAAAACAATTTGGTTATCCTTGATCCCATCACTTATCTCTCTTCTTTAAGATGCAAGCAGTGAGACAGGAGCAGTGGTAGAGCAATGCCTGGTGCAAAGAGAAAAGATTCCTGTTTTACCTCTCAATTCTTTAAAAAAAATGCACAGTGTTTACTGAAGCATATCCCAAAATGCATTTATTCAGTAATGTACGCACAATATTAGAGGTAATCACTTCCGAAAATATATGATTTTTTCCTCTTTTCTTTCTTTTTCCTTTTGCCAAAACCACCAACCAATGCAGAGCCAGAAGCATGGTCATTGCTAGCTTTGTACATTTGCACCCAAATGTCTGTGGGGCAAAGCTTGTTTTTTAGCAGAGAAATGCTGCTTATGTAACTTAACCAGCTACATTAAAAAAAATATGGCAGCATCTGTCAGGACCATCAATTCTATTGTCACCGGTGAGTTCTAGTTTCTTTTTATAATTGCATTTTTTCAACAAATTGTGTTTTACTTGGCTCTGCCTTAGCTATTTTGCTTCAGATTTCTTTTAATGAATGTTCGTTTTTAATGGATGTGCTACAAAGATGGTGCACCTGTTTTATACTTCCAAATAGCCCTGTTTCAAAGGCAGATGATGAAAGACTAAAATTGGAAACATTTCTTATAATCAAGCAGGCCTCCATGCTTTGATGTACATGGATGTGTTTTAATTCTAACTTCCTATAATTGCAACAAGGGAAAATTCCTTCTCAATAAAATATTTCTAGAGGAATTCTCAGGTATATTTCAGTTCTCATACATAGCTTTTTTTTTCATGAATATTTCAGAACTGGAATGGACTTCTGGCAAGTAGTACCTTCAGAAGAGATCATCAGATTGTAGCAACTGAATCACTGAGAGTTGAGATGTAGATCAAGAATGGCATCTTGAGAATTTTTATAGATTATCTGTCTGAAAAGATAGGTATGCTTCAAACACAATTTTGTTAAAACTTGAGGATGATTTCAGTACCGTGGCAATTAGCCACTTTAAAATCAAACAGGAAATTCCACTCATGCCCCTGAAACTTTGAGAACAGACATGGATCTGTGGGGGGTTTACTATAAATCGTACTGAAACTATACTCTGGCTTGTTTTAAATGAATATATTGTATAACTTCAGCCTTTATAATTTGTAAACTATAGTGGTGTGCAAACCATGGTTTATGAACTAGAATGTATAACCCCAGCAACTGTGATTTATTAATCCATGAAAGAATGAACCACAATTGTTATTAACATCTGCAGTTAGCCTAATATCTGCCTTGTTTTTAAATTTTTTAATAATAATAATAATAATTGTTTTTATATATTGTTTTTACCTATTGTATGCCACCCAGAGTCACTTGTTTGTGAGATGGGCAGCCATATAAATTCAATGAATGAATGAATCAATAAATAAATAAATAAATAAATAAAGTATTGCTCATAGACCAAGTCTATCGCAGGCACCTTTATTTATAAAGGGGAAAGTTCTTTGAAAAGATGTCAGCAAGGCTAAGTAAGTCCAGATAAGGCACAGAGGGCTGGAGGTAGGAGGAAAAGGTATTCCTATGATCAGTCATCCAACACTGTAGGATCTGCAATTAGAAATGGAAGTCAAGGTGCATGGGTTCATGGGTGCAACTGGAGAGTGGAAACATCTTTACAACATTTCTACATTAATGACTCATTTTATCAACAGCTGCTGGCACTGTAGATCCCGTTTGCCTGTAAAATGAGGAAGCTTTAGCCATAAATGCCAGAATGTTACAAATGCCAGAATGGGCTAGAGTAATACCTTTCATCCTGGTACAAAGAAAGTTGGAAAAGAAAAACCACTTTGAGTAAGGTTTCAAAGGAATAGAAAAAAATCTGACCTCTTCTTTCCCCACATGTAAAGGCTGCCTGCAGGCTGAGATTTTGTCCCTCGTGAGGCCAAATTAATTCCAACATATAATCAATTTTCACAAGCTTAATTGCAAATCACTTCATGACAAGGAAAGTCAGAAAAGATTGGAAAAAAAATATTGAAAAAGTAGAGAATGTAAAAAAAAATGCCAAAGAATAAACTGGAAATCTGTCAAACAAAGAACATTTAGACAAGAATTGTCTTCTGGATTCCCCAGGATAAAACAAGAGGATGGGGATAAAAGGAAATAAGAGAACAATATGATGGCAGGTAGAAGCCAATTTATTCTTCATGAACTTGTAGAGCAGTCCAAAATCACCAATGCTATTTCCATCACTTCTGAAGTCAATTTCTGAAAGCTATGTCCCATCTGATTGACAGGTCTCAAGCAGATCTGCTATTTCACATTGACTTCTGGGAATCAAATTGTAGACTGCCAGGCTGGTTTAAATGAAGGACAAGCAGCATCCCTGTCAGGTGTCAAGACATTTTGCACAACTGTCTGGGCTGAATATACCTTGTCACAAAAATGCAAGATGGAAAGGAGAAAGGCAGAACAGTTTTCAGGGAATGGCAGACTTCAAATCTGAGAACTTCAGACCAATTGCATATGGATGTCCATACAAGGCAGATAGACCACCTATTTGTGGCACGCCTTTTAACATCTTTAACAAGAGAGAAAGACAGAAAAAGAATGGCTCTCTTATTTCTTTCAACAGCAACAAGTAGTTAGAACACTTATTTACATGCAGAAGTTTCAAAATTTAGTCCCTGAAAGCAAGTGCATTTAACCCATTGCTCCAAATTATATTGTTTAATTTAACAGAAGAGGAAAGTTAAATAGATCAAAGTAATCATAAACATGTTTGATTGATTCATTTTAATTAATTTTAAATGAAGTTAAATTTAGTTGCATTGACTTCTACTTCTTTATTCTGAATGTTGCCACTTTTTGGAGCACCATCCTAGATACGCCACTTAAACTTCAACTCCAGCCTTCAGCCCAAGACAAGAATAAATACCTCTGAGGAAAAGGGATCAAGAAGCAAGCTGTGGGGAAAATAAAAAAACACTCCCCTATCTAAAAACTTAGGGGGCGTGGTGGCTCAGTGGCTAAGATGCCAGGTTTGTCGACCAGAAGGTTGCAAGTTCAGCGGTTCGAGACCCAAGCGCCGTGTGACAGAGTGAGCTCCCGCACTCGCCCCAGCTCTTGCCAACCTAGCAATTCAAAAGCATGCAAATGTGAGTAGATAAATCGGTACCGCCTTGGTGGGATGGTAACAGCACTCTGTGCTTGTAATGATGGCCACATGACCGCAGATGCATCTTTGGACAGCGCTGGCTGTTCGGCCATGAAAGGGAGATGAGCACCACCCCTTAGTATGTCCTTAGACATGACTAAACGGGAATCTTTACTTTCTATCTAAAAACTTTGCAACTTGGTGCCACTCAGAAGAAACAATTTAGGCAATTTGGCTAATAACAAGTATTCACATGATGTACTATGTGGGTTTTTTAAACCATGGTTTATTGCATAAATCAAGATTGGCAGATTTCATACAACATGATAAATTATAAAGACATGGTTTATAAATCACATTGGATGAGTTCACACAAGGCTCTAAGCCTTAAACCAGCAAACCACATTATGGCTTAATTTGTAGATGAAAGCTGTCATTAAAACGCTGCTTGATGCAGCATCAGACCACTTTTGCTGTGCATATTAAAATGTTTTCAAATGAATCAGAAGCAAATACATATTGCACTATAAAAAGGACACACTTTAAAAAGAAAAAAAACATTTTTTTTCTCTCATTTAGGCATGGAAAAACTGGTTTATTGATTCTTACTGATCAAGCCCATTGCAGAAATCCACACTGAGTTAATCAGTGTGGCTTCTTAAAGTTATAAAATATATAAAGCATATTTCGTGATAGAAAATGATAATCATACACTTGCTAGGGGATCAAGGGAGAAAAGGTTACAATACAATGATCACATGCAAGGAAGCATCCAAAGTTTTCTAAATAAATGTTTCCAGCTTCCTGTTTATAGCAAATCAATACTTTGATCAGCCCTGATCGCTTCTGTCCCATGCATCACAATCACTGTTACTTTTCACCATACACTTTCCTACATTCAATTCCTTCTAAATGTTCATTTAATTTAGAGAATGTCTAAAAGTGTTTTTAAATTGGTACACACACTCAGATTCAGCTTTCACAACTATTTTCCCCCTATACATATTTTCCATTGTTTTTCCATCAGCAGTTAGCTATATTTTGGAGCACTATCATCAAGAGAAAAGTTATGGTGACTAGAAAATGAATGTAGACAAAGTCAAATCTGATCTGAATGATAAATTTGATTTGGATAAAAGTATTTATGCTCCTGTACTGAAATCTATCTCGATAAAGTAGGTACCTCGTTAATGACAACAGTAATATAAAACTGGAGGCAAGAGACAGAAATTAGCCTAAACATTGGGTACATAAAACACACTCCCAGTATAATTTAAAAAACTAAATATTGGAAAACATCAAGTGCATCATTCTCCACAATCCAGAACTTCTGACGATTAGATAAGAAGAATGCTTGAAATATCTCTAAGAGAATAGATAGGACTAGACATAAACCAATGTATTCTGAAGTTGTCAGAACTTAAATAATTTGAGGAGCAAAATAGTAATTCTTTCATCCTGGAAAATCTTCAGCCTGTTTTTTTAATTGGCTAACAATATGAGGAAAGTGATAATTTAATCACAGATAATCAAAGCCAATTAACAAATTGAGATATCTTCCATGGTCTTGGAACTCCGTAAATTATATATTTATTATCAATCTGCCTAATAGAAAATTCATCAGTAAATACTTAATTGATAAATCATGAGATCTTGCAATTTAAGAACCAGTTGTGTTTTATATTTGTATAAAAATATTTACTAAATTACAGGTCATTTTCCTCTGTTGTAATGACATTTCTTAATATGAACTAAATTTCATAGAACAAAACACTTCAGATGCTTTATAATCCTTTCACTGTGTTGAGAAAGAATGTATAAGAAAGAGGATAATTAGCCATTCTTCCAAATTCTTAAGAACATAATCCCCCTGAATTTCTAAGACATATTGTGTTCCTTATTTACTGTTCCGTTTTAGTTTGCTTTTCAGACTGAAGCATTAAGCAACAAGAGTTTAATAAGGAACAATTATCTGATCTTAATTGCTGCTATATTCCTCTTACTATCAGTCTCATCAAATCTTGCTTAAAGAAAAAAAAAAACAGAATACCACCCATGTCAATTTTCTTATTGCTTTGCAAATTGAAGGAGACATGAGTATTTTGTTTCACATTTAACTAGTTCAACACACTCTGGACTAAAAATAGAGAATACCCAAATTAGTTTTTGTCAAGCCTTCTATTAACATCAGTGGAGTGGGTTTTTAAAAACAGTTCTGGTCAAAGACAACAATTAAAACATGCACACAAATGCACAGAGGAACTTATTAGACTTTCTTTCTCCTCACCTGTGGATCCCAATTAAAATTAGTCCACCATTTACAATTAAGTATCAGGAACATGAGTAGGATGACATGCAATGTGCATCTTGCTCAGTTCAGCCTTCTGATATTTGTATTTCTCAGTGCCATTCTGGATGACCGAGGAAAAAGGTTAGTTAGCAAAGAAATGTCTTTAACAGACTATAACTTTTACAAGCAAAATATATGCCGATGTGGCTGGACAACCGAAGAACATTTCCACCTGGATTATAAAATCACAGTCTCTATGGCAGAATCCAGCACAGCCTTCCCCAGACTCAAGAGATGTTGGACTTATTGCTTGTGATTTCTGGAAGATGTAGTTCCACCATAGCTTGAGGACAAGAGCAGACACAGAATTATATGTGAAAATGACTCCTTATTCCAGAATGTAAAGGGTTCAGGCATCATGATCAATACCCTACTTCATGCAGGCTATCACCTGCACATGGAAGAGTTTGAGCAGTATTAACTCTAATGAGTGCTTTTTACCTTGACAGTGGTAATGAACTCCTGTTTCTAACTTAACTGCGTGTTTATTTGCTGGATTCCACAACAACAGGCCATACCACAAAGAAAAGGACATATTGATTTTACTCTTGGTTGTCAGCCTGAATTTACCCACTTCACCAAATTGCACAAAAGGCATAGCTATATTGTAAGTAATCCATGCCGATAGTTGAAATAAAAGCTACTGTAACATGAAGTCCTGCCATGGTGGAAAGAATCTAGCATCCTTCAATAACTCTTTTTTAAAATGTAGGCTTTTTTTCGGGGAAGCTCTCAGCATATAATGGCTGACATGGCTGAGCTAGAGGCAGAGGTCTGCAAAGGAATGGACCCTGGGACCATGACTGAAGAACAAACAGGCTCTGATGCCAAGTCAGAAGGCCAGGATTAGAGAAGAAGCTAGGAATGAAAATCATGAGCAAGTCCAAAATTAAAGGCATCTTACAACTCAGGTATAAGAGGGCCAGTTTGGTGTAGTGGTTAAGGCACCAGGCTAGAAACCAGGAGAATGTGAGTTCTAGTCCCACCTTAGACACAAAGCCATTTGGGGAACTTTGAGCCAGTCACTCTCTCTCAGCTCTAAGAAGAAGGTGGCAAAGGCAATTTGAAATTTTATAAACATACTGTATCATTCCACTCTTTCTCCCTCTCTGACTCAAAGGCATGTGTGTGCATGCATGCAGCACACAAACACAAACAGCTCAGGTATACACTGTAGTTCAAAAGAGACTGAGAAGGAAGTCCATTAACCTTCTTCCTCCCCAAGAATAGCTAATGGCTAGCCTGGGAAGATGGAACCAGAAGACTGGTTTTGAAGAAAGAAAGTTTTTTTCCAAGCTGTTACATTACAGAGGAAGTCTCTCTGGTAATTTGGTATTGCTAAGGATGGTGGCGCTGCGGGTTAAACTGCTGAGCTGCTGACTGGAAGGTCGGTGGTTCGAAACCGCGCGGCGGGGTGAGCTCCCGTTGCTCGTCCCAGCTCCTGCACACCAAGCAGTTCGAAAACATGCAAATGTGAGTAGATTAATTGGTACCGCTTCGGCAGGAAGGTAACGGCGTTCCATGAGTCATGCCGGCCACATGACCACGGACAGGTCCTTAGGGACAACGCCGGCTCCAAGGCTTAGAAACGGAGATGAGCACCGCCCCCTAGAGTCGGACATGACTGGACTTTACGTCAAGGGAAACCTTTACCTTTACTAAGGATGGTTTGGGCTGTGGAGCATACCTTTCTTTTCAGGCACTATCCTCATGTTGGGATTCTCTGAAAGTCAGACTGGTAAGAATGGATGTATTCATTTTGTTTTCTGCTGCATTCATTTTTAAGCACTTTCTCTTAGGATTAAGTACAAATGTGCTGATGTTCATAAATTCTTATTAAAATAAGCAAATCAACCCAAGTCCCCATCCATTCAGTACATACCCGTTCCCAGCGTATATAGGTGTAAAGATTATCAACAAGCAAACGCTATTTGAGCAGAGTACTGGCCAATAGGGCAAAACTCAAGAGTGAAGGGCGGGGACATTTGTATCTGTCTTCTTCTTCTCTTAGTGTTGGCTGAAAGTGTTTTGCGAACCCAGAGGATATGGTTTGGAAACAGGGGTTCATACCTTAGCATGCACTTAAGCATGATTAGGCTAAGCAAGTGTGAATCCAGCCTCTAACTTTGAAAATGTGTCAATGAAAGTAGCTCTAGTTTCATGGTACATGTTTGGCTTTACTGAATTGTGGGAAATTAACTTGGGGTGTCTATACTATTACCTTTAACCTGACATGACTTGCAACTTTGCTCTCCAACTCTTATCCCTCTGTAGCAATTGTTTATGTTTCTTCTCAAGTTTCATCATTATTGTGAGATTGTCATTCATGTTATTCTCTTCCTTCCACCCTTATCCCCCCTAATCACTTCTTCCCTGCTGAACTGAATTACTGTTCATGGAAGCGGACCCTCTTTTTCAAATACAGCAATTGATTTCACATGCTGAGAGGAGATTCCACTTTCCAAAAGTGTAAATTCATCCCAGTGAGGGGGAAGCACCCAGAAAGCATCAGCAAGAAGTCACAGATACCGAACGATATGTCGCAAGGAGGCAGTGGGGCATTCTTGTGCGAATGAGACGGCAGCAGGACTCCTTGGGGACAGAATGGTTTGCAGAAATTATTGTGCAGCTTAAGAAAGTCTCAGGTCAGATATGGTGGGGTAGGGTCAGTCACCACTTCCTGAGTGCAGGAAGGGATGACATCATCCCACTGCCAGACCATTATAGATAGAACCCATCAAAACTGTTTTCTGACCTGAGTTGGATTAAGCCCTTCAGAGTTGAAGGTCTTCAGTACTTTGTTTAGTTCTAGTAGCAGCCCCAGCTTTGACTGGCTGTGGTGCCAGACATGTCCCCTCCATCCAGCAGCTGGTTGGTGTCCTGGGCTACCGTGGTTCTACGTTCTCTGCTGTTGTCAACAAACTATCCTTAACTCTAGAAGCTCAGGCTTCATTCAAACCTCACGCCTAAGGCAGGCACCATTTCTCTTTTTGCCCAGGTGGGTGAAACGTGCTCCCCTTTCTTTCACACCCTGCCCACATTGCTGCAAAGCTTCCCTTCCCTTTATTTATTTTTAACATCTGTAATCTGCAACATAGGAACATTGCAGACATTTTGTTTTGTTAAGCTTTAAGAAAAGTCTTTCCCACTGCTTCACGTTGAAAAGAGTTGCAGTCACGTGCCTTGTAAGATTCGCATTTCCCTATCAAATGGTCTTTTCCCCTTGAATTACAGTCCAATATGAACACCAATCAGATCTGCTGCTTGGAGCAGTGGGAAAGGTTTTGTTTCAAAGATGATGAGGGAAAGCTGCTGCCAGCTCTTTTTCTCCAAAAAAAAAAAAGAAAATCAGATTTTTCCCAACTACTAAGAAAATTATTTAAAATGCCCCCAACACTTGCAAGCAGAAATTTCCCTGCCAAAGAAGGAGGGGCTTTTATCTTTTTTTTAGCCCATTTAGAACAAAACCTCCCACTAACTCACCTCTTTTAACCCTCCTCACCTAATATTGTATCAAACAATTAAAGTCTCAATAGGAATGTTATTTTATGGTGGAAGACTGAATTCTCAACATGCTTACTTACTAGTTTTCTAAAGATAGTCATCTCCATCTCTTTGCCCTGATGTGAGGAGAAAGAGGAAACTTGCTATATCTATCTATCTATCTATCTATCTATCTATCTATCTATCTATCTATCTTCCTCCTTACAGATTTATGATTCTTAGGATAAATAAAATGGTTCCATTTTAACTACTCCTATTTTTGCATATTTTAATGTCTGGGAACAGAGATAGTCAAGTCAGTCTAGAATTATTCTGCATAAAATTTAGACTCATTCTATTAACATGCAATTTAGAAAAGTCGTTTTCAACTCCTAGTGACCACATAAATAGATTTTCTCCATGATAATCTATCCCTAACCTTTCTTTCAAGTCTCCCAATGGTGCACACATCTCCCCCGTAAATTTAGAAAAACTCCCTCACAATGTACAATTTTCTGAAAATTTCAGGCATTGTTCCAATTTTAGTATATATGCTGCTGAACTAGGCATGATTTCAGGAATCAGTTCATCCAGCTTGAAGATCTGATCTACTTGGAAAAATCATTCCCACTTTAAGCCACTTGTTGAGCTCCATAGAGCAATTTTCCTAGAGTTATTTCTGGACTTCTTCTTCATCCTAGCAAAGTTCAGAATCTTTATGAAGAAGCAGCAGCTTCATTAACAGATGGAGATATAAACCTCATGTTCTTAACTCAGCTGTGCTCACTATCATCTTGTTTAATGGGATATTGAGGTAGATTACAGTTTTGTGCTGCTTTGACTATTGAGCCAAGAGGCAGGCTCTTCAGTATAGCTTTGCTGAAACTCCTGCATTAACCTTCCCATCAGGAAACAGCAATTTAGTTGTTCAGACTAGTCTTGGCAGTCTTTCACAATTGGCCTCTCAGAACAAGCTGCCACTTTCATCAGCAGAAACAAATGAAGGGAATTAAGGATTTAGCGTTTTCCCTCGATAATTAAATGGGCCTAACCTTACGATTGTTTTGTGTTAAATGGTTCAGCAAAGTCCAAAGTAATGCAAAGAAAAGTTGGCCCTGATGCTATCAGCTTGGTGATTATGAAATTATATAATAGAGGATTCTAGAAAGGGCTGTATTTTTAAAGTCTTGAGAAGGTATTTAACATTCTGCAAACATTTGTGTATTCTGTATAGACCATGGAGCCAGCTGCTTGCTGTTCCATTGCACAGATGGGCAACCTTATCAATTGATTGGTCTTAATGGGCAATTATTCTAACTGAGTAAAGTATTTCTGCAGACAGCAGCACCAAACACTTCATTACTACAGGAGTTTGTTTTGTTGTTGTTGTTGTTTTGTTTTTTTAAGAACTACTACATGTCTACAGACAGAGGAAATTTTTGAAAAGGAGAATTTAAGCAGTCTCTGGAGTTTCAAGAAAGTGGAGATGGATAAAATTAGAGGTTGGGTTAATTTCGTTCACTAAAGTATGATGTGGTCTACTTGGTTTAGCACCCTGTGTTTGTAAGCCATGATCTATAGCTTCGTGTAACATAAATGCAGTCATTTGTGGGCTCATTTAACAAGCAGATAATTCTCATACTTGATTATGAGTCCGCCCAGAATCCCCCTGGTGGGAGGAGATGGGCAGTGACAAATTTGATAAATAAATCAATAAATAAATTATGTTCAGCCTTAGAACCATCCAGGGCAACCTATCCCAGGTTGGCACCCTCCAAATGTGTTGGACTACAGCTCCTCAGCTGTTTGAGAATTCTTAAACACGGCAGGAAGGTGAGGAAGGTTGATCAACAGGAATATAATTCTGCTTCTCTTTTTTTCTCTCCTCTCTTTTTGCTCATTCAATCTGTCATCTCTTTTGTTATCATACAACCATAACTGAATATAGCTGAGTGTACAAGCTAAGTATAGCTGCAAGTATAAGAAAGGTGTCTGCTTCCTCCGGTGGCCAAACAGATGTATTAAGCTTGATACTTTGTGTTCCCCAGCAACTAATATTCAGAGAAATATTCAAAATGCACTGGCTACTAGCTCAAAATTGAAAGAAAATAGTTAAACTATGTCATATAAATGCAAAATGTTTTTTTTAAAAAAATAGCAGATTAATGTGGAAATGATACAAAATGAATTTGAGCAAGCATATCTGACAATGAACAAGTTTCCCCCATCCCTAACTTCTTATCTCCACTACGGAGCTTCAAGACAGCTTACAAACTCAAATTAAAAACATTCAAAATGCAAACCAAATAAAACCAAACTGAAATCCACCCAACCATATAATCCAGTCAAAGAAATAGCTGTGGCAGTAAGATAGCATTGTGTGAAGAAGAAGACACTGAATGCTCAGGAAAATAAGGTGGTTTTTGACTTCATGCCTCAGTTTAAAAAGTTGAAGTTTCCTTTGAACCAAGCTCCTGGTGATTTCATGGATGTGTCAAATGTAAAAAATCCATTAAATGCAGTTGGGCTTACTTCTGGGTAGGTGTGTATTATTAACAGATATGCTCAGGAGCATGGGTCAGTCTTTAAGCTCATTTCCTAATACATATTCATTAAGGGAACATTAAACAATGGCCCTAAAGTGTGTTTTGGTAAATTAAACACAGTTGCCAGACTAACGATCTCTTCCAATTTAAAGAGTTTCTGTTGACACGCATAAAGCACACAGAACCAAAGTGTTTATATAATTTCCTTGGGGAATAGCAAAAACTACGATGAATTGTAATTATTTTAACTGGGAGGAACTGGTAATTCAATTCAAAATACAAAATGAAGAGTAAAATGCAAATTAAATGAAATCCCAAAATAAGCATTAGTGATGCAGATTTTGTGTCTCAAATTTTTGATTTCATTATTCTCCTGAGGACCACAAATTAACAGGGTTTCTTTTAAAAGGCTGTGGAAAAATAGAAGAGAAGGAGAAAAGTTTGAGAATTATGGTATAACAGTGAAAGGAGTCTTAAGAAGGATGTTTGAAAGAAGAGATTGTTAGATAACCTGTGAAGATTTGTTGCTTTTAAGTAGTGATTAGGAGAAAAAACAAGAAAATCAAACAGAAAAACCATAACCAGGCACACACTATTTAATGGGACTAGGGCAAAAATGTAGGGAGGACCCCACTTGGAGTTTTTTATTTATCTATACATCTGAGTTGATTGGTCTAGGATTGTACAATCCATGCCTGTGCAAAATTTCAGCACTTGGTTTTTTGTTTATCACTTATAATGTGGTCACTTCCACACTTCTGTTGTGCAACCTCTTTATGTGCATAGCACTATTAATGAGAGTAAGAACCCACTAAATTTAATGAGGCTTCTGGACTGCAGCATCAAAAATTAATATATTTGTTCTAAATGTATAGTGTTTTCTTAGTTATCATAGCTGAAGGCCGTCTAGTTCTGAAGCTATGGGATGTCCATGTTTTGAGGGACAGGTGGTTGATCATTGGTGAGCTACATCAAAGAAGATTATATGGCCAGAATCACTGTATGGGTTTTATATTTTCCTAATAACAAAGATAATTACATAGAACTTCACCTATACTTTAGTATGGTGCACGAGGTCTTTAAAAGCTAACCTAGATCCCTCTCTGTTTCATTGGAACACAGGATACTACTAATTAGCACAACTGATTTTCAGGGGGTATTCATTCACACTGGGAATTAAAGACCACATCTTATCATCCAGCCAGAAGAAAAGTTTCACTGTTAATTATAAGCTGGGCTACTATTTCTCTCCTTTTTTTTGGTCTTGGAGAATTAAATGGAGAAAAAAAAAGGTAGAGATGTCATTTAGGGCCTACAGCCTTATATTAGCAGTACTTCCAAATCTGCAAGGTTGAACACATTTTCCCAGGGCCCTCTTTTCACCACTATCATCCATGTTTCATATGAAATACCAACCAGGAGGCATACCTTTTCTAAAGTGAGCCCTTTCAGTTCTTTGAAGTAGAATGCCCCTGCAGAGCATAATGAGTGATAGAGCACATTTTTGGCACACAGAAGATATTGAGTACAGTGCTTGTCATCTTCAATAAAAAGAGCCAGAAAGCAGATGTAGAGGAAAGAGGGAATGGCCTTGAGGGACAGGAGGAAGAGCCACAACCAAGGGGCATGAGTCCAGGCCAAGGATGTAATGTGAGTAAACATCTCAGACAAGCCCCTCCTTAGCTCACATGAAGATAAAGGAAAGGAGGGGAGAAGCACATTCACACTTGAAATATTCTGTTACTATAGCTTTACAATAAAAGTAGTACTGAGCTACATGGGAATCAAGAAGTGAAAAAACCTGCATTTTACACCTGCAGATTCTCCAATTAAAACCATGAAACTTCCCTTTGTTTACAGCACCCCTCATCAGACCATGGACAAATACAGAACATATTTTAAAATGAACAAATAAAAACATTAAGAATAAAAACAATTAATTTTGTGTAATTACCATGACATTATTAGTGTTATTTTAAGAGGAAAAAGAGGTAGGAGAAGCATGCTTTGATTCTAAACTGCATCTAGCTTCAGCAACTTTTGAAAATTGATATCAGTTCTAATTAAATCAAATCAGCATTATGTCTTTGACCAGCATAAGACAGAAATATCAGTACAAGGATGGAAAATAAGAGTAAAAATTAAAATAGTATTAGCCCAAAAGAAAGTCTTCAAATTATATAAAACTTTTCAAATAAAAGTCACTATTGTATAACAAAGAAGAATGTTTTAACAGCAGCAGTATACATATAATCACATTTTCTATCGATATACCAACAAGGGGGTCATTATCTATTAGTTTCATGCAAATACTACATTTCTGCACAATTTTTGCAACAGTGTGTGTTAGAGAGTATTTTCTGCCAGAAAGTAAGAAAAAGTAAGTAAAAATTGGCTCAAGGAACCTGGAAGAATAAGAGCAAAGCTTCTGAGAATCAAGTTGCAAGAAACAGTCCAACCTGTATTTTGTGTGTATGTGTGTGTGCCAAAAAGAGAACACTTGAAACAGGCACATTCTGAATTTGGGTATGAAAAAAATCGAAATGTGAGAAAGCCAGTTAAGAACTATGTGTTCAGAGAAAGGATTTGATCAATCAATATCATGTCAGTTTTGATTGGCAAACATAAAATAACTGATAATGAGAATCCAGAACAGTGGTGGCCAGTGAGATTTGGTAGTCACATCAGTAGCTGAGCAGATCAATCAGATCATAAAATATAATTTCTATGTCTCTAAAGATGCAGGAGCTAAGGAAGCAAAGATGGGGTCCTGGATGATTGGCAGTTTCTCAAGGCCTCTGAAGGCTTCTAGCCGTTCTGCCAGATCAGAGAGCTAGGTGTTCTACCGTTGAATTCCTGTAGGGGGGGGAACCAACTATCTGGAACATTTCCTCCTTTCCAACATTCTTAACTTTTATCTAAATCCCAGTAATTTTTCACCTGAACCTTAAAATCACTTTAAAATGTTGGATCTGCCCTTGGAGCATGAGAAGGATTTTTTCTCTATGCTTAACTATTTTTTATATTTAGGACCTAACCTTGGAATTTACTTTTTTTTCTGATTTGAATTAATATGCCTTTTACTATTGATGAGGCTCTGATTTACCTTTGTTTCAGTTAATTGCACTGCAATTGTTTAATTTAGTAATGATTTTAGTCATTTCAGTACATGATAAATGGTTTAAATGTTATTTGCCGCTGAACCTCTATCCTGATAGTATCATTAAAATACACTCCATTTAATAGACCCATATGCATTGGCATTGTTCTGCCACCATATCTGGAGTCCTTCTATTTACAGAGTCACCCAATTCTGTTTGGAAAGACCTTGCAAGAGACTTTATTTCTTTATTTCTGAACTTCATATGCCATTCAATTCCAAAAAGCTCTGAGCAACTTTTTTTGCAATTGGTGAGGTATTTCACTGACAGTATTGCCATACAGCCAGTGCCTGAAAAGTGTACAGCTGTTTTTGCATTTAGATTTTTTTTTCTATAAGGTCTGAAAGAACTGTGGAAATAACTACTTTTATGGTTGATTTGCTGCACATAAACCACTCCTGAGTTTTTAACATCAATCTCAAAAACACCGAGGGATTTAAGGTTTGTGCTACATTCAGTGTAAGGATAGAGTGAACAGCAGCTCATCCATATTGTAAAGCAAGAAGCAGTAAGAAGGCAGAGATGAATCCTAGCTACCTAGATTTCATTTAAATATAAGGACAATATTTCCTGTTTAACAATGGAGAGTGTGATTTCTCCATCTCTGGATGTTTTTAAGAAGAGGCTGGACAGCCACCTCTCATGGATTTTTAACTGAATTTTCTACACAAGGCACAGAGTTAGATTAGGTGATCCATGTGTCTCTGATTGTATGAACAGAAAACTGAACCAGACAAGACTAACAGCAATCTGGCATTGAACATCTTGAAGAGAGAATGGTCCATCAATCCTTAGTTGGACCAGATTGGAAATTCCTCTCTCTCTTGGCTTGTTCCTAGAAGCAACCAGTGGTGCTTAGAACTTACAAAATTCTCAACTGGAAATTGGAGGGCACCAGATATGGATAAGATTTGATACTTTGCATACAGCTGCCATTTAAAAACAAAACTGTAACACTGACAAAAAAATAAATCACTTGGCTAAATACTGGAAAATATTGCAATGTTTCAATAGTGTAAGCTCAACTGCCTTGATGCCTTTCAGATTTCAGATCCAATTAAAAGTACCTTCTTCATTTCTGAAGTATTCCTGTATCAGGCATTAATTTGCCTGATTGAGAATTATGGAAACTGTAGTCTAACACATTAGGAGGACACTGAAATAGAAAACATATCCTGGGCTGGTATTGTAAGTGCATCAAAACTAGTAACTGCTATAAGGTAAAGGTAAAGGTTTCCCTTGACGTAAAGTCCAGTCGAATCCGACTCTAGGGGGCGGTGCTCATCTCCGTTTCTAAGCCTTGGAGCCGGCGTTGTCATAGACACTTCCGGGTCATGTGGCCAGCATGACGACACGGAACACCGTTACCTTCCCGCCGAAGCAGTACCTATTGATCTACTCACATTTGCATGTTTTCGAACTGCTAGGTGAGCAGGAGCTGGGATTAACAACGGGAGCTCACCCCGCCGCGCGGTTTCGAACCGCCGACCTTCCGATCGACAGCTCAGCGGTTTAACCCGCAGCGCCACCTGTAACTGCTATAAAAACTTGAAAAAGCATCTGAGTTGATCTGTGCTTAGATACAAACTTATATACACACCAACAAATGCCACATTTAATACTACCTGAGGACACGTTTAATTGAAGATTAAACCAAGTTTTAAGTGAAATGAATGGGATGAACTCTACAGTTAGATTTTTGAGCAAAGGAGGGCAATTAGTTTCTCTCTAAATATTATTGGACTATAACTCTCCTCATTACCATCATTGGTCATGCTGATTAGAGATTATGGGAATTGGACATTTGGTAAAATGTATTTCCAAACTCTGGCTTTGAGGTCACAGTTTGGATGTCTTTCTTTGGGGACAAGCCCAGTGAACTCATGAGGCATCTAAAAAAACTTGATTGGATTATATGAATATCTCCACGGATGCCAATGGGACCTTGAATGCTCCAACTTTTTAACACCATTGTGGCCTGTGATTCTAAATTCACTCAGCTGTCAAAAACCTTCAAGACCAATCAGTCTAGTTATTTCAGTATCTTTTGGCTCAAGACTATAGCCAAGAGTTCAAATCAATACTTTGTGCAGTGGGAATACAAACCTATTAACAATTCATCAAATGTTGAAATTAGTTTAATTGAAAAAACAAACTACTCTTTGGCTAATTATAACACTATAATGCAGTGATAGCCTAGTATGCTATACACTTATGGGATTTATTACTCCTGTATCACACTAGATCTTTTCTAACCATGGCCAAACTGCAGGTAAGTAAGTAAATGACAGTTTTACCATCTTCCTGGCTGATCAAGCAAAAACTGTGAAACTTGATGGAGAAAAAGACAGTGCAGAGGATTGTACACCCATACTATTGAAATAATATAAGTAGACAAACCACTTCCAACTATACTCCTTTAACAAAATTTGAATAAATAAATAAATACTCCTTTGTTCTGCAAATGATTTTTTTTAAGATTAATTATTCCCAGAAAAAGCTAACAAATCAGCAGCCAGTTGGCTCTTTTGCAATACAAGGTGATAACAAATCTCAAAGATTGTGAGTTGCAAAGTCAGTCATTAATTGAAGTGAAAATCAGGCTACCATTGGTTATCAACTTCCTAAGTCTGACCCTAAAGGTCATAGTCCAGTTAATGCATTCTTTTAATTGGGCATTTTTAAAGATAGTATCTATAACAAGTACAAAAGAGAACACGAAAAAAGACTAAAAAAGACTATCAATAAATAAACCAGGATGTTTTTTTTAAGTCATGTAGGTTATAGCTTTCTAATACAGCTAATACATTTCAAATGTTTCTTGGCTTACAAACAAATGTTTTAATGGGCGTGGAAGCAAGCTCCACCAAATGAGACTGAAGCAAGTAGGAAACTGAACTTAAAATGGAAAATTAAATGTACTAGCAAAGTAATTGGATTTATGGCTTCACACTACAGCACCTCCTACTCCAACCAGCATCAGTCTGACCTATCAAAACATCCAGGGAGTAGCTACTTATAGTCCCGCATTTCCAAGAGGTTCTGGAAGGGTAGGTGGCTGAAGCTAGAAGGCACTGCTTTTCTATGCCAGTGGTTTGGAACAGCCTTCTAACAGAAAACAGGTTAGCTTACTCCTTGCTGGTTTTTAGGAAAACGTAGACGACCAAATTATTTTAGGGTGAATTCTCTGAACTGAAGTTGATATATAGTGCCATATTTTTGATGGCCCTTGTTTGGTGCCTTAATCCAACTGTGGATGTTATAACTTGCCATAGAAGCTGCCAGGAATCATTTGATTGCAGCAGGGTAGAAGTTAGTTAAATAAATAATCAATTAGTCTTGAGAGAAAGAACACATCACTCAAAATCCAGACATGTATAACCTGGATATAGATATATGAGTGAGTGTGACCACAGAGAGAAGAAATAAAAAAATTGGAGAATTGTTGGCACACACAAAATTAAAGTGGTTAGAGTTGTAGCTTTACTATTTCATCTCTCCTCAGGATGCCTATTACATATTCTTATAACTTTGATTTTAGTGCCTACTGTGGCAGTTTTAACCATATCCTGATTGGTTTTGCACATTTCCTCATTTCCTCATTTTTTTAAAAAAAATATATTGTATTTTTCTATGCTGGTCTTTAGCTATAATAAAATTTAGTCGTCTTAAGTTTAGAGTGGTTACAGAAAGAACCCCACTCCCTTGATTTCGGGGGTGGATGACCCTTGTCTCTTTGTTGTGGCAGGAATTCTCGGTAGGGGTCAGGTTCCATTTCACTGTCATCATTTGGGGCAAACCATGTTTTGTTTTCTTCTTGTTAAAACAAGTGAACAGAACGTTTACTCTGTTTACCTGGATAGAAAATGAATCCAATGAATAAAGTACCTGTAGGCACCACACTGAATCAACTTTTGATAATCAGAAACTACTTATAGCAGTTGACCTTGACCTGGTATCTAAAATTAATCAGGAATGGACAAAGAGCAGTTTCCTAAGGTAGCAATTCCCACCATTTGGATGCTATTGCTGAAAAGACTCTGAGTCTCAATGAAGACTCATCAATTTCAGCCTGTATTAGATGCTGCCCAAACTGCAGGTTGAAATTCTGCACAAATTTCTGTCCTGTTGATGTAAGTCAACATACAAAAGAGCAGAACTCCTTGCACCAACAGTATTAGGAACATCTTCAAGAATATAGATGAGTCTATAATTCATTGTCTACTTCAATCTCTTCCCCAAACACACATTAAATTCTAATAGCTTCATCATCACTATAACATTTATGATCATATATTATTAGGGAATCAACTATGTTTAGGTTTTTGCTTTGGAAAACACTCATTACATTAAAATATGTGCATCAAGAGATACTGGACACTCAAGAGAATTGCAGCAGTTCATATTTATAGCAGAGTTTAAATATCAGATTATGATTTACTTTGCTCATTAGTTTAGGTGGACACTTCTGTCTTTTTGTAATAATGGATGGCATTACACAGGAACTGATTGATTTCAGTTTCTCATGGTTTATTAGAATAGAAAACACATGAGCAATATAGATTAGTGATCCACCAATATGTTTTCAGCTACTTAAGCTATATTAAATGATCCTAGCTTTTCATTCTGCTTAAGAAAATAAGAAGCTCCTTTCCAAGTCACATTAAGGATCTCAATAAAAGGCACTGAATGGTTCATACACAATTTAGTTGGTATTTGTTTAATTTATATAGCCACATACGTGGCTCTGGACAGCTCACGAAGTTAAAGCACACAAAAAGTACAAAAAATAACTGAAATCATAGAACAAAAACCATTAAAACACATTAAAAACAATGACAACTATTAAAACAAAAATATAATCAGCAAGAATGCATTCGAACCTACTAACAATATAGCCATTTAGCAGGCTCCACTACCAGAATCCTAGGCAAGATGGCAAAGCCAAGTCTTCAAGTTTTTATCACTGCTAGCATTCAGGATACTAAAGTAGGTTTCACAAAGTTATAAAATGTGGTAAAGTAAATCAAATGAGGTCTGCTTCATCAGCTGATGCAAAGGAAGTGGTTGAACTGATATAAGTGATTTGACAATACATGTGTGTTCAGAAGCAAATTCTGCAAAGTAAACGTGTACAGTATCAATCCCCACTTTTTTCTTTATTTGGATTAGTGCATTACCATTTGAAGCTTATAAAGACTACCTCGTAAGCCTAAAGTCAGCATGACTGTCCTAATGGACAGCTGGTGTCTGTGGATCCTAAAATTAAATATGTTATTTTTTATAAAAGTTAAAAATTATAAAGTAGCCAGTATCTTGGGAGCTAATCAAATCTTGCAAGATTTCAATGTTCCCCCTGAAATTTTGCAGGTTTTCAGGCAAGGGATTTTAATGAGAACATGGCAATATCCCAAGATATTGGCCTTTTAAATTATTATTTATTTTCCCCCAAGTGTCAGCTCCACTAGGTAGACCAGACAAGAAAATCAGCTACAAAGAAAAAATAAAATTACCTTTATTGAGATTGGCTATAATAACAGAGTGTTGCAAGTCTGATTGTGCTATCCCTCTGCCTCCTTCTTATACTCCAATGAATTAGGGAGGCCTCTGCTTGAACTACTTCTGAATGTTATCTTATTGCTCTGGACTTTAAAATGTTTCAGCTCCTTTTGCCTAGGTAACAGTTCTTGTGTATTTCTGTCAATGCCATTTTCCTTATTCTCTACACCAAGGAAGGGATCAACTATAGTAACTTCATCAGCCATCAGTGGTCCCTGGATGATAGGTTAGGACCATTGACATACAGCCTGGCAATTCAATGCATTAATTATCCAGAGGGACAGAAGGATTGCTAAAATATTAAATAGGTCTAGTACACAATGATACCTTCCATTTTGAAATAAAATATCATTTCCAATTGTCAAAATACATCAATGAATTTGAAGCCACTGCTCAATTGTACTCTAACAAATGTAAGAATGTGCTGCTATGAAATTCTGCATCCAGATTTTACAAAAGGTCTACAGTAAAATATAAATCACATGGATAAAGGCATATAAATATTAAAAAGTTTCTTGGGTGCAGGTCTTCAAGCTAGAACATGAAAATGGAAAGTTTCAATTGTAAAGAAAAAAGATGTGACGCCTGCGAAGTCTAACCCATGCTGGCAAGATCATAACAATAATGAAAATTAATGTATGTGGTTCAGTCTGACTGGAACCATGGAATTATTGTATTCATTCCTCAGACATTTGTGTAATGGGAATAATGTTGCAAGAACTGGAATTTTGCTTGACTTTTATCCTTTCCTTGAAGGAAGAATCTGAAACACTTAAGCACTAGAGATATCACATGCCTTAAAGCTTCTGCATATCTTTTGATGTTTTCCATGCATTGCCCTGTAGTCTGAGGAAAGAACCTTGAAAACAAATTGACAGAGTCTGCTTTATGTACAGTTCAGTGAAATTTAAAGCATCATTTCTAACAATGGGTATAAAATACTTCATTTCAATGTTTTTTTTTTACCAAATATAGGTGTGTGCTTTGAAGTCATGGAGCATCAAATAATAGCATATATAGTGTCTTGTATCAGGTACATAGGGATCTTATTAGGTATTTTTAAGAGTTGCTATTTGACTAAAGAAAGTATATTTTATCCAACTTCATGCTGGTGCTCTTAAAGGAGATTGTAGCTTAGCAACACCCCATGCTTACCAGCCATCACTGGTTATGTACTAACCATATCTTGTTAACAGAATTGATCATTTGGGACTCTATGTAGATCTTCTAAGGATGCTTTATTTCATAGGAGCATCCGTATAAGCACAACTCCAAAATGAAGCTATGAACTGTACAGTGACAAAAATCATTCAGTGTTATGTCACAAAGTTTTTTTTTCCCCCTCAATTAAACCCCTAGCCAAGGTACAGTAGATCCCTTCAAGTTTTAAGAAATCAAGTCTGAACATTACATAAAACATTGGGAAACTAGCTACATTCTAAACAGAAATTATGTTCTAAAAAAATGATTTAAAAATGGCCTGGTGTCATATTTTGAAACAGTCAAATTTTATGTTCTGAGATCTCTTCCTGAAAACAGACTATTCAAGTTTGTCCTTTAGCAAAGCATCCAAGCTTATATTTTATCAAAAAGCAACATAACAGACTGGTTTGTACCAAACGTTATGAAAATATGGAGTTTGTTTTGGCAATTTTTAAAAATCCATTAGGGCTCCTCCCCACCCCCACCCCAAATGCTTATTTTGCTTGTACATACAGTACATACTTCTAAGATTGAATTGTATAAATCCAAATGGTTGACGCATTATGAAAAAGTTTCAGTAAATAACCAGTTCAGTTCTGTCCAAAAGGAACATTTTGGATAAACTTCAGGATGAGCATGAATAAGGCAATGTCATATGCACATTCCTAAAATAAAACGAAGACTAAAATAGAAATTTCTGGAAAAAACACCAGCATCTCTCCATGCATCCTATATCTTTTCTCTTTCCTCCTTCTACAGTAGCAAAACCAGATGACTTGAAACCCTTGTAATTAAGAAGTAAAAAGAACAACCTGCAGTAGAAGACAAAGCTGCCCCAGACAAAACTTTACAGAACTCATTATGAAATATTCATTCATGCCTATGAAAATATAATAGTACATTAACCCTCAGCATAATTTTGAATACACTGGAGCATGCTTTCTTCTTTTACAACACACAGTCGATTTATGGTAGTAAATTTGGGGGGAAAAGCAACAGTGCCACCGCTAAATATACATAGCAGCTGTTCCTGTTTGAAAATGGCTCATTTCTACTTTGCTTGAGACATGTACTCATTTATAAGAAGAGAACAGCTGCAGTTCCACCAGCTGCATTTTAGCACTCCGAACATACCTTCCTACTGCCAGGTGAGAAAAGGGCCGTTCTCGTACTTTAAAGAGCACTCAAGAGTGCAAGTGCATGTCTAAGGAATACCATGAAGGTTTCCTCAAGGTCCTTTTCATTCAGGATAGGAAATACCATCACCAACATGATATAAGGTCTGAAAGAGTAAGCCCTTGCAAATGAAACAAGTAGCCAAGACAGGTATTGAGAAGATGTCAAAAAGTGCTTCCTACCTGTGATGGGTTGCTACTTCCCCTTAAATCTGCACCCTTAGATCTTGCCTCGTCTCCTTAGCAGGAATAACACATGTCTCTTTAGTAGGAAATGGGGAGAGAGACTACTATTGGCTCTACCTCCTCCTTGCAAAGGTTACTTCAAACGCTTCTTCTTCCCCCCACTTTCATTTATTTCCTCTCCCTCTTGGAAGAGGTGCTTAGAAGAAGAGTAACCAAGTGTTTATCCTGGCTCGTGTGTGCAATAACTGCTTGCTCCCTGCAGTATAGTCGTGATGTGCATACTAAAGCAGCTTAGCCGTTTGTCAGTCCCCACCTTCTGTATGTATCTGAAACACAGCTTAGCTTCTTGGAAAACAACACAGATGCAAGGAGGCAGAGACAGCTCTGACACAGAAGTGAGACAGTATTGTAGAAAGACGAATTCAGCAGTGAAAACAGACACTGTATTTAATCACATGTGCAGCCCCAGATCCACCCATGTGCAAAATTGCAGCAAACCAGCTTCTAATTATATAGGTGAAAAGACAACCAACACCAATGCTAGATGAGATTCTGCTTCAGCTGGTGTAGGGTTTATGACACTTGGCACCAGAGCTAATGAGACCCTGGTAGCTTGGAAACATATGTTGCATGTGTTGGTCTCTCAAGGCCAGCATGAAAAAAATAAAAAGGCAAAACCTTTGACCAAGATTTGAATATGACAACTGCATTGCCAGTTAGGGTTTACATAGATGTAGTGAGTATTGAACTGGGGGTGGGGGGAATGACCCAAACTCTCAGTATCTATTGCAAAGACTTTGCTCCCAGCAGATCAAAAGCCTCCTGCAACTCACTTTTGAAATTCTGCCCCGTTGCTTCCTTGTGATTCTTACCATGAACGGAGCACCAATGGTGAGACAGCTACAACCAATGAATTTTTCAGTCTTCATCTGGGAAGAACCTCCAGAGCTGATCTCTCTTTCCACATGCCAACTTTCCCACTGTTTACAGAAAATATAGGTTTCTCCCTAAAAGAAAACACAAAAGATTCAGAAATGGCAATTTATGGGCAACTGGGGTTTTTTACATGCATCTCCCCAGTCCTAATCTAATACTCTTAACTGGTGCATTGCACAGAGTCTTACATACTAACAATCCATGTAATCTTCAAAAGTTTCACCTGATCCCCAACCCATGCTTTTTCTATATTTTTAGCTCTTTAGCTACAACGGTAACATGCATGCATGTAATTTACTAACAAATACGTACAAATCAATCATTGCCATAATATCTATGCTTCAATGTATCAAATTTTGTTTTATCAGGGGACTGCCTAGCATTTTGATTTCAAACACTATAAATTACAATATAAATTAGCTTAAAAATTCACAGCTGCATTTGTAAATTAATATGTCCACAATTATACATTCAATTATTTGGGAGTAAGTTTCTCTAAACTTAGTGGGAAATGTTTCTGAACAGATTACACAAATAATAATAATAATAATAGGTGTAATATCTATCTCAGAGATGTATGGTTATATATTCCCTTAACTTTTGTTGTCTGAAATATGATCAATGTATTGTACTGTTTGGTAAGAATTATCAATATGCATACATTATCTTACTTGTATATAATTAGTCGGTTTGAACATATAAACTTACCCCATTTCTTGGCAGCCAATCTGTTACCAATAAGGGATTCATCTTTTTCAATATTTGGATTACTGAGATTCTAGTGACTATTAAAAGATGGGCTGGTTTCTTATTGTCGGATAAAACCATGGTTTTTGCATTGTGCATAAATATACAGAGAGTGTGTGTGCATCAATGTGTTATATTGGTTAAGGTGTTGGACTAGAACCAGGGAGACGAAGAAACAAGGTTTTAGTCCTCACTTAGGCTTGGACTGTGGGCTAGTCATTCTCTCTAGACTGTAGGCTGGGGAAATTAAAAAATACGTATTTTCTACCAACCCACACTTGACCAGCAGGGTAGATTACAGTCCGTAACTTTCAATGAAAGGGCCTTCATCTTGCAGTGGATGGATTCACACTGATAATTCCATCAAGTTCTAAGAGAAGGGTGTTGGCAGAGTGCTAGAAAGCATTTGGCCCAGGAGAGATCAGAAAAGTCACACACCAGGCATTTCTATAAAAATAAATTTACAGAAAGCACAAAAACATATTTACAGGCTTCTGCATTCTCACAGGCTCTCAGAAAGGAGATCTCCCTTAGCTGCATACTCTCTACATGCCTAAAGAGAAGGAAGTGAAACAAGCTAACTGTCCTCCCTTCAGGCTATTAACAACTATTAACACCTGAAAAGACGACAATTAAATTCAAACTCTTCACCCGGCCAAAATGATTAGTTACCACGGTAACCTTAATCTGTAGCAGAAAAACAATATACCAATAAAGGGCATACTCAATCATTTTTTGAAATAAAAAACATTATAAACAAAATCTGAGCAAGTACTTTTGGCTCACTTTTCCAGGTGCAAAAGTTTGTAAATTCAGTTAAGTACAAAAACCACCATAACAAAAACCAATTTTATATTGGAGTGACAAAATCCATATGGCACCAGAGGATTAGACTTTCTGTACTTATTCTGACCCCTAGTGGTCATCTGGATATTTACTAATAGTAGACCATTTAATAATGGGGGAAGTTACCGTTCCAAGCATAACTTTCCCTTTTTTTTACAGCAACTTACTTCAGTGGTTCAACTGAACTAATAATTTGGTCCATATCTGCAGCCAAGCTAGGGCAGTATACATTAAACTGTCATAAACCAATGTGAAAACTTAACTTTCCAGCAGAACTAACAAGGGCCTGGAGTTACTTTTCGATGTCTTTTTGAACTAGAAAGAACCCCTTGGAGAACAGCTTTGAAGTGCCCATTGGTATACACTTATTCAGAATACCATTTCTTTTAATTTCCATTTATCCTGAAAGAGCCTAACAGTAATGCAGCCATTTTCTTCCTAGATGCTCTTTGATTTTTATTAGTTTCTCAGCATTGCTAGGCATATGCCAGGGAAAAGTGGTTTTATGGTCCCAGTAATTAAAAGAAATAACACAGAATATAGTTCCTGCTTTTTGTTTTGTTTTGTTTTGTTTTGTTTCCCATAGGCAAGATTTCTACTGAGTATTGTGGGTGTCATACAAAGTTCAGTAGGGTGTCTAGAATCAAGACGCTTTGGCTGGATTCACATTCCACATGAGGCTATCATAGGGTTAGGAAGAATAAGGTCCAATAATGTGTAGGGACTTACCCATTGTTTTAGCATATCAATTAAACCAGGTCATTATATGAAGCCATAACATGGTTTACTTCTTTATGCATAGCAGTATTAAATAAACAAGTAGTTGTGTTCTGTTTACCCAGGTTTAGAATGGATAGGTTAACAAAACTTGTTGGCTTGGCTTGGCTCACAGCTGTCTTCAATTTGCATTGAAGCTGGTGGAAGGATTAGCTAAATAAACTCAAGATCAAGAAGGAAAAAGAAGAAGTAACTAGATACAAAAATGGATCATACCAGTGAGTAAATCTTCAACAAGTTTGAGTACAAAGTTCAGCACTGATTTATGGACAATTGTAGAGACAAGTACTCAAACATGTCATAGCATGTTATCTAGGTGTTAGTTTTAGACTTCATTCCAACAACCTGAGTTCAAGATGCTTATAACCTAACATTGTTAATTACTTAATATAGATCTAGCTAGCTTGACTGACCCAGAATAAGGTCTCTGTTATGGTACCTGACCTGGGTAGGTGGTAGTCCTATTTTGGCTTTATTGGGAGAAAAAATTATATACTCAATAAATGAATATATTCAATTACATTAATGGTTTGGTTCATAGCAAAATAAGCCATGGTTTATTTATCCATGCTTTATTGAATAAACCACTGTTGACTGGTTTCACACAACACACTAACAATAAATGATGGTTTATGAAAGAAACGTCTGCATTCTACATTATAGTCTATTGTAAAGTGAACCAGGTTTTGGTTTGAGTCACTTAGACAACTATAATTCAAGTGTTTGCACACTAAGCCCAGCATATTGCTTCCATTCCATCTTCACCATAAATTTCCATCCTAATAATAATGTTGAGTGTTTGCTGCTTTTGTTTAATTTTTTTTAAAATTAAGGTAAAATTTTCACAGGCAGTTTAATACACAATGAATAAAGAACAGATTTTGCCTTTAAAAGGTTTAATTCTGGCTGCATTGTGGGACTGAATTCTACTTGCATGTTTTCCCTTCTGTCATCAACAGAAATAAAAGGTCTAGAGACTTGTTCTCTTTTTTAATTAAAAAAAAAGGACAAAGCTGTTTTTTTTAAAATTTTCATGTTAAAATAAAAATACTCCCTTTTAGCAGGTAGTTTCCAGGGCAGTTTACAAAAATAAGACAACATTATTGTATAATTATTTTAAGAATCTGTTCATTTTGTAATTTCATAATTTATATCTTACTTCTGTTCAACACTGATTTTTAAAACATTTACAAAAATCAATATGGAACCATTCTGTTTTGAAAGATGGCATAAACCCATGCCTATAGGAAGAAAAGGGTATATTCAGAAGGGAGGTTGATGGCTCATTGTGACTCAGACTATGAGCTTGGAGGAAACTCTCCTTTTCTCATCCCACTGGTAAAAATACAGCTGGAAAAAGGGGGGTTTGAACTGAAAAATGCCTAGGACAGAAAGGGCAAATAGCTTCACTCCATCTGCCCAGGATTCTTGGCTTCCTTGGTCACAAAGAAGCGGAAAAGAAAATTATTCCAGTTGTAATCATTGGTTTTGCCCTAATTAGTTATAATTAGTTCTTTCATTCTCTCTGCCTCCTGGTAGGGCTGCATTTCTTTGCTACTTTGGCTGGATTCACATCAGTTTCTTTATCCACTAAGCTTTTGTCCTCATTCAGTGGAAGAGATCTGCTTAAAGAGCAAGGGGAAAACAGCAATAATACTGTAATCATTGCTAATATAACAACATTATTCAAAAATAGCAATGCCGAAGACTGTTTTCTTGCAAATTCAGAAAACTCAGTTTACCACTGAAAGATTTTGTACAGGTAGTCCTCATTTAGCAACTGCCTTTAGTGACTACTCAGTTACAATGGTGATGAAAAAGCAACTTTATGACCATTCCTCATGTTTACGACCTTTGCAGGTCTGTAAAGTAAAGGAAAGCTGAAGTAAGATCACTTAGTGGCTTTGCTTAATGACCGAGTTGCCAGTCCCAATTGTGGTTGCTAAATGAGGACTACATGTATACATTAGGCCTATGAGAAGGGGCTTTGGTTTGCCTTAGCCAAGAGCTTCATGCTGTGGAGGTAATGCAGTTTTATTCACTGAGGCAAAGAGGTGATCCCATTTGCCTCAACAAGGTGGTTTGTATTGCCTTCTAGTCTTCTCATAGTTTCTTACTGTCTCCTTGTAGACTTCTCTGGCACTTGCAGTGCCCAGAAGCAAATCAGACAAAATGAAGGAACACGGCAGTTCCACGTTGCTTTTAGAAGTTTGGCGCCATGCTCCTGAACCATTATCCCTTGAACGTGCTAATGTGTACACTGTTCTTTGTGCACTGAGGTTATTAATTGTAATTTAATTATTAGATTATGTCATGTTGATTTTCACATTCTTATTCTAAGAGAGGTATGTAAATTGTTCAGAGTCCTCCTGGAGTAGAGTAAATAAATACAATGAATACAAAAATACAACATTACATATCTCCAGTCCCTTTAAAGAACTTCCATTTTAACAAAGGAATTGTTGCTTAAAAGAAAGAAAAGGAAGATAAATGCATAGACACAGTTACATATTATTTGATTTGGCTTTAAGCTTTTAAACTCCTGGCTTGAAGTGACTAGAACCATGGACAGCTGATAAGTAGAAAGCATTGACCAAAAGGTCAACCAATGAAAAGGAAACTTAAAACATGATGTCAGCAGTACTCTAGGGTCAAAGAAATAAATATGTCACTTGCACTGATGTGGCATGTTTAGTCAGTCATTTGTGGTCAAGATCATGCCCAAGCTAATCCCATAGTATGCAGGATTACTTGTTAGGTAACTACCACCATTGGGGTTCTTCATGTCATCTGAACCCATAAGGAAGGGTTAACCTGAAGTTAGCCTTTCAGTGAAGAAACAAGAGGTGAGAGAAAACTTTCAAAATGGAATTGCCCAACCACACCAACTCTGTGCTTCCTTCTCAGCCCAACGAGTAAATAGGATGTGTAAAAAGGGATGGGGGAGACTGCCCATAATGAATGCTCCCAACAGACTTGAAGCAGCCATGGTTTCTCTAGAGCATATTTGATTCTACCAGTGAGTATGTAACTTGTATATGGTTTGAGCTAGAACATTTTAGCTACATGGTGTGGCAATAGTTGCCTTGTGGATATTTGCCACCGTGGAGCAAAATTGCTTGAGCTTAAAAGGAACATATCTTGTGCTGAAGGTGTACTTTCTGCTGGATCTAAGAGATCTCCAATTTCCCGTAATAGGGTAATGGAGGCCTACAGTAAAAATGGTTCTGCATACACGTTTCTAGGGTAAGGTATGGGGAGGGTCCCTAGTCCTTCTCTACTTTTTCACAGAAACATTTTAGAGGATGGTTGTTCTCTCCTAAAGACCAATTTGAATTGGTTCATGAATATGTTCTACTTTCCACATCATCCTTTCTTCTCTATCTCTAGATCTCCAGGACAAAATTATTTTCAAATAAGAGCCATCTTGAAAATAATCAGATTAGTCAAACAAAACTGTTTAATAAAACAAGAAATAATTTTGCATGATTGCATAGCTGCTTGTTAAAGAAAACAGCCTTTACAATAGTACATTGTATAGTGATTAATTGAAACCCACATAATCTTACATTTCTGATACAAAGCAGCCCAGGCTCTAAATTGAAATTAACCCTGCTCTGAAACACAGTTTGTTTAACCAGATGCAGGAAATATATATATTAGCAATGAGCAGAATGCTGAATTCATTACCCACTTAAAGCCTAAAAATATACATGCAGAAGAAGCTGCAAATTTCTTAGCTGGTAGAATCTTACCCAGACAGTCCCAGTATGCTCTTGATTTGTGACTCTTCTCAATATTAATCAGCTCTCTCAGAAAATCTTCTGAACTGAATATTCCAACTGCTGGTATTCTCTGATAAATACTTGAAAGACAGATTTCAGGTCTTTCATAATTACAACATGCATCACAGTGGACTGTTCCAGCTGCAGAAAGATACTAGGAGAATTCCTATTGGGTAGAATGATGTCAGAACATTTCTGATATTTCAGAATAAGGCAGAATGTTTATTCCAAGGTCCAAACTCAGACACTTCAGAGTTAGAAATGTTGATCTCCAAACAGTTTGTGCACCTCTAATTAGAATCTCAGATGTTTAGAAATTGTTGACCATTGCCACATGGTCAAAGGCTGTTGAAGTTCTGCCCCAGTGCCTGGAGGCTGGGTGGGCCTCCATAGAGTGTCACAGGGAATACCATGGCTTGCAGGATTCTGATCTTTGTCGGTATAGTCATATCATGGCATTTGCATATCTTTTCCAAGGCCTTCATGACTGCTCTACCAAGTGCTAGTCTGTGGCATATTTCTTGATTCCTTGTTCGTTTACTGTTGATGGTTGATCCTAAAAGGCAGATGCTCTCCACCACTTTGATACCTTCATTGTCAATTCTAAGGCTGGTTGTTCTAGCCATTGTTATTAGTTTGGTCTTCTTAGTATTTAATTTTAGTCCTATTTTTTCACTGTGCTCCTTGACTTTCCTTACTAGAGCTTGTGGATATTTGATGACACAAATCAAGTAGTAGTATAGTGTCATCAGCATAGCACAGGTTATTGATGTTTCTTCCTCCAGTTTTAAAACCACGCTCATCTTCTTCCAATCCAGCTTCCCTTAATATATATTCACCATATAGTTTGAACAAATAAGGGGTGAGTATACAGCCTTGTCACATTCTTTTGCCATCCTGGAGCCAGTCTCTTTCACCATGTTCTGTCTGTACTGTGGCTTCCTGACCTGTGTATAGGTTTTGCATAAGGACAATATGAACAATGGCATAGAGCGTGGTTATTTGAGAGACTGCCTGTCTCCCATGGTTTCTGCCCATCTGGTATGATCCAACAGAGTGGGTGTGGTCCAGGTCCCCTGAATCTTTCAGGACGCAGGAAGGGCTCCTTTCTCTGTAATAGTGCCTGGCCTTCAGAATGTGGTCACCCTGAGATCCACATGGATCCCACCCTGGTGGCATTTTGGAAGGCCTTGAAAATCTGGCTTGAGGTAGGTGGATGTGAATCCCCTGTTTGTGATGCTTTATAGTTTGATGTGTTACTTGGATTGCTTTTTTGTAATTAAGTTGTAGTTCTTTTTGTAATATGTTCTTGCTTTTATGTTGCTTTTTTATTTTTGTGAGCTGCCCAGAGTCATTTGGGACAATGAATGAATGAATATGTTGAGCCAACCCCCACCCCACCCCACCCCACCCCACCCCACCCCACCCCACCCACTGTCTTCTGTAGTAACTAGTGTTCCTTTCTGGGGAGGAAAGAAATCCAAGTTAAACATGGTTTGATAAGAACAGGTGGCTTATTTGGGAAGTGCACACTTTAAAAGTGGTTTGGAAGACTGCTTTGGACCTCTTATAAACCCAGAAATTTTTTATGATTCATTAAAGTTACATGGTATTTCCCTGCCTTCTGAGTAAGACAGGAGTGAGTGACTCCTGTTCCTTTAAGAGTCGAATTAACTTAATAGTGGAATTCCTTAAAGCAGATATCCCTTTTCAGGTTCATATTTATGCAAGATCTGAAAGATTTCTTCTGGATGATTTTTGAAGCGTGCAAAGTCACATTCGTTATATAGTAATTTTCTGTTGTAATGAGTTGTTTATTTTAGCAAGAGGATTTTTAGTATTTTTTTTTCCCTTCTTGTCCAACATATAAGGAATATTTTGGTATAAGATGAGTAATTTTCTGTTGGAAAAGCCTCATTAATGGGCACTTGGTTTGCTGCCTATTAGCATGATGGGCGTATTATAATTGGGATGAAGAACTACACTTCAGAGGATGTTTCGATACTTATGGGGTGCAATTTGACATGGAGTGGAGATGGCTTGGATTTCTTCCTGCCCTGTTTGTGGCTACCATGCTGGGAGAAACAATTTTCATATGAGATGAAATCCCCAGCATCAAACATTTAACTGCAATCTGATGTTTCCATCCCTGATATCACTAAATGCCTTATAGGTATGACTAGGTTGTCATAATGTGCTGAGCATTGATGATCCCACTTATTTATTAAGTTCAATGAGGTAAAACAAGTTTTTCAGTTACGTTTTAATTTGGATTCATTCACACAGCCCTTTCTCCAAGCAGCTTCTCATGCAGAGCCTTTGTATCAGGGAATTAATATTGTGAGCCAAATCAATTTGACTCAAGCGGGAGAAAATAAATTTTAATCAATACCATCCAAATCAACTTTTGTGGCTACTTGTTTTCATTTAAGTATGAAGTGAAAGGGGGGAAAAGGATTCTCAAGAATAAGAAATCACTAACTTCTGCACAGCAAAGGCACAGTAGGAGTAAGAAAACCTCCTCATGCACAATTTTTGAATGTATCATGTACTAGAGGACATTAAATTACCAGAGAAGCGCCTTTCTAAAAAGAGCTTCATTGTGGGTGATTCAGTGTCCTTAAAAAGCAAGGAGTAATATTGAAGCTACACAAAGAAAATAGGTGGTATAGAGAGAAAAAAACTGTTGAGAGACAGATCAGTAACTCTGCTAGTCACATCTGACAGGTAGCATTCAGACAGGGTTCACATATTCTAAGACATAGAGGTTTCCCTGCTTGTGGCTTATTAATCATGGTTTATTGATTAGCATAAACCATAAATCCAGTCAATAGTTTGTTCAATAAACTGTGACTTTATATGATTTGTGAGCCCAGCAAAGGCTCCAGGAAGGATCTCCTAAGACAGTTAAAGTTTAAGGTTTCTCAGTACCTCAGTGTTTAACCAACAAGATGCTTGAGAAGTCTGTTTTGCTATTGGGAAGCAGATCAGACATTATAGCACTGCTATTCCAAGCTTTACAAATAAGCACCGGTGCCCACAAAGGAGGAAAGTTATGGTATCTGTGAGACTACATCCTTGTGAAAATGCTGTCAGACATTTGAAGGCAAGTATGTAAGGGTGATACTTGCATGATGTTATCCCTGTATACATGTCATTTTTTGAGTCGTCATGGTTTGTTGCAGACACCACTCCAAAAAAAGTTTGAACTTAGCATATGATTGGCAGCAATAAGGCCTCTCCTAAAGTAGTTCCTCTGATGGAACATCTGAAAAGATATTCACAAAAGTAGTGCAGACTTCTGCACGAAAGAAGTCTTCAGGCAAACAACTGCCAGGGTTTATAGCAAGGACCCCTGCAATCCAGGGGTCTCCTGAGAAAGTAAACAATTCATTTTGAGTAGAGAGGTGGCTTTAGTGCAGATACAAGAGGCCCTAGTAAGGATGAAGATCAGCTTTTATCAAGGCTGAGAATCTAGCCACATATATGGACCAAGGTTTAAATTGTAATGGATTGCTTGCAGTTCTTTTCTTTGGCTGGCTATTGTTGGTACCTGCATTTGGTTTACATCATGATCTCATCTAGCCCCAGACTCCTTATTTCCTATGCTGCCAGATCCAAACCTTGCAACTTATTCCAGTAGTTTCTAGAAAAACTTGAGCCAGTGGTGAATTTAATCTTTATTTATAGCATTAACATGGTCACTAAATTTGAGAGTAGGAGCTATGTTCATTTGTTTTGTGGAAACATTGAAAAAACTCAGAGCTTTTTACTGCCTATCTTGTGCTGCTCATTACAACCATCTGGGGGCTGAATTCATTTTTATTCCAGCCCAACCCACTGTTCTGGGATATGGCTTTTGCTAGGCTTCTCAAAGGCCATAGGTAGTATTTGGCCTAGAAAAAGACACAGTGTCCTTCATTAAAGTTTCAGTGGCATCCATAAGGAAAAATGGGGACCATCTGGTTTTACCTAGAGATTGGATGACAAGCTGGGGGTAGAGAAGATGCTTTATAGACCAAAGGTCACAGATGCGTTGCTGGCAGATGCCCCCTGAAAGTTTCAAGAAGTAGATAGGATAGAACATTTCTGCCTAAGATTACCAAGTATTGCTGTCGGGCAGAATACATAATACTGGGATGGGTGAAAATATAATCCTACTTGGAATGAGGCAGCTTCCTTTGTTCTCAAAGGTCCACTCCTTGGATGAAGTCCCCCCACCCCTCTGTAGAGGCTGAGGCTCTCCATAGTGGGCATCTATAATTGTTAGTGCTCTCTGGTGCAGATATGGAAGGGAGTGAGGTTAATCCAAGAAAGTAAACTAAAAATCCACTTCCTGTTCTCAGCTGTTAATGACCACTTTGTCTTGCTAATGCATAATAAAAATGTGTTTCTATTAAAAACATTATGGACATTCTATTATTCAGAGTTAGTGTATAATAAACGGTTCCTAAGTGATTCAGAGAATCTACTGATGACTACCTCATTTGAATTATGATCATGTTGCACAGCGATTACTAAAAGGGACTGAAAACTAAATTCTTCCTTTTATTATTTAAAGATACAGATTTGTTTTTTTCAAATACCATTTAGGTTAATATCTCTATTTACAGCAAACTTGGGAGTAAGCCCAAGTAATATCAGGAGAGTTTGGGTTTTAGTTTGTATGTTTAGGACTATTGTCATCTTCCTCTGGTTAAAAACCTGCACAAAGAAACCAATTGTTTGTAAAATCTGAAATGTATCTAACTTTCAGAAATTTTGCAAATTAAAATAAATGCTGATTTTTTTTCCTAAAGGGCTTTAAAATAAGAATGGATATACCAAAATATTACCCTAGTAAAGCAGATAGAAAGAGTCATTACTGAGTCAGATGACTTTGTGTAAATTTAATAAATAATAAGACGAACCAAGATAAGGTGAACCAATAATAAATAAGAGGAAGAACACATACACACATTCTGTCTGTTAGACAAAACTGCCAGTATGTTTTATACTTTCACCGTGACTTTTCAAGAGGTGAGCAATTGATTTTTTAGAATCTAAATAAATGAAGCCATTATGAAATTGCCCACTCTTGCAACTGTTTACTTTTTAGAACTGAGCAAATCCTTAGAAAGCACATGAGGAAAACTGAAGCAGAGACAGCCAGGACCAACTTCCAAAAAAGCTGCATGAACTTGGAAAAAGATTTGGCCTCATTTTGAAAAGATATGTTTTGTACACATGACTGTGTGTTCCAAAGCATCATTATCAAAAGATCTGAACAGCCATTATAGCTTTGATCATTTGGGTATGAGAAATATACAGTATATACAGCACAAAATTCTGAGCAAACACAGATAACGTGATTGCAAGACATGTGGATCACAAATTTTGAAGACTTGGATATTCTGTCTGGCATGGGCTCTGGAAGTTAGGTGGTTTATAAACAACAGGCCTGGATGCCTACTATACATTAAATCAGGGATTTTCAAAGTGTGAGTTAGGTTTTCAAAGTGTGAGTTTGGTGAGCAGCATACAGAAAAGGGTAAGGTTTTTGTATAAAACTTAGGGCCACCATCTAAGGTGCTAAGTTGGGTGTGAAACTTTAGAACAAGTTACCTTTAATTCAGACCACTTTGAAGAACACCTGATTTATTTCAGAGGAAGCTGGCAAACCTCTGAAGTGGCCCAAATTATTCAGGTTTTCTCTAAAATGATGCACACTTCTAGGGTTGCTCCTCCCATAACACTCCTAAGGAATTTTATGTTTTTATCTGAACATATTCTGAAGTTCTTCTGGGAGGATGTTTTTGTTGAAATAAGTCATTTGACTAAAGAAAAGGTTGCATATTCTCCAAGTTCATGTTACATATATTTAATACATGAAAGAATAATAATAATAAAAAAATACGATGCCTTATACGCTTGCTATTGGCAGTTCAACATTATTGTTCAATGCTGTAAATACCTGGATAAGCTTTCCATTCCGGTGTGGCATGACATGTTATTCAGATCAATTGCAAAACTTGAAAGCTTTCTATAAAAACGTTATCTGCTGGATAAACCAAATGAAGAAATATTCTTTTACAAGGACTGGTATGCATGACTATTTGACATGCAAATTATAAGCATGCCTCATTTAAAAAAAATAAGATTTATGGAAAATATGATGGATTTTATAATGGAATGTGAAGTAGAAATGTAGATGAGTATTATGTTGTACTGGATGCATAAATGCATTCTCTTCAGCTAAAATAAAATTCAAAAATATATATTTTATCTAAACTTCTAATAGCTATAGTGCCTTTTAAATGAGAAGTTATACCATATTGAACAGAGTCAACTCATTATAATGGAGCTGCATAAAGGGGTTTTTGGAGCTCAATCAGTATAAGAAGCACTTAAAAAAAGATATCAAAGAATATTTTGTTAAGTGGTCAATCCCCGCTGACACTTATCTTCACATAAGCCCAGATTTATCAGTAGGGATATGCTTCCTATAATAAATGTTCCACTTTTTTTGGTGCAAGATGAGTAGATTTTAAGAAAACACAGCTAGTCCTCATTTAGTGATCACAATTGGGACTGGCAACTCAGTTGTTAAGTGAAGCAGTCGCTAAGTGAAACAGTGATTTTACTTCAGCTTTCCTTTGCTTTACAGACCTGTGAAGGTTGTAAATGCGAAGACTGGTCACAAAGTTACTTTTTCATCACTACATAACTGGACAGTTGGTAAACAAGTCAGTCACTAAATGAAGACTGCCTGTACAGCACTGCATTAAGAGACATCTGGACATGTTGTTCCCTTGTTATTGTAATGGAGCAATTTGGTTGGACATGATTGGCTTTTGACCTTGCCAGACCTAAAACACATGAGTGTAGAAAAGGACATAGCTGTTTTAATGAGGTGGAAAGAGGTTTTATATGTGTTCCTACAGTGCTCATAATGAAGTTTCATTTTCAAAGGATTCGCATGTGTAAAGGTATGTGGGAATGACCTTGGGAGATGAGTCCCAGAGACGCTGCCTAGGGAACAGTCAGATAAGAGACAGCACAGCCCACAGCTGGATGTGGGGGGAGGAAAGCAAGAGGCTCAGAAGAGACGCTCCCTAATTTCTCAGGGTTAAAGGTGACAGCGGGAGATTTGTACTTTCAGACTTGCAAAATTCTGTTAATGTAGCTTTACAATAGAGTAGAATTAGCTCATCTGGTCGTGTTTCCTGTTTGGTCTATCTGGTAAGGCTGACAACATGTCTCTATTTAACCCTATTCCATATATTTATTCAAAGATTTACCATCCATCTTCAACCAGTAGTTCCCAGGGCAAGCTATGACTAGCCAAATGACCAAAATAAGTGAATAACCCATCCAGGCTGTGAATGCTGGACTTTACAGTCACGATGCAGCTGGGAAAAGTTGCTTTAAACAGTCAATGTCCTTCCAGTGCACAGTGTCATAAATTTACCTCAATGCCTGTCCAGTTTCTACATTTTTCACTCCCTTCAGGGACAGAAGAAATATTTTTCTATCCAGTGAGTAGAGAAGTAACCCCTTATTCCCATTCATGGTTCCATCTGCAGTCTTCATTTTCAGCAGAGTCTAAACTGCAGCTTTTCTGACAGGGATAAGCAGGGGGGTACACAGAATACGGTAAAAGAAAATTCAAGATGGCAGCCACAATGATGAGATCAAAACTGTTTTTTTAATAATAATAATAATTATTATTATTATTATTATTAAATTTATACACCACCCATATCACTATAAAAGTGACTCTGGGCAGCTTACAAATAAAAGTTATAAAAGCATTATAAAAATAGAAAAAGTACAAAAATAGAAGAAGATAAAAGGGGGACTAAAAGGCAGAGAGAGCATCTTTAAGCCACCAACCACCCATAAAAAAAACAGAAATTTGATGGCAAAATCATGGCTGCCATCTTGACCATTTTTACCATACCCTGTAGACAATCCTGGGAGGTAAGCAATGTTTGGTTCCATCATCCTCTGCAGCCCTCAACCCCTTTTTGTAACCCTTGGATCTCTAAAACCAGTCCCACCAAGCATGGTGAGCCAGCCTGTGTTTTAGAGGTCTTCTGACAGAGGCTGGAGAGTTATCTGGGATAGAAGCTGAGCAGCAGGTTAGACTAGATGTCCTCTAAGGTCTCGTTCAACTCTATGATAGTATGCTTAACTCTGAGGTGAGAAAACAGAGAATATTATAGAATAAGGTCTATAGTGGCATATTAGAATTTAAAAATCCAAAAGTATCACATTTCTTCCCTCAGTCCCTTCCTGGCTACCTATCAGAGGTGGATCTTATTTCCTCCCAAACTGCTAAGTAGGGTCCTTCTTCATAAAAGATTGCCTTTATGTAGTAACTATAAAAAAAAGTATTATGCAGACATTCTTGATCAGGGCTTCTGGGATGTTTTACTTTTATTTTTTTAAGTAATAGTTTCCATAGTCTGGGGTGGGAGGGACGACACTATTTTTCAGGAATGGCTCCCACCTTGACTGCCTTCCTTAAACAGAAGATTTGGATGTTACCATCATCTTGGTTTAGTCATAGCTTAGTTGCTTAATTTGGCATCCCGTGTTTGTCATTAGTATTGTATACCTTTTGTTTACGGTATATTCTTTATGGTATCTTTTTTAGAGTCTTCTTGCCGCTGGGCTACCTTAGCCAATCCAAGAATATTTTTTTTTTTTTAAAAGATACATATTTTTAATGGATCTTAAGTCTTACCTGTCTTTTCTCTCCACCACTGAGTATCCCTTAGGGATTGGGGGATTTATAAATATAAATAATAACAATAATAACTGTGGCTGTGGTGGTTGTTCCCTCATTGCCTCCGAAGCTGTGGGCTGCCCAGAGCTGCTTAAGATGGGAGGCCATATAAATCAAACAAACAAATAAATAAATGCTCCTGATTTGATTTTTTGGCAAGGAAGCTTCCTCCTACCTGCCAGGCCAGGCAGCTTCCCCTTGTAGCATGTTTGCCCTGAAGGTCTGTTATTCCCCTAATGACATTTCTCTGGGCATGGTTGGCCTTGTCCTGTGGTGGCCTGGAGGAGCAGTCCAGCTTGGGGCCAAACCGAAGCCAATCCAGGCAGGACAAGCAGGTCAAACTCCTGGTCGAGCCAAAGGAATGTGGCGAGAAGACCTGAAACCAAGCCCAGGTTATGGCGAGCAGGTCCAGGGACTTTGAGGCCAGCTCTGCCGAATCCACATATGCATCAAGACCAGGAGCCATGAGGGACTGGCTTCGACCCTGCGAACGGGCGGTTCCCTCCAAGCCCAGGTGCCCTTCGTTAGCTGCCACGGTCTCCCTCATGCCATGCTGTCCTTTGGCTTCCTCTAAGAGCAGGAACCCTTTGGCGATTTCTCTTTACTTTTTGGCACTGCGCAGGGTCCTCTTTGAGGGGGTGGGTTAAAAGAGTCAAGATGGTGGTCGAGACCCTGCAACCTCCACTGGGAGGGTCCAAAAAGTCAAAATGGGGGTCACGATGAGGCACTTCTTTTTTTTTACGTGCATCACACGTTTTCTGCCACATGCAGAAAAAGGAGCCGGACTTCCGTTGCGCTGTGCGAGGGAGGGAAGCTGAGGTTTCTGTCTGCAGTTGGGAAAAGCAGCTGCAGCCAGGCAGAAATGCTTCCCACCCCCAGTTCCCCAGGACAGGCTCGGCTCATCCCATCTCCCAAAGGCAGTAAAAGTTTCCAGCCCCAGAATGTTGAGAGGAAATGGTCTCATTCACTCCACACACACACACAAACTCATAGTTTGCTGAGGAAAACAGCACACCTGCAGGCACCCACGCCAGCGTTCCAGCTGTCGGGCTGATTGAGCCACACCCTGGCATTTTTCGGGACATGCCAATGTCCATAGGCAGCCTCACCTCACCCGGGCCCTTAGCCTACAAAAGTTTGGGTGTGTGGGAGAAAAGGAGAAGGCAGCGAGTACATGAGGAAGTGGAAAGTGATGCCTGGGCATTCACAACTATTACAGGTGAGCGAGAGGGCTGTTGGTCAGCTGCCGGGACCACAAACTAAGATAAGCAGCCCATTGTGTGGTTCCCACCTGAGCTTGGCTTGGCAGCTCAGCTGGAGTGCTCAAGAGCAACACACTTAAGAGCAGAGCTTAGAGCTTGGCAGCAACCAGAAGAGGAGCATTCATGCCGAGGCAGCATCTCATCCCAACAAGTGCAAAACCTTTTGTTATTTATTTATTAAACAAATTGTCAAAAGTTGCTAAGAAGGTAGTCACTAAACGAGGACTACCTGCATTTATTTTTAGGACTGAACATCAAAGACTTATTTATGTGGCTATATCAATTTGCAAAGCCTAGGAGGGTGGAGTTAATCCAGGGCAACTGCCTATTGTAGGGAAAGTATGTGCTACAATAAAGAGTTGTATACAGTTATCTTCTACACTGTGGTATGTCCAGTCCTTGTAAAACAACCTTCACACACTGTCGCAACACTGTCTTGAAGTTTGGGACCTCCGCTCCCTGTGGATGGCCCTGACACCACATCATGGTCCAGTCTTAGCTTAGATGGCTGGCCGTGAACTTAGTGGGGTAGTTCACACCTACTGTAACTTCTGCAATTCTTCCACCTTTTCCTCTCCAGAACACTCTTGAAATGAGCAGGTATATTTTAGGGCATCCTCAACAGAAAGCAGCAAACACATTGTAGAATACAATCTAAGGCCCCAAACTGAATCCTGATGGCATGGAATTGAATTGAATTGAATTTTAAATTAAATCAAATTAAATTAGTCTAAATTCTATAAGCCACCTGGCATCACTGTGTGTGAGTTGGGCAGCCATATAAATGTATTAAACAAACAACAAACAAACAAAGCCGTCTTCCAAGGAGAGAGAGGTATGCACAGATGCATGCCCAACACAGCACCACATGTTGCTTCCTAAACACCTTGGATAGATCCCTCAAGGCATCTCCAAAAGTTGCCTCCAATATTATTATTTTTAACAGGACCAAAAGCAAGAGTTACTGAACATGTAGAGGCGAAAAGCGAAACACAATTGTTGTCTCAACATGTCGTATGAAGCTCAGACAAATTTTGATGGCTGAACGTGTCAGCAATGGTTGTATTCCCATGACACAGAGAACCACCCCCTTTAGTCTGTAAGATTGTCCAAGCCCAGCTGGGAAAGAATTTTACTGTTGTACTTAATTTAATTTTGATTCTGTTTTTCCTTAGCCTTCTCAAACACAGTCCTCAGTCAGAAAATAAGTGTGCATCCCTGCTTTAATGTATTGCAAAGTTACATGACTAGGAATAAAAGGGAAATTTTGTAAAAAATAAATAAATAAATAAGAGTGGACATTCTCCACATGCTGGTTCTTTTCCTATCCCATCCTCCTTTCTGATCTTTCTAATCCCCCATTGCTCTCCCCGTTGTTGACAGTGATTGACTCTGCAACCTACATATTTTTCTTGATAACACTGCTGCAATTTTTCATCTATTACAGTTGATGTCACAATCATTTCAAAGGACAAGAGAGAACTGGGCTGTTGTAACCGACTGGGTGGACAAGAGGACAAAAATGAAGTTATTAATGAAAGATGCTACCTTGAAAAAGACAAAAAGTGTTGAAAAGCATCAGAACAGCACAAACATTTCACAAGGTTAGCATTATTTTAATAATTTGTTTAGCATCATTGGGGGCTCAGAGGGGGAAAAAAAACCTATTCAGCCCATACCTACTGTTGGTTCAGCTGTCCTTGGAATATACTGTAGGTATTTTTCCTCAAGCATAACTCTGAACATCCTGATTCTTTCAGTCACTTCAACAGGTTTTTATTTTATGTCTTCTTTGGATTTTTAGCAGTTGACAAACATGTGTCATGTCACTTAAGGACAAAGCATTCTTGCACAGTGCTAGTTTAAACAATAAAGAGACATAACTTTCTCTTGGCCATCTATCAAGGCTGAACCGAAATAAATCCTGAAGTCATTTGGAAAATAAAAGTTCTCGGGTTAATATCAAATGAGAACATGGATCACCTCACCAATACAAAGGAGTTGTATAAAAATAAAGGTCTAGAAGACAAGCTCACAGATCTGTGGGCCATCCCTTTATATGACTTCTTTCCCCCATTATCTGTTTACACTGGGGACTTCATTTATTCTGATAATTTGATTTCTTTTTTATTCATTAAACAGCAGCGCCATAATAATAATTTATCCCACCACCAGTTAATGAGTCTGTTTGGGAATCTAATTAATATCTGTGGATACTGAAATCAAGTTTAAGGTTGCCGAAGGAAAATGAAGTTCTCTCGATAGGCACAAATTAAAGTTACCTGTACAAAAGGAATGCTTTTGTGCAGTAGGTCACTCAACAAAGAACATACTCATCTTTTGAAAAGGTTACCCAATGGTGCCGATCTTTTTCAGAAGATTTCTTTTGTACTTCAGTCAGCCACCCACTCATGTCTTTACATGGGTATTCAAAACTGACTGGGGGGTGGGCAGGGGAACGCTGACATTTGGAGTTATCCAGCATTACTTTTCAGAGTTATTCTTGAAGAACACCGCATAGAAAAAGGTCAAGTTTCATTCTTCTTCCATTGTAGAGTGCGGGACATATAATGATAGATTTCAGGTACAGGAAGGCAGATTCTGATTAAATGTTAGAGAAGCCGTTCAAGAGCAGAAGCTAATACTCAGAGATTATTATCCCCATCATGAGCAGAGGCTAAACAGCCATCTTCCTGGGATGATTTAACGAACAACAGATAAACAGGAAACAGAAGAATGCCATTAGCACCACAACCCTACCCCGTAAGAAATGCATTTTTCCTTCTTTTTGAAAACAGCAGGAAAAACGAAGACCCTCATGGTTCATTAAATAAGAGTGTCCTGGAACAATATGGAATAAATGAGAAGCACAGAATTAATTTCTCTGTTGGCATGTGTTTTGGGGTGTGCACATGCATACAACTTTGAGGTCCCCAAAAGAAAAGTAGCATGTAAATGTTTGTAAGACATTAATATCTCAATCAACTTATATCCCCATACCAAAAAAGGGAAACACTAAAGACTGTTCAAACTATCGAACAGTGGCACTCATTTCACATGCCAGTAAGGTAATGCTCAAGATCCTGCAAGGTAGACTTCAGCAGTTCATGGAGCGAGAATTGCCAGATGTACAAGCTGGGTTTAGAAAAGGCAGAGGAACTAGGGACCAAATTGCCAATATCCGCTGGATCATGGAAAAAGCCAGGGAGTTTCAGAAAAACATCTATTTCTGTTTTATTGACTATTCTAAAGCCTTTGACTGTGTGGACCATAACAAATTGTGCCAAGTTCTTAGTGGTATGGGGATACCAAGTCATCTTGTCTGCCTCCTGAAGAATCTGTATAATGACCAAGTAGCAACAGTAAGAACAGACCACGGAACAACGGACTTGTTTAAGATTGGGAAAGGAGTACGGCAGGGCTGTATACTCTCACCCTACCTATTCAACTTGTATGCAGAACACATCATGCGACAAGCTGGCCTTGAGGAATCCAAGGCTGGAGTTAAAATTGCTGGAAGAAACATTAACAATCTCAGATATGCAGATGATACCACTTTGATGGCTGAAAGCAAAGAGGAACTGAGGAGCCTTATGATGAAGGTGAAAGAAGAAAGTGCAAAAGCTGGTTTGCAGCTAAACCTCCCAAAAACCAAGATTATGGCAACCAGCTTGATTGATAACTGGCAAATAGAGGGAGAAAATGTAGAAGCAGTGAAAGACTTTGTATTCCTAGGTGCGAAGATTACTGCAGATGCTGACTGCAGTCAGGAAATCAGAAGACGCTTAATCCTTGGGAGAAGAGCAATGACCAATCTCAATAAAATAGTTAAGAGCAGAGACATCACACAGACAACAAAGGTCCGCATAGTTAAAGCAATGGTGTTCCCCGTAGTAACATATGGCTGTGAGAGCTGGACCATAAGGAAGGCTGAGAGAAGGAAGATAGATGCTTTTGAACTGTGGTGTTGGAGGAAAATTCTGAGAGTGCCTTGGACTGCAAGAAGATCAAACCAGTCCATCCGCCAGGAAATAAAGCCAGACTGCTCACTAGAGGGAATGGTATTAAAAGCAAAACTGAAATACTCTGGCCACATAATGAGAAGACAGGACACCCTGGAGAAGATGCTGATGCTAGGAAGAGTGGAGGGCAAAAGGAAGAGGGGCCGACCAAGGGCAAGATGGATGGATGATATTCTAGAGGTGACGGACTCGTCCCTGGGGGAGCTGGGGATGTTGACGACCGACAGGAAGCTCTGGCATGGGCTGGTCCATGAAGTCATGAAGAGTCGGAAGCGACTAAATGAATAAACAACAACAAACAATATCTCAATATGGACATCATCCCTCACTTCTATTCTTGGCATCTCCATTATTTCAGTGACATGGTTGGAAGGAAATTTGGTATAGTTTCCCATTTGTTGAGGCTAGAAAATATTGAAGCTCTCTGGACTTTTTTGCACTTCTTTCAATAAAGTTACTTGTCAGTAGTACAAGGGCTGGAATATTAGACAGTAAACATAAGTGACAGTGGATGTATTCTATGAGGAGCTGATAAATACTCTTTGAAATATATTGCGCTCCGCAGATAATAGCAACATTGAAGTCCTCTTTCAACATCAATGACACAGAACAGAAAATCCTTGGCAATACCTTACAAATGAGCCCTCTCTCAAAGTTTGTACCTGTATTCCTGAAAAACAATTCAAATGGTAAATTCCCCACTGCCATCTTCTGCAGTAATACTGCCTGTTACCCAATGGTTAATTGCTTGAAGATACTTCTGAAGCTATGTATTTAGTAATTTCAACGAATTCGTATGCCACCCCATGCGTAGGCTCAGGGCGGCCCACAACTGTCCGTATGAAACCGAGCCTAAAACCATAAAATCAACATTAGAAAACCATAAAAACACACAGGGTGTGGCAGCATTTTATTGATCTTCTTAGGTTAAAAAAAACAGCATTTTGACTTTGACCCCCAAATTTATTAGTAACCCATGCAGCCCCCCCGCCAAATGGTGTTATTCTACACAGCCAATCACGGCCAGTCATTTGCATATTGAACCAATTGCCTTTTCTAAATAATCCCCAAAGGCAGCTCCATGTGCAGCATGTTCCATTAAGCCAGGTTTGAGGTGATTAGGGTACAGATGACTGACACCAGAGCCAATCCACAGATAAGCTTGGGAAACCTAGAAATATATCCATATTAACAAATATCCATATATTAAGCCATACAGAGAACAATTTGGAGCAGGATCTGTAACTTAAGAGGGTCTGTGGACTCTTTTTGATGGGTTCCACAGCCTCCACCCCACCCAGGGTGGTACTGTCAATATGGGATTTTTTCCTGAGAATTTTTGGGGAAGGAAGGAAGTCTGGTGCATTAGGCTTCAGATAGGCAAAACACAGCTGGGAATTTTTATTATTGTTATTATTAGTGCCCTCAGTGGAAAAAAAGTTGAGGGGTAACATCTGCAGCCTCTGGTGTGGCCTCCTCAAGTGACATCATGACATGACACTTCTTGCACCATTAAGACAGGGTAAACCCACATTTGGATATTGGAGTGATTTTGGATATGAAGTGATTTTGAGAAAGTTATGAGCTCTTAGCCCAACACAGGGCTATTGGGTGATAAAAAGTGTATGAGCGGGGGAGGTACTCGTGCATGTGACTTTTCTAGAGAAAAATCAAGATACTCATATTTAATTAATTAATAATCAATATAATTGGAAAAACCCTCTACAGGTAGTCCTCACTTATTGGGGCCCTCAATAAGTGCCGTGATTGCTGAGTGAAACATCACGGGACCACGATGGGCTTACGATCTCACTTCCCCTTCAGTCGTTAAGTGAGTCACTGCAGTCATTAAGCAAGACATCACATGACCGCCACTTACAATTTTACTTCCACCTTGTCTATTAACTCGGCTTATCACAAGTCACTTGTGAAGCACATAAATAGCCATCATGTGAGGGCAGGCTGCTGAAAGAGTTGTGAATGCGCGCTGGTTGCAAAGCACCCAAATTGTGATCACATGACCACGGGATGCTGCAGTGGTTGTAAATGTGAGGATTGGTCACAAAACTGTTTTTTACACTGTTGTAACTTTGAATGGCCATTAAAGGAGGCAGTTGTTAAGCGAGGGCTACAGGTATTGCTTGTGAAGTCCCCACCTGGAAATTTAAAGAAAGAAAACTGAATTTATGGAAAGATCTTGAAAAGGTAGTTTTCAGACTGCTTAAGAGATGACCATATAATGAAAGACAGAATCCTTTCAGATGTAACCTGGCCAGTAAGACAAAAACCCCATACACCATCCATAAGCACTTCAACCACATTTTTTTCTTCTTAAAAAACAAGAGTTTGTTGACTTTTTCTGCCCTTGCTCCTTTTTCTGCCCTTGCCCCTATTTTTGAAAACCTAATGCCCCAGAATTCAGATATATTTGCCACCTATAAATACATTGACACTGTTATGTATAAATCAGTTCTTAAAGATGAAAAGAAGTATAATAAAATAAAGAAATTATATGGAAATGAAATTATAAACCAATATTCTTAAGATTTACAATAATTGGCTATTTTGCATTTATAGTTAATTATGCACTGTGATTAATGCATTCTATTTTAGAATCATTTTCCTAATGATGCCTTTTTTTAAAAGATAGTAAAAAGTGAAGGGAAAAACAAATTGAGTTTTGCTAAATGTATTCAGTGCCAGGCCTGGATATTAACATTATTGGATAGCACACCATTTCCAGTAACTTGAGCTTCAATTACTTTTTCAGCAGGAGGGGACAAAGGTGGGAGAAGAATGCATTCTCAGCAGTCTTAGTTATGATGCCAAATGTTTGTTTATAAAAGAGAGATGGAAATCAATCGTAGGAACTTTATATTTTCAGGAGGAAAAATCTTAATTGAAGATGGAAAGAGTTAGCTTGGAATAAGATCTGAGGTTAGCTTGAAACCTTCACAGGTGTTGGGCTACAGCTTTCATAATTTCCAAACAAGACCGATGTGAGATCATGATGATGATGATGACGATGATGATGATGATTAAAATTTGTATATCACCTGCTTCCAGTGACTTCGGACAGTTCATATACATGAAGGGTTGGGTAGCTATCGATGCAATGACTTGATAGCAACAAGCCAAGAAGAAGCAAATATCTTCCAACCAAGGGATTGTGGGTTAGAAGTTTTCCCACTCCAATAAAATATGCTCATTTGCCACTTTATCAGGCTTGCTTCTTTTCTTTTTTTTCCAAATTCATAGATCATGATGTTCAGTCAATACATGTTAATAGTAATTCTCATTCAAAATAAAAGGTCTTTCTGAAGCCTTCTACACCCCTCAGACATCTACTCTAGAGACTTGGGGAAGCTCTGGAATGTGAAGGAATGAGGGTTGAGAAGAACGGGCAATGTTGAGGTTCGTTTGCACTGAATGCATCTGTTACCCATTAGGACAGTGTTTCTCAACCTTGACAACTTTAAGATGTGTGGACTTCAACTCCCAGAATTGGGATTCCCCTGGGAGTTGAAATCTTAAAGTTGTCAAGGTTGAGAAACCCTGAATTAGTAAAAGTAAAGTCATCTTTAAGTGGAGCTCAACCCATGGTGCTTTGATGGACATGTCCTCCTGAATTTCTTGGCAATCGTGTGGACATGTCTTCCATTGCCTTTTTAAGGGATTTGGGTTGTTGTACTTCCCAATATGAATGCCAGTTTGGTGTAGTGGTGAAGGCATCAGGCTAGAAACTGGGACACTCTGAGTTCTAGTCCCACCTTGGGCACGAAGCCAGCTGGGTGATTTTGGGCCAGTCACTTTCCCTCAGCCCTAGGAAGGAGGCAATGGCAAACCACTTCTGAAAAATCTTGCCAAGAAAACTTCAAGGGCTTGTCCAGGGGGTCTCCGAGAACTGGACACAATTAAAGGGTTCTCAACCTAGCTAACAGTTGTAGGGGTTACTGCTGGTCTCCCATCCAAGTATTAGGCACATCTGATTTTGTTTAGCTTTTCAAGATCAGTTAGAGTTGACTAGACACTAACACTTAGCACAGCACTGACATTGTGCTGGAACTGAGAATAGTTTTCATTCATGTCTTGATCATTCAAAGCAGTTTTCAAATATAGGCAAGACTTCTATCTGGAAATTGAAGTCTTTTGAAATTAATTCATCTTCATGAAAGACAAAGTGAAAGACTAAAATAAGATTATGAACTGTATTAATACATAATTAAATTATCTGGCTCTTTTTGTGGTTGCTGAATTTTATAATTGCTGCTATCCTTTAAAATACCTTTCCAGCTCAGATGGTAAGTTTAAAAAAAAGCATATGCCGCCATCACTATAATCTGGTTACAGATATTTTTTAAAAACTCTATTTAATGTATTCTGTTATTGTAACATTGAAGTCACATGCAGCAATTTTACAGTGGCTGGGTTTTGAATGTTAAGCTGGTAGATAAAAAGATAAAGGGGGGGGGGACCCCAAATCTATTGACCAAAATTAAGAGGGGTTTTGGGGGGGGGGTGCAGGGGAATTTTATAAAGTATTTTAAAAAGTATGCTTTTTACTTCCAATTTGTATTAGTTCATATGAATGCAAAATTGAGTGCAAAATTATTGTTGTTACTATTATTATTTCCATTCTGAGCACTACGAAAAGCCTTACTTTCTACCATTAATTATGTTTTAATTAGGTAGCTTCGGATGCTTAGAAACCTTAATGAGGAATGTGACAGATTAATTGAAATAATACAAAGTAATAGAAATGCCGTTAAGGGTAAGAAAGGAATAACCTTCGAAATTTCTCTCAGATTCTCTTTTTTCTTACCATAAATTGTGTTTGTCCCACTTCTACATTAGGATTGATTGATTGATTGATTTAAAAAGTAAAGGTAAAAATTTCCTTGAATTAAGCCTACTTTTCCTGACTTTATGGACATGTCCATTGTGGGGATTTTTGGCAGCACCTTTTTTGCAAGCTATTTTCTCAAATAAAATGAATTTTGCACATTCTTTTCACATATGCATGCAGAGCCATCCTTAGGGACAGCTGCAACCATGACATTAGAGAGCCATCTCTTTTTTACATGGATTATCCATGCAACACACAGGGATAAGGGACTTCGATTACATAATTACAGCCACCAGATTGACTTTTTTGACTGCCACCCATCCTTAAAGACTCCCTTATATGCATGCATCTCCTGTGCAGTTTCTTTTATTACGGCTCTTATTTTACTAATTGGAAAACTATATAGTTGCAAAATTTTTGATAGATGCTTACATTTTGCTCTATGCCTTCCTTCCAATAGTACAAAGCTAGGGAAATTCACACTAAAATGTTTTTTCTTTAGTCAAAAGTCATTTAGTGAAGCTGTTCCCTCTTTTGAACCTGATAATTTTCATACTTCATTAACCTGATCTTCACTGCCTTTGCTATCAGTCATAAAGTCATTATTGTATGATTATTTTTTCTTGTTTTTTATTTAGACAATTCATAGGCTGCCCAACTCCCAATGACCCTGGGCCACTTACAATTAAAAGGGAAAAAAAATGACAAAACACAAAAAAAGGAATCATGAAAAGGTATATGTATATGAATTTAAAATGTATATGAATTTAAAAGAATCCAGAGTCTTTAAAAGTAATTGGGTCTTTAGAATCAATCAATCAATCAACCGAAGTTTATTGATTAGTCCTTAGGCCATATCAGAATACAAGACTGAACAATGAATGTTAATAAAACTCTATATAAAATTAATATAAAAAGACAAATTAAATGAAGAGTAAATAAAAATACAGTACATATACAGTACATATAAGGTAAAATACACATCATATTTCCATGTCATCCCTACTGTTTACCCTAATCAACCCCACATATGGTAGATCTCAAGCATATTGATTTGCTTAAATACAGAGTTATATTATATGTTATTTTGGGGTCTTGGTCATACATAAAATATGTTGTTCTAATATGTGATTCCTGGTGGGTCGTTCATTTAATGTATGGGCCAAGTTGCAGATCTCTCTGCTTCTTGTATAAATTACAATTGAATAATACATATGTCCCCTATTTCAGGCACTCCACATATACAAATCAGGTCTTTAAAAGTATTCTGAAGGTCATCAGGTTGGGAAACACATAATATTATGTCCATTAATTTATAGGAATTTATGTGGTTTAATACATGGGCCATATCACCTGAGCAATTTCCCTTTAGCAATTTCTAAGTATATTTTGACCCACTTTGCAATGCAAGTTATTTGCCTAACCTTGTTTCTCTCAGTGCTTGGAAGAGTCTAGTTTAAGAATATTGTATGTTTAGTACATGTAGAATAGGGAATCTAAACCTCTAGGAGATGCAATTACTCGCTGAATTTCTTATTAATAGCAAGAAGGATTTTTTAAAGTATCAAGCTATATTCATATTCTTTTTCATGAGAACAATAAATGCTTAGAGACAGCTGACAATAAAAAACCTTCAGTGCTAGGCTTTTTGACCTAAAAAATAAAAATTAAAAAAATCCTTGTAAAATGAGTGCAAACAATTGGTGTTACTGTACATTTGTGTACAACAAAAAATAATATAAGCTCCTTCAAAAATTACAAGGCTATGCCTGCGAAGTATGAACAACCTAAACTTTGGAACTGTGGAACACAAAAATGGTCACAGAACACAGGGACAAATGAGAAATACAAGACAAGATGAATTTAAATTTAATTTTAAAGTAGGGATGATGAAAATTGACCCTGTTATCACTGATGGGTTCAGTTTCATTCTCCACTTTCATTTCAGCAATTTTTTTTTTAATTACATCAAGTTTGCCAGATAGTATTCTGTCCATGCAGGGATTAACAATTGTTAATATGGGGAGAGTTATCAAAAATATATTTTAATTATTTTTATAATACTCCCAAGTAATGCAAATATCTCATTCTAGTCTGGTTTAAAAATAGGTGGATCTGTATTTTAGATATCAGTGGTATCAAAAAATCTGTCATTTTTATACCTCTAATGTTTATGTTTATTTTTTTAATCCATTCTATCATGTCCGATTCTCAGAGACTGCCTGGACATGTTCCTGCAGTTTTCTTGGCAAGATTTCCGGAAGTGGTTTGCCATTGCCTTCTTCCTAGGGCTGAGAGAGAATGACTGGCCCAAGATCCCCCAGCTGGTTTTGTGCCTCAGGCAGGACTAGAATTCACAGTCTGCTGGTTTCTAGCCTGTATGCCTTAACCACTATGCCAAACTGGCTCTTGATGTTTATGAATAAAAAAATATTATTGATGACCTATTATTGTTTATGCCTGATTGATTAATATTCTAATAATACCTGGGGTGGAGGAGGGGAGAGGTTGCACGGTGACTAAGATTGCAATGCCATGAATCTCCGATGGCATAAGGTAGATCAGAAATGCACTTATTTCGTGTAAAATAATTTCTTAAGAGAAATTTGAGAAAATGTAATCGATGCCCTGTAATCGATGCCCTGGAAGCTGAGGGGTGTACTTTATTCTAGACTCTAGATTTTGAGTGGGAAAACTTTTCTGGAAGCCCTAAAGCATTCTAATCAAGTTGTGTTTTCAGTTTCTTTTTCAGAGCAGCATTCATTAACCACTTGTCACAAAATCAAACTATGTTGATAATACTTTTTGTTTTCTTCTTTCTCTAATTCCATAGCAAAATCCTATTGGTCCATATAATTAACATATTTTTCTACATGCCAGTTGGGCAGAAATAAGTCCAAGTGAAACCCCTAAGGGAGAACAGATTTTCTCAAAGAAGCAGATTTTTTAGTAAATCTAATGTGGTGGCTTATACTTGGACCTCAAAATACACCAATCTTTGATTATTCATGATAATACCTTACCTGTCATGTCTTATTATGCAAATAGTTATTTCAAGAGATTGTTTGTGAAACTTGAAGAATGGGCCCTATATGGATTTCTAGGCAGCAATTTTCATTCTTGGTAATTTTACTGTCAACATTGCATTAAACTGTGCCTATTTTTGAATGAAACACAGGAGCTCATTATCATGGACAAAGCAAAAAAAGAAAATAATAAGAACACCAATAAACGAAGCTGGCTTGGTGGATACAGTTGATTCTAGGACAGGAAATGAAATCAATATGGATGTGTCTTATTTATTTGCACTGCAATATAGCTTTCCTTCTCATAACAAAAGCAGATGGGCAGTCATAAAACATTGCCATCGAAGCAGAGCCACTAAAAAGAAGAGGAATCAGTGCAAAGAAGGGAAATCTGAGGTTTCCACAAGTATTCTTCTCACACTGAAAAGAAATATATATATATATATATATATATATATATATATATATATATATATATTCATATTCCATAAATAATGTGGAACAAAGGGGAAAGATATTTTAAGCAATAATCACATGATGTGTTGGGTTATAAATTGGACATAAATTTTAATGCTTAAAATGAATGTGATTTGGTCTAAGATTTGGCAAAAATGCTAACACTGGGCAGCTCAATTACTGACCTCTCTATCCAAGTATAGGGGTACCACAGATGGGAGGGACAGGAAACGTGATTAATGCGAAGCCATTGTGTCTCTAGACCAGTGTTTCTCAACCCTGGCAACTTTAAGATTCACGGACTCCAACTCCTAGAATTTCCCAGCCAGTGTGTTGGCTGGGGAATTTGTGGAGTTCATGTCCACACATCTTAAAGTTGCCAAGGTTGAGAAACACTGGTCTAGATGTGTCACCCTTATTTCAACTGCTGGCCTTGCTTTGTGTAGACACCTCCTCAAAATCTCTTATGGAGTTCTCCCTGTGGGGAAACTGGAAGCCAATGAACCATTCACATTTGTGGATGCAGCGTTCAGTTCCTCACTCTAGAAACCGTAACTGAATACTCCTTTTATTCTAAAGGAAAATCACATAACCCCAGTGACATTACTTCTGTAGGAAAAACTAAAATTCTTTCCTCCTGTGGTCCGATAGGCATGCAAATAACATTTCTTTGTGGCCCACTAACTGGGGGTCAACCTTTCCCAATCTACAATGGTACAGATTGATCAAGCTGGTCCAGACTGAAATCATACTGGTGAGAGCCATTTTGCATACTGATTTTGCAAAGTCATATCAAAATGCAATCTAGGCAATATTCTTCCATTTTACTTACATATACCCCCCCTTTTTAAAAAAAATGGTTTTGAAGCTTAGGGGATATACTCACTGTATCTAGTTTCATCCTTAACTCCACCAATCTGAAAAAACAGAGGTGAAAGATTTCATCCCTCCTTCTCACATAAAATAACAGACTCAATCAACAAGTTCTTTAAATAAACACCCACATTTAGGGTTATTCGAGGAGAAAATTACAGAAGGTCATATAAGGAAAAAAGAAAGCTTACATCTGCACCTTAGCACAGAGACTTTAGAATAGCAAAAATAATTAAGGCAAAAGCCTAAACTGATAAAGTTGCCTGAAGTGATGTAAATTCTTCTCTGAAAAAGAGTTACAATTGTAAAAGTGTGCCAGGACAGTGTAAGGACTTTCAGCAAAGAATCCCTCAGCATTCCTTGTTTTTAAATGTTTTTAACAATTGTAAACTGCCTAGATTTTCTGGTAGTCAAGCAACAAATAAATTTAATAAATTATGATTACTATTACTGCTAGTAGTAGTCTGGAGTGTGAACTTCCAGTTGCAAAATGTAAGGCCAAAAGTTCAGTCCAGGTCTATCTTTAGACACAGCACAGGAATACTTGGTCCAGCTAGGGAGCAGAGGTCAATGGAAATCATTTTCACACAGAGACAATCAACGTCAGCTTTGAAATAGGGAACTTAGATGATTGCAAACATTTGTATAAGATCTTGTTCTTTTAACCAGCTGAGTGAACACAGGCATTTCTAAGCCATCTGCAAAAAAATAAAATAAAATATTTTCCCTCCTCCCTCAAAATAAGGTTTTAAATGTCTGAAGAGCATCTATAACAAAACAGACTTTGCTTTGTGAATGACATAGCAGTTGGGTTCATACAGCATGCTAAATCCCCCAACCAGCTAAACAACACACAATTGCTGTGTTCATATAGAATGTTACACCTAAACAAATCATTTCATGACTTCAGGTGTTTTGTTCAGTAACTTGCTAACATAATGGTTGAGTTCCCACATCTTTGTGAACCACAAGCTACCCAACTATTTTTTTTAGCTCATTTGAACACCTGAGTTGAACTGTCAGTGAGTTACATTTAAAACAAAGATACTGGGTGTAGATTTGGACTCCATTTTCCACCCAGCTCAGTGGACAGTGATGACTGCTGCTGAGAGTTGGAATCCAAAAGCACCTGGATGGCTACAGGTTCTCCACTCCTTCTGTGGAGCCTGGACTTAATAGAAAGCAAAAATGATCAGGAGGTTGAACTATGAGAAAAGCTAGTGGTAGTTTGGGGTGTGTCTGCGATCATGCCAGACTTTTATAAAATTATGTGTGATGTGTGTACAGACAGACTCCTTCAGCTTATCAATAGTATTAGACCAAAAGAACCATCCCCCATTTTTGAGGCTGTTCTCAGAAGATGATGCCATGGCGATGACAGATGCATCTCTCCAGGTGTATTTTCTTTGCAGAGTCAGAATGCATATGCAAAATGCAAATAAATGGAATGAGCCAGGGTCACTTTTATTTAATCTGCAAACAGGATTTACAGAGGTGACTAACTGTGCAGGTCTTCTGCAGGAACCAGCTTACTATTATTCAAGACTGCACTTCTTCAAGGAATGGAATAACAATCGTCCTGGATAAAGGATTGGCTGTAAAAAAATCTACTGGGCTGGGGAAAATTAGTGTAAGAAGAAAGGATAATCCATGCTTTGATTTAGATTGCGATACACGTATTTCCCACCATATGTTACCCTAGCATTCTGAAATGGTTGAAAGGAGGAGCTGTGATATTTGCAAAGAGATTCCAGTAGGGATTTTCATTTCACTGAACCCAAACCCAAAGGATTCATGAGAGAGAGAGAGAGAGAATAGGTTAACAAGAAACAAAACAAAAACTTATCAAGAGACCATTTCTCAGTTATGTACATGTTCCCTGTAGGGAAGTCTGTGTTCCACACTGGTTAAGCATTTCAGATTTTTGTTAAAAAAAAAAAAAGGCTAGTCAGAGAAAAAGGGTTCGAGGCAGTTGTGACCCAAAAGTTAGTCTGGTGGCACAATGAAGTGGAGACGTTGGCAAATGCTTTACCACCAAAGGCCAAAGGGTCTCTTCAAGGTAGTACAAGAAGCATGACTATGATTACTAGTTCTGTCTTTATTGTGAGGTTGCATTAACAGAAACTTGCAGGTCTGCAAGTACTCCTCCCTCCCTCCCTTCACTTTTATTTTTATTATTATTTGTGCCTTCGAGTCAGTTCTTGACTCCTGGCAACTGCCTAGACTAGTCCCTACAGTTTTCTTGGCAAAGTTTTTCAGACATGGTTTGCCCTTGCCTGCTTCCTAGGGCTGAGAGAGACTGACCAACCCAGGGTCACGCAGCTGACTTTTGCCCAAGGCAGGATTAGAACTCACGCTCTCCTGGTTTCTAGCCTGGTGCCTTAACCACTACACCAAACTGGCTCTCATTCCTTCACTTGTACTCTCCCAAACTAGGGAGGGTCCCTTCTGAGATGCTATCATCACCCCTCCTCCTTCAGACTCAAATTTCATTTATCGGACCATTGTCTAGGCTGCAGCTCTTCCTCCTGTCTCCCAGGGTCATTCCCACATACATTACGGATAAACAAGGAGGTCATCAATAGATTCTGCATGCTATGCAGCTTTTCTTTTCTGCAAAGGCCTCAGACAGGGAGCCAATTACCCTTGCAATTTCTCCGTCATTGTGCAAGAAGGAACATTCACCTACACTTACACCCCAAGACTTCTTGCTACCTCACAAGTGCAAGGACAACATTCTACTTATGAAAATAATAGAAATGTATGCATCCTTTAAAATAGTGTTTAAATTAAATGAGGCCTGGTGGAAGCATTGTAAGAAAAATTCTCTGCACAACACTTTGTTATTAACTATTGTTGCCAAAATGCCCGTCTTTAATCGTGAGACATGGCTGACCAAAGATTCCCACTTGGAGGGAATGGAAAAGTCAAGGACACCAATTTAATGTCAGCCACATAGTTTCACAATCCATCAAGTCAGAGGTTCTCAAACTTTGTAATGCCATGACCTCTGAAAATGCTGAAATGAATTTGCATAACCTTATCTTCTTTGAATAAAACTAATGATTTCATTGGGGTTAAGACTGGGCAAGAAACAAGCATACAACTCATTTCTAATAATTAAACATTATTCTACTTATCAAATAAAACAATGATGCAACACTACAATGTTATAAAAGAAAAACATTCATTGGAAATAAGCAATAATCCCAATAAATTTTAACCATGGGGAATATGAACATATTTATTTTTGCATAATTCTTGAAATCTGGGTTGCATTTTAAAGACAATTATTCTCATTTGCCAAAGCAAGGGAAAAAACAGATTCACTGTAAATCAGCTCCTCTTAAACTGCTGTTACATTATTGCAGCTTGCAAAACTCAGGTAAGTTATGTTTTCAGTGTTCACGATCCAAGCACTGCCACACTGACTTGATTATCACAGCCAATTTTTACCTCTTTCTCTCTTCCCTCCTTTACCCTCCATCACCATTTCCTCTGCAAAATGAATGTCAGGTCAGATGGTCAGAATTTTGCAGAGAAGCCTCGTAGCCTCCAGGTACAACTCCTCCTTTGATAGGCAAACAGGATATCCTAAAAGAAACAGAACAGAACAAACAAATTCAGGCTTCACAAAGGGCTCTGAAACTGTGGCACTGCTTTGCGTTCAACCTACCTTTGCATCAAGCTGGTAAACTTGCTCAGCAAATAGGTAGGCAACCCAGCAGTTGAGAAGCATTGCATTAGCTGAACTCTTTGACTGCTAGAAAAAAAAGAGTCCTGAACATGGGAACGTGCTATGAGAACATGCATTTTCTATGCCAAATGCATATTTGTATGCGGCACATTTTTATATTTGGCAGAATGATCCATTCCTGTGAAGGAGAGCAGAGGGAGAAAAAAAAAAAGATGTTGATAATCTGTGGTCTAAAAATGAAGAAATCTGCTTTTGAGCACCAAACAGAAGGTAGATGACCCTGAAGGTGAGACTGACAGTTACAAATGCCAAATACGAGACGGTGTCATTTCTAGACAACCTCAAACAGATGGGTAGCCAAAGTGTTGCTAATTGAGTGGCCAGGGACTCTGTTTAGAAATTTTAAAAGAAACAACAAACAAATTAGAGAAGCAACTACTATTGTAGTTTGAACCTGTGAGATGTCCTTGACATGCAAAAATTGAATTAGATGGCTCTTTTTTCCTTTCTTCCAGAACTGGCACACGAAAAGAGCTCCCCCTCTCTTTCTCTGTTAAGCAAAACTGTTTTGGATTAGCTTCCATCCTGACTTTTTTGACCCCATTCACAGATACCTCTGCCTCAGATAGAGAAAGAGGAGAGGAGAGGAGAGAGAGAGATTATTGTTCTAAAAAGGCCTCTTGAGCATTTTTGAAACATTTAAGAACATCTTTGCCAGCATTCCCTCAAAAAAGAAACATATTTCTATTTTAATGCAAAAACTCTCTACTGGAAGAGGTACCAGCTTCCTGGGATTCTCTGCACAGAACAGCTGTCAGTTCTGGGTATCAGTCTGTGCTGTATGGTTGTCACACATGGGAAAATGCCACACATTCAGTTGTGTTGTTTCTATATGCAGCTGTGAGAGTTCAAAAATACCCCCTCCCCTTTTGTGGTTACATGTTTAAAAAAAGGAAACGGAAACAACAGCCTGTCAAAACGTGGACAGCTTCCTCTGATTCTGTTCTTCCGGAAAGGAGAGAATTGGTCCTATAATTTCCAGAGGGGATTCTGGAGAATTTCATTCATTTGCCTTTGAAAGAAAATTGACCCATTTTGGACTTCTAGAACTACAAAACCGATCAGGACATAATCTCCATTTGGGTTCTGCTCTCAATTTTGTGGTACAGTCCTGAGCTCAAAGAAGTTATAGAAAGACGTGTAACTTAAGGGAACAGCTGTATAAAATTCATATTTTGAGAAAGTAACTATGAACATAAATGTGAATATGCTTTCTTTATTGTTGTTGTTGTTTTTAGAATAAGTTCCATTCCCCTTCAGTGTGAAGAAAATTAGGATTGAGCAGTTTACATCCTCCTCTTATGATGGGATGGTTAGAAACAAAATAAACATAACGAACTACTGTACAGTTACAATTACAGCTATAATTACAAAAAAAAATGTCAGCACCCAAGGAACAAACATCAAACAAAAGCTATGATGGAGGCTCACTCTTCATAGCAGTCTCACTCCTGAGATTTTCTTGAAAAGCCATTATAGCTCATTCTCTTAAAGCTCAACAAGGTGAGAGTTAATCTGATATACCCTAATAGTAATTTCTCTGAGTGGCACTGTTTATGTAGCCCAAATGAATCATCCATGCACAGACTGAAGACATAGCCATGCTCAGAGATTTCTGAGATTTGTAGATTTGAAAGAATCCTAACAAACAATATGGCTTTCTCACCATATACTGTATGGGCCATAAGATGCTCCTGCCAATGTTTGCCTCTGTTGGATTCTCACCCAGTTGGTTTCATCACTCCAGTCCTGTTAGAATTGTTTCAATAAAGTGATGGCCTTAGTTCTCTCAACTCCAGAGACTCATCTTTCTGTTTCCATTCAGGGAGCAATATAAAGTCACATAATATAAACAAGCAGATACTGAAGAATTGTAAAACCAATTGCAGGTCAAAGGGTAGCGACAAACTAGCAGCTCCTGAACTAGTGTGGTGGTTTCCGTCACTGCTGCTGGTTCCCAGGGAGGAAACGCATTCCAGACACATAAGAGGCTTCACAGCCCTGACTCTTGTCCTGGAAAGGCCCTAGAGCCCTTCTGGGGTATTTCCCCTTAGGTTAGTTGAGTGGCTTTAGTCTGGCAAGATTCTGCCTATATAGTAAGAACAATAAAGGACTAGAGTTGGAAATATCGGCTCAGAATGGTTCTTGGCCTGGTTCCTGACAGCTAGCTCCTGACCTGTGACTGGCCACACCCCTTCTGGCTTAGCCATACAACCCAAAAATGCCATCCAGAGGCAAGAAAAGACCCCGGACCAGCCCCAGTAATGACACCGAGGCCTAGAAATCCAATAATTGCAGGTCCCCTCTGCCCCAAAGGTTCTTGGGGAAGGGGCCAGGAGAAGGACCTTCTCAGCAGTTGCGCCTCCTTTATGGAACATTCTCCCCCAGAGGTACAGATGGCCCTTCCTGTATGGGCTTTCTGAAAACTAGGCAAAGAAATGTCATTCCAGCTGATGTTTGGCTCCTAGGTTAGCTTAACTTAATGGAATCTATGGTGGGTTAATTTTTTACCTAATAATGATTATTATAATAATTTTTTTAAAAAAAATAATGTCTGATTTTTGCCTCAACTTTGTTGTACTTGACCCAGAATTTGTCTAGATTGGGGTAGCCTACAGATTTTTATACAATTAAATATTGGGTGATAGAGCTATCAAGTAAATAAGCAAGTACGCATATACTGTTTGAAGCTCTTTTATTTTAAAAGCCCCAAACTTACTTTGGAACGCATATCATTATTTTAAACCCCTGTACGTGTATGGAAGCCACAGCAAGAAACAGCACATGAAATATCTATTGTCTTCATTATTATACAAAGATTGTGTGTGATGCACAGAAGTGGTCTCTAATCTTCTGAAGCTGTATGAAACTTGAGAAGCAGAAAAGAACAGAGAAAAGGGCAGGTTAGGACAGGATTCATTTTCTCAAAGAAGTGAGCAGCTTGAAAAAAATCATTAGGACAGTTCCAAGTGTCTCTTGAATATCATAGGGAAATATTGCAGGTGAAAACAAAACAAGCAGATGTCACAAAAATAAAGTGAAAATATGCCTTATGTCAAAACATCCTTAGATACCTAACAGGCCTAAATTTATTTTACTCATGATGGAATCATCAGGTTTGAGTTGGAGGTAGCCAATTCTACCTGATGGTTTGATCCAGACCAAGAGTCAGATTCATAAAACAATGATTCAGTCTAGAGATTCAATCAAGTTGCCTACAAATTGGATTTTTGAACCAAACTGTGCATGCGTTATTGCTGGATAGTGGCCTCTACTGGTGATGCAGGGAGTGTGTCAATGGGTTGGTGTCATGACCTCGTTGCAAGGCACAACGTGGATCATGATCATCAAGGAATAGAGGAAGAAGATAATTAAAACAGGGATTAAAACAAGCACCCAAAGCACCCACACCCATGGACCCATAGACAGCTGAAAAGAAGGACATCGGACGAGCAGAGATAAGCCGCACCTGGTGCCCTGGAGGACACACCAGAATCGAGGGGACAAGAGGAGACACCGGGAAAACGCCCATGCAGCCATCAAGGATCCCATCAAGAGGGATTGGGACAATAGAGGGTGGAGGAGCCCGGGGCCCTACGAGAGGGTATAAAATGGGCACCTCCACACCACACACCCCGTTCCCGTTTTTCGTTCTGTCAGCCACCATTCCAATAAACCAGAAATCCTTAATACCCATTAAATGAGTCTGTGTCTTATTGCGAAGCAAGACTGACCTTGACAGTTGGCTTGATTAAAGCAGTGTTATACCACCATGACACATGGCCTGTCCCTTTTGAAAGGACATGTTGATTTCATGTGCCCATCCAAAAGAGGTGAAACCTGCAGAGTGATGATGCAAAGCTATTTTCATCCTGTCCAACATAAGGATGAAAGCAGCAGTAGCCTCTGGATGCCTACATTGCTGGAAACATTGAGCGATTCCCGTTGGGGGCAACTGTTCTTGGAATCTGAGATACAGGAAGTCAAAATGATAGCAGATTGATGGACAGATTATTAATCCCACCAGTTTTTTTTGTTTGGATTTTTTTTTGCCTGATAATGCATAAAGAAAAACCCTGAGATCTTATGAACAGTTAAGTAGGTGTTCAATATTCAATAAAGCTTATCCCTAGGTAAATGTGCACATTATTACATCCCAAGAAAAATATCGGTCTCAGATTTTTAATAGTTCTCAACGCGTTGCACTTTTGCAGTGCGTCCACAAGTTGTCCGCTATATATTTTGTTTCTTCTTTTTAATCTCTTTGGATCCTGACCCTTTACTCCTCTTTATCTTCTGTTATTCCCACTCACTCACCTTTTCTCTTCCTTCATCTTCTGTCTAAATTCATTTCTATGTCCCAGAGATTTTTCTCTCTGTGTCTTCAATTGCCTGGTGTTTCAAGACGTTCCCCACAAGTGGACTGGCAGGCCTTTCCAGAGTGTTCGGACAAGAGAAGCTGAAATGCAGCAGTTTAGCTTATGGAGAAGGACTGTTGAGATTCAATCTCTGTTTCAGACAAAGAAGAATAAAAAGGAAGGAGTAGAAAAGCCAAGGATGAAGTGGGGATAATCTCCAGGCAAGACATGGTGGGTCTTTACTACATCCCAAAGTAGTCAAAGAAAGATTCATGTGGTTAGCACGCTTTACCTAAAGCATTTTGTGAATAAAACTACTGCACTAAAAATAAGGCAAAACAAAGCAGAAAACTAGCAAAACAAAAATCCCCACAATGGGAACTATATCTGGAATGTGCAGCATAAAAAAAGTGATAAGTCTCTCTCAGAAGCATTACTTTTACATGACAATGTGCAATCAAGAAAGTGATCCTTGGTCACCCTGATCTTTATTGACATTTTTTCCTCTCCCTGGAAAACTAGAGCCCAGGATGAACTATGCTAGTGTGGCTTCTCATGTCAAGCTCTGCTGGCCATGGGGCTATCAAGAGCTAGACCTTCAATCCTGCAGCAAGGGGGTGATGTAGCTCTCTAGATAGATCACGGCGATCTAGATTAGTGTTTCTCAACCTTGGCAAGTTTAAGATGTGGGGACTTCAACTCCCAGAATTCCCAGAAAGCATGCTGGCTGGGGAATTCCAGGAGTTGAAGTCCCCACATCTTAACTTGCCAAGGTTGAGAAACACTAATCTAGACAACCAATACTGGCAGTATATAAACAGGAAACCCTTCATGCCAGCAATAAAGGGAAACATTATCTATTATCCGCTCTTTATTTTATCAGCCTGAAAGAGAGATCACTAGGTTGACTCTGGAGATAGAAAAGAGATGGGACCATCTCAAAACATTATTAATAATGAGCAGATGGATATTTCAGAGTCAATCTTTGACTGATTTTGAGAAATTTTGCCCCAGCTTTTGGACTTTCTGCCCACAGAAAAGTCCTCATGTCATATTCTTGCTTTCCCTGAATCACTTGGCATAACATCTCTTCTTGAAATAAAGCCAACTCACCCCCTTGAACTTGTCCCACATCTCCTGCCCTACTGCTGTGTCCCCTCTGTACAATTGCAAACTTTATCTCTGATACACTGCCTCCTGTGTGTCAGAATTGTCTTCTTTTGGGCTGTTTCTACTATTCATGATGCATTTAAGTCTCGCAGCATGAGAATGGGATTGTTCTTCATTAATAACTGCATAGAAAGTCTGTGAAGATGTCCTTTAAGGAAATGTTGGCAAATCTGGGTACCAGCAGAAAGCCAAGGAGTACCTAAGGGAGGAAATTACTCTGCAACAGCAAGTTATCTCTGCAGGTATTAGTGGATAGTTCTGGTTTCCACCATGCTGTGAAAAGCTATACCTGCTGATCACTACAGATCAAATAGATGCTACTCACAGGAGGGGTATGAACTAGGGAACCACAATTCAGGTAGAATTTTTTTTGTGGCTGTAAGAATGTTTCTGATTGGTAACAAGCTGAAAAAAATTAAGAGCCCCTCAAGTCAAGCTTGATGCAAGGGAACTACCTAGACAAGTCCATGCAGTGTAGGGGGGTAAGGGTTTTCTGAGGTTGTTTTTTCCTTTACAAATGTTTTATTACTGCCTAGGTAACATCTTCAGTGCTAGGATCCTGGATAAATGAAGTTTGTCGGTTCATTTGTTACACAATGAACCAACAAACCTCACTTCTCCAAGGTTATAGCATTGAAGATGTTACCTAAGTGGGTAATGAAATATCTGCGCGTGAAAACCAAAGTCAGAGAATCCATGCAACCCAACACTCCAATTCAGAACTACTTACAGTATATTTTCTACCATCTCAAGTCCATGAGGGCCCTGTCAGGTTTCCATGGTGGTTTCTTATTCAAATATTAGTCAGGTCTGATCCAACTTAAAGTCAGCTAAGAATTTTTATAAAATGATGTACCTCTGGTATTTAACTCCCGGTAAGTTGTCAAAAATGTATAATGGGGTAATGAATGTTTGTTGGGAACGTTCTCTTGGTGAAGGAACTTTTTATCATCTTTGGTGGGCTTGTGAGAAGACTAAAAAATGCTGGGATCAAATATGTGTGGATATCCAAAAGATCCTGAAAGTGGACTTAAAAAAGAAGCCTGAACGGTTCCTCTTGGGCCTGATGGAGAAGCGGTCAAGAAACAACATGGGACTTTGCTTTTATGTATGATTACAGCAGCAAGACTTTTATACGCACAACAATGGAAAGATCCACAAATCCCTACAGCTGAAGAATGGATGATTAAATTAATGGAACTGGCCCAAATGGCCAGGTTAACGGCATTGATAAAATACTGTGTCTGGATTTGTTTCTGCTTGGCAACCACGGTTAGATTATTTGCTTGTGTCTGAAAAAAACGAAGCTTTGATTTTGGGTTTTGATGATTAAATGGTTTGATTTTATAGAAATAATGTTACTAAGGTCTAACTGATGATTTTGTTGTTTATTCATTCAGTCGCTTCCGACTCTTTGTGACTTCATGGACCAGCCCACGCCAGAGCTTCCTGTCAGTCGTCAACACCCCCAGCTCCCCCAGGGACGAGTCCGTCACCTCTAGAATATCATCCATCCATCTTGCCCTTGGTCGGCCCCTCTTCCTTTTGCCCTCCACTCTTCCTAGCATCAGCATCTTCTCCAGGGTGTCCTGTCTTCTCATTGTGTGGCCAAAGTATTTCAGTTTTGCCTTGAATATCATTCCCTCAAGTGAGCAGTCTGGCTTTATTTCCTGGAGGATGGACTGGTTTGATCTTCTGGCAGGTCAGAAGTCACCTTCTTTTTCTGCTTTCTGTCTAATCTTGCACTCTTATCGTTTTTTCTTTAGTTCTGTACACTGCCTTTTCTCTACTCCCTGTTTGGTAATCATACTTTGAAAAATAAAAAACTTAAATGATAAAAAAAACCAGTCAGCTAAGAGCTACCAACTGCACGGAATAAAGTTGTGAAGATACTTCATAATACAGTATTTCATGTGGTTGAAGGGCCTTTGTGGAACAGGCACGTGGCAGAGACATTTGTGGTAGGACATGTTGGCTGCAGGATATGTAAATGCTCACAGCTACTTCAAGAACAGTGTCCACATGTAAGCCAAAAGGCAGTTGTCCCCACCTTTAAATCTAAGGTCTCCCCCCATCTTCTTTGACTTTTGCAAGCTGTATTCTTTTTTTCCTTCAGCATTCAGAAGCATGATTAACTAAGTAATAGGACCATGCAAAGTGGGTGCAATCTATGCTGGTGTTTCACTTCAAGAGTCAGAGAAGACTCGATCAAGTTTGCCAAGGGTTGAGGTGTGGCTGATTCACGGGAAGTGGCTCCTACCCATGCACAGAAGACCACTGAAGGGCCACAGAAACAGCTAAAGTAGGAAACTGCCTCTGCCTCAATCTGGTAAAAAGAAATCCCCATGCTGTACTGTGGATCAGCTTCAATGCAGTGACTGACTATCGGATCATCTCACTGAAGTGGTGCATATCCCTACTAAATAATTTGGGGAAGGGAGGGAGATAGGACAGTGTGTGTGTGTGTGTGTGTTATAGATGTTTTATGTGGGAAGAAAGAAGTATGATGATGTTGTATAATGAGAACATTTTCCTACCCAGATCTACTCATAGGACTTCTCAAACTTTGTATTACTCTTGCAAGAATACTTTAATTTCCTTCCCTGGGCAAAAGCTGTCATGATACATTTATATAATGGCACAGATACTTAACAGCAAAGGATTCTTGGGGGGACCTGGTAAAAAGGAGACAAACATTGTCTTTAAAGTAACATTTTTCTTAGGTGGTAAAACCTAATGAGCTTTCACACTTGTGCCTTTATCTGTGAAGATGGTTGTGGGCCTCTCGTGTGAGATTGTTTTAACCCCTTTAGTACAAAGAGCAGTTGTGGAAAGGGCTCTGTGGTTCCTCTCTGTAAATGATAGGTCATTTTGAAAATATCTTGGATAGTCCTGAAGGCACACTAAAATTAATTCAGTTCAGGGCTATGCAGCCATTAATCAAAGAAATAATAATAACAGCAACAACAATGTAGTGCTTCTCGCAGTAAAAGCCAAAGTGTTTTAAAGCATGATAAAAACATTTCATTAAAAAGACTTAGTGGCTCTTTCACAGCCAACATAAGCAGATACTTTAAAAGATGCCTAAAACACACCAGCCTTGGAACAAAGGCTGTACGTGGCTCAGAGTCACTGGTTTTGTGAGATGGGTGGCTATATAAATCAGACAAACAAATAAATAAATAAAAACAAAGGGGAGATCATTTCACAGGACAGTTGATTCCACAGATAACCCAGTCCCATGCCATGTAGGGCTTTATAGGTGATAACCAACACCTTGAATTGGACCCAGAAGCAAACTGGCACCCAGTGCAGCTCGTGCAGCAGTGGTGTTACATGTGCCCTTCTGGGGGCACCAAAAATAGCCCGAGCGGCCACATTCTGGACCAGCTGAAGCTTCCGGATACTCTTCAAGGGTAGCCCCATGTACAGCGCATTGCAGTAGTCTATATGGGAGATAACAAGGGCATGAGTGACTGTTTGAAGGGCCTTCCGATCCAGGAAAGGGCATAACTGGTGCACAACACGAAGCTGTGCAAAGGCCCTTCCGGCCGCAGCTGCCACCTGCTCTTCGAGCAGGATCCATGAGTCCATGAGGACCACCAAGTTATGCACCGGGTCTGTCTGGGCAGTGCAACCCCATCCAGAACCAAAGATGACAAAGTCCCGGATATGGAAGAGCCCTTAACCCACAGCCACTCTGACTTACCAGGGTTAAGCTGAAGCCTGTTGTTCCTCATCCAGGCCCCTACAGCCCCCAGGCACCAAGAGAGGGCAGTCACAGCATCACTTGCCGCACTTGGGATGGAGATATACAGTAATGAGTATTGTCAGCATATTGATGATACCTCATCCCATGGTGACAGATAATCTCACCCAGCAGTTTCATGTAGATGTTGAATAGGAGAGGAGAGAACCGAACCCTGCGAGAACTGAACAATGGAGGGGTCGAGGGGCAGATCTTTCCTATCACCACCGATTGGGACTGGCCCTGGAGGAAGGAGGTGAACCAGCGCAGAACCACGCCGCCCACCCCCAACTCCCTGAGCCGACCCAAAAGGATACCATGGTCGATGATATCAAAAGCCGCTGAGAGGTCAAGAAGAGCAAGGATGGATGCCCTACCCCCATCCCACTCCCACCAGAGATCATCCATAAGTGCGACCAATGCCGTTTCCGTCCCATATCCAGGCCTGAAACCTGAAACCCATCCCTTATCTATAAGCAAAACCATAAAACATCAACTTTTCAATCCTGGTGTCAGCAAAAAGTCCATAAAGGGTTGCTGGAACTTTGCAAAAAATGTCTTCTTTTAACCTTGATCAAATAAACCAACTCTATATTTCTTTTACTTCTAACACTCTTGATCTTTAGTTCAATCAAATATTGTCACTGGATTTGATTTCTCTTCAATTCTTCTTCATCCCATCAGACAGATTTCTTCAAGGCTTTAACAAGACTCTTTTGTAGATCCAGTAAGAACACATTTTCCCCCTACTCTTCTATATACCATGTCCCTGGTGTCAGGAACCTAAGCAGAGGTCTGAAGAGGAATCCAGATGAACTTCAGGTCATCCCACTTCAGCCCTTTCCTAGACTGAAGAACTCTTCCATAGTTTTCATGGTTTCACAGCCATACAGGAGTTCAAGGCTCCAGGAACATCAACTTTATCTTAATGTATAGTCAGCTGTAAGCAGGGATGGAACAAAGCAAGGATCTCCAAATCCTTCCATTCTCTTTAAAGTCTCAGTTGCTGACAAAATAATGATGATGATGATGATGATGATGATGATGATGATGATGATGATGATGATGATGATGATGATGATGCTGGAATATTTGTGTAGTAGAAGAAGCAGCAGATCAGATATTTTGGGACTGCTGGTCTTACAATAATGACAGAGGTCTACTGGTTCAGGAACTTTCTGACATGGGTATTCAAGTTCTGTAAGAATGTTGCTCAGTGATAAACTTATTCAAAAGTCTGCTTCACAGTTGTGAATATTTTTACAGGACTCTAGGATTTGTGATTTATTGGGACTAAATGAATGTAGGAGCAGGAGCAGGAGCAGAACTCTTTATGAGCATTAAGCTAACCTGTAAAGTTCCTGCAGGGAATTCTCCAGGGTCCTGATACTGCTGGAGCTCAAAACGTCGTCTTCTTCTCCTTCTCCTTCTCCTTCTCCTTCTCCTTCTCCTTCTCCTTCTCCTCCTTCTCCTTCTCCTTCTCCTCCTTCTCCTTCTCCTTCTCCTTCTCCTTCTCCTTCTCCTTCTCCTTCTCCTTCTCCTTCTCCTCCTTCTCCTTCTCCTTCTCCTTCTCCTTCTCCTTCTCCTTCTCCTTCTCCTTCTCCTTCTCCTCCTTCTCCTTCTCCTTCTCCTTCTCCTTCTCCTTCTCCTTCTCCTTCTCCTTCTCCTCCTTCTCCTTCTCCTTCTCCTTCTCCTTCTCCTTCTCCTTCTCCTTCTCCTCCTTCTCCTTCTCCTTCTCCTTCTCCTTCTCCTTCTCCTTCTCCTTCTCCTTCTCCTTCTCCTTCTCCTTCTCCTCCTTCTCCTTCTCCTTCTCCTTCTCCTTCTCCTTCTCCTTCTCCTCCTTCTCCTTCTCCTTCTCCTTCTCCTTCTCCTTCTCCTTCTCCTTCTCCTTCTAAAATAAGCGATTCATAATCCACTATTTCAGGATCTTAAGACATTTCTCATATTCATTCATTGGTGGATTATTACCCTGCTCCTGGAGAACAGGATGGAAAATTAAACCTTATCATAGCCATAATAATCAAGCTTAACAATTATGGTATATCTTGAGATATTAAAAAAATGCATTAATTAGCATAAATGTTAATACATATTATCCCCTAAAATAACATGTGTACTTATGTATTCATGTTTGAGTATGTGTATGTTGGGAAGCACTGATCTAATTTGCAACCCATAAAAAATAAAGTTCTCCCAGAAAGCAAAATAAGTAAATTATTTTTTTTAAAAAAAATAATACCACCAGCTGTACTTTGTTTAAAATATTGTTCTGATTAAAATTATGTAAATAATAATTATTATACAAAGGTTTTTTTCAGAAAAAGATAATTTTTAAAGAAATGTAAATGGATTCACAATTGAAAGAGGATGCTGTTTGCATGCTAGTGATTGGGGGAAGGTTTAATCTTTGGAGAAAAATAAAATGCAGATACTTCTATTTCCATCACAACTCACTTAATCACTTTGCACCCAGCACCAATTTCATCCCCACATTTGTTAAATATGTTAATTCGAGGAAAGGTCTATTTTTTTTCTTTAAGAAATGGTTTTTGTGCTGCATTTGTATTCATAAAAAGTTATAGAGGGAAAAGTTAAATCTTGTTCATCTGATTAGCTTGATGCCAAACTGAAATACTTAGCTAGAGAAGGGAAAACAACTCAGTAGGGGGTTGGTCAGGAAAGATAATTATCTCCCTGTTGACAATCTTTGTTATTAAATATCTCCTAGCATTGTACATTTTTCTTCACTTTCCTCACTCAGAAAATGAGTAAACAAGTTGGGACTATTGATTCTCCCATCCATCATACTAACTTTTTAATGTTCTAAAACTATTTGGCTTTGGACAGCATTTGAAAAAAATCAATTAATTTGGATGAATGAAGGGTTTTGTTTTATTTGCAACACCTCCTAGTTTTTGGTTTGGGTTTGGGTGTAGGTTTTCATATGTTTTATTGTCAGTGATGCTGATTAATAAGTCAATGGTTTTTTTCCCCCTAAAAATGCTAGGTCTACAGTGACCATTTCTCTTTTTAAAAACGCAGAACCTGCATTTATTAAATGAATGGATGATCTTGACTTGACTTGGTCTTACCTTATATGGTGTTTAGATTCAAAGCTTGTTTTCAAAATGCAGCTGAACAGCAACTGAACCTTTGAGATTCTTCACATTTATAAAGAAGCTGAGACGGCTACAGACACTGGGGAGAGGTCTATAGGGTAAAAATCAGGACATTGATCAAAGCAGTCCCTTGATCACCCCATAACTAAATAAGTGTAAGAACAACACACTCCATGTGAGTTTCATTGAAGTATTTTTTTTTTCCTTTGAAAGAAATTTTGAAAGCTCTTTTTCTTTAATCAATTTGAAAGGTGGGAACTGCCCATCGTTATTGCAAAATCGATTCAGTCATCTCATGAGACTCACAGGAAGCAAAAGCCCACATGAAATTCTTCTGAAAAGCTGCAGTTGTAAGGAAAGATTTGAACTTCCTCTTTGAAAGATCATGACCCACTGAGGCCCTGTAAAGTGGTTTCTGCAGCAGTCAACGCGTTGGCAAATGTCAATCTTCAGTGTGCAAAAAGTCAAGGGCTTTCTTTCTCTTTTTTTGGCACAAGAAATCAGATGATGTGTGTCTGTGTGTGTGTGCCATAAAGAGCCTACCAATTCCTCACTTCGGGTATCTGATGAACTCTCCAACCCAACTTTCTGTCTCAAAGAACTGGTAAAAACTGCAAATTGTAGATCAGGATGCTAGAGATGGAAATGGAGGAATAAAGATAGACAGAAGCCCCCTCCATCCCCTCAACTAGTATCCAGTGCTTTTAAGATACAAAATGTGTTGTTCATTATAAAATTGCTATTAAATTCCGCTTTCAACAGCATGCAGAATATCAGAAAGAGGCAAGCTTCTTTTGGGGAATGAGGTCCTCAGCATGCAGTCTATGCTTTAAATGATTCTTTCCCCTCCTTTCAGCAAACCTGTCATGAGTAAGGATGGCGAGCAGGGGGCTCCCATCCAGACTGTTAAGCGCATGCATAGCACTGAGGAATTGGGCAGCCATTCAAAGAGACACAGATCGGGACCGCCTTAACCCTTGAGGTTTATATGTCTGGGTTTTTCCCACGCTTCTTCCATTTGTTAGGATTCCTGTTATGTACTAGCAATAAAGCATTAGAGACCAGTTCCTTGTCTCAGCGTGTTTCCTGGTTGTTAGGACAAAACCGGTGAGATATGGTTGATAGGGCAGGCCCAAAGTTACCCGATTAACTTTGGGGCCATCCAAATCTTCATGACCAACTATAGAGTCAAGCATTTGGGTTCTCTTCCCAATGAGCTGGACTCTAATTCCATCTTCTCTCATCATTGAGCTAGCTGGTACTGATCAGATATACAGCAAATGTCAAAACGTGTGAAGGCTTTCTAACCAGCACTGTCTAGTTGCTCTAATCCGAAAAATGAGGTACTAGGAGAGTATCTTAACTGTATTGTTAAAATGAAATCGTGCAGTAGAAGAGATACAAAAGAATCTCAGCCAACTTTAACCAGTCACATTTCATAAATAATGAATAAGTCCACTGCTGGAAGTGTTAGAAAGAGAAGAATGCATGTTCTGTTGCAAGACACAGCCCCTATTATAGTGCACTGCAATTTGTAACTATCATTTCGTATCAAGGAAATATTTGTTTTATAGGTTGCAAGTGGGAACACAGTGAAAACTAGAAAAAAAAATGTTTTCTTTGATTAGAAGTAATTTGGGATCCTGCTACAGCTAGTTCTCAGTCATTTGGACACCAATGACAGCTTCATGGTGGGTGTAGAAGGAAGCAAGATGTTCTCACCATCTGTCATTTCTGCCACACAATCTATCGGTTTTGTTTTGACACAAAAACATATATGTTTGCTAATGGACTTGCCAGCAAGGACTTGAAAGCTGGAAAAATAAAGGCTCATTTGCAGGAAATTTTAATACACAACTCTTGTGCCTTGCTTTGCATAGTAAGTTTTCTCTCCACACTATGTTTGTGTAAGACCTAACGTTCTCCTGACTGAAAAGAAGGAAGGAAAAACGGTCCTGGCTTATTTGCGTAAACAGCTCACCCTCAGACAGAAAAGAGAAATCGGGAAAAATGAAATCCGATCATTTCCAAGGAATGTTTTATTGCTGGGTGAAATTCCATATACTCCCCTCGATGATGCATCATCAGCAGGCCCCATTTCCACAGACAGTGTAGCATCCCTATTCCTCATGTTATATAATTGAATAAGGAAGACCACATATTGAATTCCTATTTATGCAAAGAACAGAAGACTCTCATAACATTCTGAAGTCTTTATTACTCTGAAGAAGGGCAAAAAAAAATCAAAGAAATATCTATGGTTGGCAGAAACTTTGCAAATTATTGCTGCCTGCAAAATCCTGTTAGCAGTTGGCTCTCAAAAGGTTTTTATGCAACAATAGACTTTTCCAGAGGACACTCATAAGTGGAGAATGACTCTGCTAGTTGAATTCCCATATGGGTGGGCGGGTGGGTGGGTGTGTGCACGCACATGTGCGCACACACACATGTGTGCCCTGCTACAACATGCATTCTGTATGTATGTTACCAACTGAGCCACTTGGAACAGAGAAAACTCTGCTCTCCAAATCTTGACACCTCATAAGAGTCTGAATGTGCTTCCCCGCTCTCTCCCTTCATGTGAACTAGGGCAGGGCTTGTCTGAGATATTTACTCATGTTACACTCCTACCCCAGACTCAGGCCTCTTTCACCTGACCTTTGTCTTAGTAGCAGCTGTTCCTCCTGTCCCTCAAGGCCATTCCTTGTCCCACTACAAACACTATAGTAGAACATGACTTAAGGGTTCCACTGCATTTGGCCCACAAGGGCATAATCAGTTGTTATAAGGGGCTCCTTGTCATTTTTCTTCCAAGACAGCAGTAGGCAGAGCATCATCTCAAGCCAGAATGAAGAATCTTCTGAATTTGGATATTGTTATGTATCTCAAGTAGCTTGCTGGGTAAAAAAAGGAAATAAAGCACACCCATATCTATAGGCTACTGTGCCTTCTAAGTTAAACAACATCCCCCACCCTGAAATTCAGAAATACTCCTTCTATCTCTGTCCCTCCCTCCCTCTCTAGTGTGTGTGCCTTCGAGTCAGTGTTGACTGGGCAACTGCCTGGACTAGTCCCTGAAGTTTTCTTGGCAAGGATTTTTTGGAATTGGCTTGCCCTTGCCTTCTTCCTCAAGCTGAGAGAGAGTGACTGGCCCAAGGTCACCCAGCTGGCTTTGTGTCTAAGGCAGAACTGGGAATCAAGGGCTCCTGGTTTCTAGCCTGGTGCCTTAAGCACTAAACCAAACTGGTTCTCTCCCTCCATCTCTAGTACCATCTAAATATAACCTTTGCAAAGTAAAGACAAGGATGAAAAAGAAAAAAGAAAAGGGAATAAAATAAACAATAGAGGATTTCTAATGAGCTGGTTCTTCTTCCAAATCAAAAATGAGTAATTCAGAACACCAGTATCTGGGGAAATCTATATGACAGGGATGTTAGAAACATTGCTCCACTTTGATGGAATTGTTTCTTCTTGGTAAATAGCTTTCTCCTTGTAAACAATGATGAGCTTTATATGAAAGATATAACAAGAAAGGATATGTAGCTAAACATTTGTCTAGGGAAATTCACTGACTCTGGAAGGAACTCTGATTTGTATAAATATGCATTAGAAATATGCACTTTTTAAAAAAGCAACGAAATCAAAATCTCTAGAATAATATGTGATAAAGCGAAACAAAGTGTTATTTCAGAAAATTATTATTAACATGATTGAATGCTTTTCCTCTTTGCAAAGTCTCATATTTCTATCCTTTTTAACAGTGAAAAATGCATTTCTGGCTAACAAATTTCTTTGAATATGCTTTCTGATGCCTTCCCTGGCTTCAGATTGGAAATATATTAGTTTCTTTTGTACCTTTTAAAAAGAAACATGTAAAAGTTTTAAGAGTATTTTCAGGGAGCTATGGCAAAGATCTAAATAATTGAGAGAAACTCGTTAAATATTTAGAAAATATGTCTTGCCATTCTGCTACTCCATTGCACTATTCCATTAAAATTTATAGAAAGGAAGTCTCTCTCAAGATTGAAAGAGAAAAGAAGGCACTTTGGCAGAATAAAAGGATTGAGATGGTGTTGTTATTTTCTTGTAGCTGGGATATTCCATGAGTGTCAAACTTCTAAAACAGACAAGAGCTAGAGACAGCTGAAAGACTGAACAGACTTGAGATGAAATTCTAGGGAGATTTTCTTCTTATTATTCAATGGAATGGTGGGAAGAAATTATGTAAAAGAGGTCAAGTTCATCCATCCACAGAATAACTCTTCAGAATCAAAACAGAAGGGGAGCAAGGAAGAGGAAGACCCCTTGTTTATTGGGCTTGCCTGCTTTTATATTTATTTTTTATGTTTCATTGATTTTTATTGTAATTTCTTTGACTCTTGTGAGCTGTCCAGAGTCATTGAGAGTTGGGTGACCTACAAGTTTAATAGATGATGATGATGATGATGATGATGATGATGATGATGATGATGATGATCTGAACATGGGCCAGATCCAGCCAGGGTCTACAAAAAATAATAATAATAATTGAAATATTCCCCAATGCATCCCTATGGGAAGGCAGTTAGGCAATGGCTTGGAATGTTAGCCACTATTCCATTCTTACTTCTCCTAGTTCTCCTATGCCCTCTCGTATCTGATCGTTCCCTAGGCAACATCACTTCCCCCCATCTCCCAAGGTCATTCCCACATACCATTACATCCATACAGGAAGCATGACCAGATAGACTAATTCTACTTTATTGTAAGGTTACATTAACAGAATCTTGCAAGTCTGAAAGCACATTTCTCCCCTGTTGCCTTTACAGTCCAAGAAACTAGGGAGGGTCCCTTCTGAGACATTTACCACACCCCCATTCTTGCTGCAGGCTAAACTGCCTCTTACCCAACCATTCCCCTGTCTGTGGCTCTTCCCCTTGTCTCCCAAGGTCATTCCCACATACCATTACACCATTCTTCTTCCCTTAATCAAGATATCCCCAACAATGCCTTAATCCCCTGAGGTTGACCTATTTAAAGGGCTTGTGTGAAAAGGCCATTATAACCTACCAGCATTAGGACTAAACCACCCCAATTCTCCTTTTGTGGAATGCTTCTCAATCAGAAAGAAGGTCCATATCCCACTGCTAATTTTTAGGAAGCTTTTAAAAATATGACCATTCCAGAGAGCATCTGAGGATCATGGTGGCTGTTAGCAGGTTGTTCCTGGGATCACTGAGGGTGTTAGTAATTTGTATTAATGCTTGTTATGGTTACTAGATTGGTTATTATTTTGTCCTTGCTTTATGGAGGTTGTATGCTTGTCCTGCATTATTGTACTTTCCTGCTTATAAGTTGGCTAGATGCCACAATGTCTGAAGTGGCATAAAATCTTTTGTAAATAAGTAACACTCAATTCTCTGTTTTATTGCATGTTGTGATTTCTTCTTGGGAGCAAGTACTTATGGCATTTATGGGAAATATGCTGCTAATTCAAGCCTGGTGCTCCTTATCTTGCTCAAGTAATAAAAACAGATGGACATTCGAGTCCTCTCCTGTGATATATGTTCAGTGTCAACTTGGGTTGTAGGGAAAGTTTCTAAAAGTCATTTCTTCTCATAGGTTTGACTCAATGAAAGTTCATTAAGGAGCCCAGAACAATTAATCTTAGAATTAGGAGCTAGCTGAGTACTCAGCTTTGTCTAATCAGATTATTAATAATACAAATAGGCTTTTAATGAATCTGTGGGTGTATTCCTCCTTCCACACACTCTCTCTCTCTTTGAATTTCCAAAGACTCTCATTAATAATGATCTCACTCTTTGTTTCTAAAAGCCTTGTAAAATAGCAGCCTTCACCAAGGAAATTTCTGACATTAACTCAACCATTTTTGTCTCTTCATTATGAAGGCAATCCTCACAGAGTAGATTTCTCTCCCTGGAGTAATTTTTCAAATCCTATTGATTTCAGTGAAACTGTTTGGAATATATGCATGATTCCCACAGTAAAACAGTGGAACTGGGCTTGCACAATATGCAAGGCCAGGTTTGAGAGGTGTGTGGTTCAATGTGCTGCAGAAACCAAGCCCTTGTCTTAGCACATTGTCTGAACCAAGCCATCGCATTAAGCCAAAAATGGTATCCATTAACCTGGGTTTAGGTTTGTGTGAAGCCAGACTTAAATGTAATAACTGCCTAACTCCACTGAACACAGTGACACATATTGACACAAAAATTCTCAGCTTGTAGTTCTCTCCTGATACTGTAAATCTACCCTAGAAGCTTCTTGACTTGAATTTATTTGTGTCAGTGACACTAGAATTTAAAATTTACTTCCTGACAATTTTTATTTTTTACTGAAGCTGCCCCAGGGTACTAGTAGCCATCTACAGATGGCTTTGCATATGATGATAAGCAGATTTCTGGGGGATATGGAGGATGAGACAGCCGAAGTTAACATGAGCTTTCAAGTCTTAAATTATATTTACCCTCTTTTGGAGCATAATCTCTACAGCAAATTATTTATGAAACTTTATGTTATGATAACCTTTGGTTTCTTTAACGATTTTTTTTAATCCATCCAATCTTGTCCAATTCTCAAAGACTGCCTGGACAAGTCCCTGCAGTTTCCTTGACAAGGTTTTTCAGAAGTGGTTTGCCATTGCCTCCTTTCTAGGGCTGAGAGAGAATGACTGGCCCAAGTCACCCAGCTGGCTTCATGCCTAAGGCGGGACTAGAACTCTCCTACCACGCCTGATTGGCTCTTGGGCTGAGAGAGAGGGACTGGCCCAAGGTCACCCAGCCGGCTTTCATGCCTAAGGCGGGACTAGAACTCTCCTATCACGCCTGATTGGCTCTTGGGCTGAGAGAGAGGGACTGGCCCAAGGTCACCCAGCCGGCTTTCATGCCTAAGGTGGGATTGTTTTTCTTTGGAGTTTATCCTTTCATAATGTTCTGCCATTACCCATGATGTCAACACACAGAGAGAGATACCTTCCCAATATTGCTTACAGTGAACATCCACTCAAAAGAAAGCGGTGCTTACTCCCAAGTCACAGAAAGCAGATTATGATTATTATGATTATTATGGTTATCATTATTTCAGACCCAACAGAACATTGGAAGGAAATTACCATATATATAAATGGGGTTGGTACTCTTATCTGTCCATCAGCATGATAACTCTCTAAAAACTGAACAAGACTAAATGTGGTGCTGACAGAGCAACAGCCAAAGAATTATTGAATCTGAAAATGACCAAATCCAGATATTTTCTCAAGAAGTAGAAAAAAATCCCCCCCAACATCCCTATGGGAGACACTGATGGGCAGTGGCTTGGAATGCTAGTGGTTGCTCCATTCTTAAGCCTCTCTTCTTCCTCCTTCCTGCACACATGACACAGAGCTGAGCTGCTATTAAACTGTTCCAGAGAATTCCTGAAGCTATGTCCTGTGAGCTCTCCATATGCAGTCCATCTTGTACTTCCCAGGCACACAGAAAAACAAACACCCAGATACACCACAAAGAAGAAGCCACGCACACACCCACACACAGACCATATACACACCCACCCTGATGAGACCCTGAGGAGAAAGTGCAGAGACAGAGGTCAACCCATGCAGATGTAATGCGTGGAGGGAACAAAAACATGAATACACACGAGGACACCTTACAGAAGAAAGCAAACATGACCAATGGCTGGTAAGGATTCCAGATGGGTGGAAAGAATCCCAGAAGCTCTGTTCTGCATGCTTTCTCTACCTTGTTTATTTGTCAAATCCATAACCTTCTTTTTGTTGAGACAACAAAGCAAACAAAGCAAACAAATTCAACCATTCGTAGCATAAATCTCTTTTACAATGCAAAACACAAGAAAATTCAGAACTGCTTAAAAACCCAACACACAGGACAGAACAATCAAACTTTACAACACAAATAAGCTTCAGGAGATTCAAATTTAAATTAATAAAATTTGTTAATATTTCACTGATTTCCAGTGTAATCCTAAGTATACTTGGAAGTGAGGCCTACAGACTTCTGTGGGGTCCCTTGCAGATAAGTGGAGATGTCATTTCAGCCTTAGCCTTTGTGAAGACTCTGAGCCAAGTGGTAAAACATACAATAAATCCAGGTTGGGACAACATTCAGGTACAGCTTCCTAACTCTGACTGTTTTTATTTTATTTATTTACTTTTATGGTTTATACATCATGCTCCTGCCTATAAGGCACTCATTTCTTTTCTTTCTTGTCCAATTGTGTGGCAGTTGTAGAAGCTGTCCTTGCTTTTTGCAAGTTGATTTGCCCTCTGTGTTTTCTGCCTGCTAACCTTTCCTTTGGAGTCATACTTAAATATAGATAGGGTAGATCTCTCACACATGCACTGACACACAAGGAGCTCAATTATTTAGGTCCTCCTTATTGATGACATTATCACAAAGGCAGTACCACAGAAATGACAAACAGGCTAACTGCTAACATGGGAATCTGCTGCTAAGAAAAATACCTTGACCTTCAGTTGGTTTCAGAATGAAGGTAGTGGGAGACCTTCATTTCTTTAGTCTTCCATGAACTTGAAGGATGACTTCTATTAGTCACTAACAATACAGACACACAGCTGGAAAAGGCACAGCAAAAAAAGAAGTCAGCAAAGGAATTAGTGGGGAAGAATACTTATTTCTTCTTGGAAACAATGGCACATGGACTGACCTTCAATTATATTTTAGCCTCTTTATAGGAGATTCTTAAAATAGAGAAAGTAGAGAATGGATATATGAATCACCTTCTGTTCAGTTTTGTATGCATTTAATCAGAAATCCGTTGTATCCAACTTCAAACCTAAAATGCAAGTAAACATAAAAAGGATGTGAATTTTCAGGTGCAACAGTTGCTAACAGATATGTGTTGTACCCTTCTTAATTGGGAATGTGGGGGAACTTTGTGTGCTTTTTAAAAAAATAAGTAATTATTTCTTTATGTGGGATAGAAAGAATTCTTAGAAATTGTTATTTGAACCACTGAAGAACTTCCTTCCTTCCTTCCTTCCTTCCTTCCTTCCTTCCTTCCTTCCTTCCCTCCCCCCCTCCCACATTATATCAAATGAAAATAACATTTTCAGCCTATTTTAGAGCATGAAGATCTTCAACCTACTCAGAACCAGAACAGACCTTTATTCCTAGTTTGAAGCTCACTTTTATGTAAACTGGGTAGAAAATGAAGATCCAGATACATAACTTGGGAAGAGAAAGGAATTTTCTGCAATTGTTAAAAGGGTTCCTTTTAGCTATATGTCATTGTGGGAAAGGGATAAGCTGAGAACTTATCATTTCCTCCCTCAGGCAGGCCAAGCAAGGCATGTCGAACTAGCAATTCTTACTGCCTGCTCCAGCTGTCAGTGAGAATGTGCTCTTCCTGTTGCCCGCCATGATTTTATCATGTGGAAGGACCTCCTGATTAATCGAGAGCTCCTCAGGCCAAGCTGCCAGCCCTGTCATTTTTTATTACATTGTTCTTCCTTTATAACTTAAAAAAAAAACATGTCACCCTCCAGCATTCTACATTTTTGCTTGATGAGAATGTTCATAGGCAGATGGTACATCATAATGCCTTCCCATGAGCATTCCAGGAAGTGCATAGATTAGAGAGGCAAGATGAAAGGAGGATGTCACAAGATTTATTTTGTTTAAAAAAAAAGATTAAGAGTCCTGAGAAGGAGGAGGAAAAAAGAAGGAGAAGGAGGAAATCTCACACCATTCTCCAGGTCATCTTAGGCAGCTTCCTTGATTGACCACATTTCCTGGAATGCTTATGGGACTTCATCAAGACCTAATGACCTTCCACGAGCATTAGCCAATGAAAACAGCTGGTGCTGCAAAGCACTGCAAAAAACATTGCTTTTAAAACACTGAAGACAATGAATGTCCAAAATTCCACAGAAATTCTTCCTTTCTCCACTTGCAGGAGATTAGTTTTTCCTACCCCACCACACCCCATAAATGTCCAGAAAAGAATCTTGGCCATGATTCTTGGAACAGAGAAGCAGTCTGAGCAGAATCATGAAGAAGCAAGCATTCTTCTAAGTATTTTCGTCCCAAACTAGTTAGGGCTTTCAAGGTCATAATCAACTTCTTGAACTATGCCCAGAATCAAGTAGGTAACCAAAGTAGTTGAAGGAAGAATGCTATAACCCACTCCAAACTTGTGGGAGAAATAAAAATCCTAGCCACTTATTTGTTCCTTCTGAAAAGTCTTTAAGATCAGCCCCATGCAGACAACATCACAGTGGTATAATTGAGAGGTGACAAAGAGGTATGTTTGCATAATCCAGAAATGGTCACAAGTGGGGCACTGGATGAAGGACTTGCAAAAGTTACCTGAGGCACTAAAAAAAAAAAGTTGGCATGAGGAGCCCCCCCCCCCCAAAGAACACACCAAGTCTTTTGGAGACTTCATTTTTACCTAGAATTCCTTGAAAGGCTAAATCTGGATCAGTCTTACTCTCACCAAATGATTCTTGGTCTTCTCTTAATTTATTATCCTTCCTCTAGTAAATTGCTGCTTCCAGAATTCAGTTCAGAGCCCCTACAGGTCCATAAACTGGGACATCATCCACAACACGGAATAAAATCTGTTGGAACAGCATGATGGGGAAGATAAAAATCAAATGCAAGAATAATAATGACAATAAATATAGCATAAAATACAACCACAATATAGTGACAAGACTCGAATTCTGAAGCACCATGGTAGTTCTTAAATGCTGGGAAAATAGAGCCCCAAACATCACAATGTAGGTATCTGGTAAGCGTTTCTGAAAAGGCTGTATCTCAGATAGGGGTCCATGATAAAAAAAATCCCTTTCTCTTGTAGCCATTCACTTTGTCCCATTGACCAGGGAAATTGGAGAAGGCTTTCAAGATGCTTTCAAGATCTTAAGATGCTGGAAATAAATAAGGGATTAGGTATACACTAGGAAAATGCATGAGCCAAGTTCAACCCAACCTCTAGGTCTCACAGCTTTGTGAGCGCTCCAGCAACAGCAAATTGCCCCCAAAGAAAACAGAAAAATTAACATGGGCTAGAGAACATAGATAACCAAAATAATTTTTCTTGTAATTTTCATGGCAGGAGCCAGTATTATTCCTTTTTTGGGGGGCGCGGGGGAGGGGGAGTGTTTTTCTTTTTAATTATTCCTTTATGATAATTCACATTGACTGACTGCTTATTGTATGGATGAGCCCTATAAGCCACTTTAGAGCTTTATAATAGAAAAGTTGGAATAAATTGTTTGATAAATTAATTAATGAGGCTGGAGCCCATAATGGCTCTCCCTTCTCCTTTGCTTCACCGTGAAGGAGAATTTTTTTCCAAGGGGTATATTTGAACCAGAGACCAGGACACAATTACATTGAAGCACAAATTGATTTTTTTCACAGGTAGCAGAGATAGGAAAGTCGAAACATAAAAGGGGGTGGAGTTACAAAGCCTTCTTTATTAACTTATGCAAATTATACCTTCATTTAACTGGCTATATTACCATTACAGATAGTTATTAGTTATGCAATAGGACATAGCAACCAATGAGACTGATAAGTTTAACCTTACTGATTAGATTAATACCTATGCCTGTTGGGTGATACATGGATGGTACAAATGAAGTCAAACCTCCCTATATAATGGCCCAAGTTTCCATTGCTAAATTGTTATTTTACCCTGGCCTCTATCTAAAAGGTTGAGTTCCCAGTATGTATTGTTAATCCTTGCTGGCCAGCTTGCATTCTTGTGGTTGACACTTTCACTTATCTTGTTAGTACATTGTTATCTTTGGCACAGCTGAGAATTCCAAGTCTTTGATTGTTTTTTGCTGAGTTTGCAATACTATTTATTTAAAGAATACATATGAGCTAGGGTCCAAAGAGTGTCCCCTTACATTGTCTCCTACAACCAACACATTTGATTTATTTTCTTTCTCCTCCTCCCCCATTTTTTTTAAACACAAAAGCTGATTAATTGCCACTGGAAAACAATTCATTCTCTAAGGCAAGGGTTGGCCCTATAGCAAGTCAAGACATATCCATTCCAACCTGCCTGCAATAAAATAAATACTTGGAAGGGTAAGATCAAAGTAAAATTTTATTGAAGTTCAATTTGACTTTTTTGTCACTACATGGACATGCCCATGGAATTTTCTTGGCCATAAAACAGAAGTGGGGTTCTTGAGAATGGACAAAGAGATACCTCTTAGTGATCCAATTAACTGGTCATAAGAACGTAACAACATAAGCAGTGCCCTGCTGGATTGGACTCCTGGGCCACGTAGTCCATCTAGTCTGTTCTCACAGTGGCCAGCCAACTGCACAAGGAAGCTCACAAGCCTCCCAGGAGAAGTCATAGCAAACAGCAGTGCCTATTCAAACTTGGCTGATCTCAACAAATCCGGCTGCGTGACTTTGGGCCAGTCACTCTCTCTCAGCCCAACTCAACTCACAGGGTGCTTGTTGTGGGGAAAAGAGAGGAAGGAGCATAAGGGATGTTCCCTGCCTTGAGTTATTTATAAAAACAATAAAGGCAGGATAAATAAATTAGTTAGTTAGTTAGTTCTGGAAGTTGAAAAAAACTTCCTAGAAGCATTGCCAAGAAAGCAATACAAACATGTCCCTGTAGTTATGAGCAGTCAAGCTCATTTGCTTTTTTATTTCCATTTAGCTAACTCTGTAAGCGTTGCAGAGCCTTAGAAAATCAAGATTTTTTTTTCCACCTTTCAAACAGTTCGCTAATTCAAGATCTCATGATAGCAAAATTGAGAGTGAAGTGCCCCTAAGCTTTACTGTGGCTCCTGCTTCCCAAAGAGTAGACAACAAGGAAACACATCTTACTTTCTCTATCTTGACTGAAGTCAAATTCAGAGGAGAGATATTCATAATTCGACATGACTAAAAGACCTTTTTATAATCCTTATCACAAGTTTGGTTACCAGATCAGCATAAAGTGCAACTTATTAAAATGGATAGAAGAGTGATTGGATTCTCACTATCAAGAGAGGAAAACAGCATAAAATTGAGATGTCTTTAAGCCTGTCATTCAAAGTTCAGTACATAGGGCTGCTGGGACAATGGGGGTGCATCTCACCTTTATTTAGAAAGACTTGACAAAATGCATTGTGGGAGGGCTTCCTGGCACACAGGTGCACCTTCCAAAATGTGACATGACTTGAATATGCAGTATGTGAATGGATCTTGCCCTCCACCAAGCACTGATGGCTTCGTTTCTTGCTACAAGCGTGTTTTTGTTTGTTTTTGCTTTGATAAACAGCAGTGGTCCAAGACACAACTAAATGCAAAGGACGTTGATTGGAAGGAAAGTGGTTGCAAAGCTCATTGTTTGATAAATAATACATATACTTAAAAAAAAAGCAAATAAAACATAGCTGGCATTTCTTTGTGAATCATTACCCTGCAATATTGCACAGAGTCCTGGGCAACTTCATGTAATTCCTTTCCATGATACTTTGGGATTGGAAAGAACAAAAATGGAGGATGGCTGCAGTGATCAGCTTGCTTTAAAAAAGTCCACCTCTTCAAAAATTCTGACAAAGCCAAGGGATGGGGGAGGGGTAGCATGACCACCAATTTGGGAGAGCCCCCACAATATATTTTCAAACGTCCAGTGTATCCTCCAGCTAAGAAAGGTGTCCACATCTGAACCAGATTAATAGACATCCAAAGAACTATATCACTGATGTGGCTGGTTTGCTACCTTCAATTTTACTTTGAGAGAGAGAATTTTGGTCAGATAGGCTAGGGTAGAATAATATCTTGATGTGGAGGGCGTAGGGATGGCCTTGAAGGACAGGAGGAAGAACTGCAACCAAGACAACTGTCAGATAAGAGGGGCTTGAGCCCAGGCCAAGAATATAACTTGAGAAAATGACTCAGACAAACCCCTCTTTACAAAAGGCTTTATGAAAGAAACTGACTTTTTTTTTTCAGGCAATGCCTGCATGATCAACCAAGCTCTCCTGCACTTTCCCACAAATATTTGAAATAAACCATTTTCTGCTCTGAAAAAGAGTAAGAAAAAATGCCTGTCTTCACAGGATATAAACTTTCTCAAATACAGAGGGCAAAATTTGGCCCTCCTTTACTTTCTAATACATTATCCATTTCAGTCCATCATTGGTGCTATAGTGGTGCCAGTTTAGTAGTTCTTTTGAGAATAGCAGGAACAATATAACAACAATCAGAATGCGATGCAGTCATTCAGTGAGGCATCACATGACCACGCCCGATTTTATAACCTTTTTTGCCATGGTTGTTAAGTGAATTATGTGGTCATTAAGCAAATCTGGCTTCCCCCATTGATTTTGCTTGTCAGAAGCTGTCTGGGAAGGTCGCAAATGGTGATCACGTGACCCCAGGATGCTTCAACCATCAGAAATACATGCCGGTTGCCAAGCACCCGAATTTTGATCACATGACTGTAGGGACATTGCGATGGTCATAAGTGTGAGTACCAGTCATAAGTCACCTTTTTCAGTGCCGCTGTAACTTCGAATGGTCGCTGAATGAATGTTCGTAAGTCAAGGACTACCTGTATGTGGATGTGAAGGATTAAGTGGATCAAGTGCAAAACCAAAGGAAAGATTGACACCATTGAAATATGGTGCTGGAAAGGTACCTTGCATTTCTTGGATAGCCAAGAGTTTATATTCTGATTTTATATCCTGAACCATTCAGGAATAAACAAAATCAAGCCTGAATGCTCCTTGGAAGCAAGGATCATGAAACAGAAACTATCATACGTTGGACACATCATGAGGGCTGATGCATCTATGGAAAATATAATAATGCTGGGCGGACAGAAGAAGAGGCCAAAAGCACTCTTCTCCTTCTGGGTAAATGGTGCACAGGAAAGCTATAGGAATACACCTTCAGAAACTTGTAACATGGCAAGAGACAGGATAGCTTGGAGAACTTTAATCCATACAGTTACCAGAAGCTGGCTATGACAAGAACCCAATTTCGCCTTACAGTGCATAAAAGGACGGTCCAGACCCTGATAGTTTTGGATGCCCTTCCCACCACCACAGTGTCCTTTTTGGGATTAGGGCCGCTAGGTTTTCTCCTACAATTTGTCATTATAGGTCTGTCAACTCTTTTTTTGGGAAAATGACTACCGAAGAATAGCATTGCATCAGTTGTCCTTCAAAACGTCGTCTTTAATCTCTGTTTCTTTCTTTGACATTCCTAAGGTGAAATTTCATCCCACAGTTTTCAGAATTCTTTAAATTCTTGTTTCTCCCCCTTCCCCTATTATTTTGTTCTTGAATATTGACTTTTTTAAAAATAATGAAGTTGAGTTCCTGGGACAGAGAACGTTATCAATCAAGCAATTTATTCTGACGTGGAGTTGAACAGAATCTTGGCACAGCAGAAAAAAGCTGATGCAGTCAAGGTGACAATTTCTTCTTTATAGCATCCCCAACATAAAATGGAATTGCTGTCACTTAGCACTGCTTTACTTAGTGTACTATCAACAGTGTGTGACTTAAGCTGTTGTATATATAAATGGCACGTGTTTGCACATAATGCACTCTATGTGTGCATTCAGAGTGGTGAGTAATTTACTGACATAAATTAATTAAAGGAAGTGTAGAATAATGCTAAAAAAGCAGCAAGGGAACAAGAAAATAACAAGAATCATTGAACCCTAGGAACTGAGGACCGGGTCTTTCAATTCTTTTCTGTTTTCCAACTTCCCCTAAATTGTTGGAGCATATTCTGTCTTGAGCACATTCAGTGAAATGTTTCTCCTTTCCCTCCCCTCTTCCTTCCACACTGTGATTTTTCTAGACTGTCAAGCTGGAGGTCAGGTTGATGATGACGATGATGGTGATGATGATGATTACTACTCTCCAGGAACCTTTTAAAAAAAATCAAAATGCATAAATAAAGCTGTCTTAGCAGCTTGCCTGAAAATTAAAAAGTTGGAAAGAATGGAAATTAGGAACTGAACTGATCAGTCCAAATTCTGAATTGTAGTGTGAAGTAGAGTTAAGCCAGGAATTGAAAAACATATAGAGTATGATTGCACAGAGCCATTCGGTTGCTACCGTCATGATCATAGTAAGGATATCTGTCCTAACAGTGAGAAATCACTCTGAGACGAGGAGTAGTTCTCTAGTGTTTATTACTGCTACATAAAACAGAATCCTAACAAACTGAAGAAGCATGAGAAAACCCAGACAGATAAACCCCAAAAGTCAAGGTGGGTCTGTTCTGTGTCTCTTTGAATGGCTGCTCAACTCCTCACTACTACGCATGCGTTTTCCCCCCTGGATAGGGGCCCCCTCCTGCTCACCATCAGTACTCATGACATCACCCTCGCCTCCAGATTCACATTCCATTTCAGCCCCCTCCCTCCCAGAGGTTTGATAAGAGTCTATGTCTGTAATGATTGCCTACCCTAACAAAACCAGACTCACAAGTAGAGGCTTAATGATATCTGATTTATTAAAGAATAGTATGCAAATACAGAGAAAGCTGAGAATGAGCAAAAGCGCGCCAAATACAAACTAAAAATGCACTTCCTTCCAAGACAGCCCTATGACATTGCCATTTATTTATTTATTTATTTATTTATTTATTTATTTATTAGCTAGCTAGCTAGCTAGCTAGCTAGCTAGCTAGCTAGCAGTGGTATAAGAAGCCAGTCTGTCCTAACAGTCAGAAATCACGCTGAGACGAGGAGTAGGTCTCTAGTGTTTATTACTGCTACATAAAACAGAATCCTAACAAACTGAAGAAGCGTGGGAAAAACCCAGACAGATAAACCCCAAAAGTCAAGGCGGGTCTGATCTGTGTCTCTTTGAATGGCTGCTTAATTCCTCAGTACTACGCATGCGTTTTCCACCCTGGATCGAAGCCCCCTCCTGCTCACCATCAGTGCTCATGGCAATATCTGAATGTATCAAATTTGTTTCTGCTCAGTTGGTCTGTTTTTGAACATTATTTTCATTCTGCCCTGCTTCTGAATCCTGCATGCAAATGCGTATACATATTTGTATATTGCTCCTACTGTACAATTTGTGCACATTTCTTAATAGTTACCATTAACAGAGGCGATTTTCAACAATAACCATTTTTGTAATCATTTTACATATAGTTTTTACTCAAAAACAGTATCACTAAACTTGGAAAAGTTGGGGATATAATGGACTACAGCATGTTGGTTTCCATCTAGATTTGAGAAGTACGAATTGGGAGTTAAAATATGACCCAAATTTGTTCCCTATCCCAACCATCAGCATTGCTAATAATATCATTCAATTAACTAACTTAAAATAGGTTTCAATCTAGGGTAGACAATCAGAAATCCTTCAGACATTTCAGAATTCAGCTCTCATCTGCAGGGCACGGTAGGACCAATAGCAAAGCATTGTGGGGATTGCAGACTACCTGCTTTACATTCAGTTTATGAAACAGTCTGTGCAACCCCATAATGAAGTCTTGAAGAATCTCCCTTTTTTTGCATTCTGGAAACTGTCACCTTTTTCCAAAACAGTTCTAGAACTATTTCTCTTTATGAACCTGATCCAACTGGCACAAATCAAAGCATTTTACTCTGCTTTCAGAATTTATTCAACAGGTATAAATCACACCAGAAATAAAAATTAAATTTAGTCATCTCTTTTGTTATGTTTCCAGATTATATGATTTGGGTGTTAAAAGAAATATATATATTTTAACTCTATTTGTTTTTCCTAGTTTCTTTTCCCTTGAATGATGGTGAATTAGCCATGCCATTTAACTTCATAATTTATTACTTAAATCGCTATGTCTTAAGTGGCAACTTTTCAGAGGTAATTATGAAGTTGGCTTAATAATGATATTACTGAAATATGAATTTAACTTGTTTGTCCCACTGTGTTTCAGATTTGCTAATGTTTACTACTGTGCAATAATTGGATTACAGAACATTAGCAGCATGATTACGATGATTGTAAACTACTATCAAATACATTCAAATCCCAAATGTGTTTATTTAAAAGTCATCTTATACTTTGTATACTCTATTATTGCTTGATATTCAGCAAGCTGGTCAAATATTTATCAGCACAAATACTCCAGGATGTCCTCAGGAAGGTTAAAAGAGTGAAGATGATGGTTGTGACCATATGATCAAAGCAATCATGTTGGCTTTTTGACACCTGCTGTGGACACCCCTGGAAGCTCTCCTGTTCCCATTTTTGCTTCATTTCATCTTTCCTTCCTTAGCTGCTTCATTTGTTATTGCTTTCTATATGTGCAAAGAAACATGCCAATGTTGGGGGTGGGGTGACGGGTGTGATGTTAGATTTTTGTTTGTAGTCACTTAGTGATTGAAAAGTTTGCAGGTAGACTAGAATTAGGCCAACATTTCTCAGAAAAGAGTTTTCCCCTGATTATATTCTCTTTTCCAACTTCCCCTAAAGTTGGGTATAAGAGGGAAGAAAGGAAAACACAGTCTGGCTATCAAGATTCTGTTAATATATGTTGATGTTGACAGATTGCTAGGGAAGCCTTTGGCCCAGGAGAGATCAGAAAAGTCACACACCAGGCATTTCTATAAAAATAATTTTATTTACAGAAAGCAAACATATTTACAGGCTCTCAGTGAGAGCTGCTTAACTCTCTACATGCCTACAAAGAAGGGAAACTGAAACTAAAACAAGTCCAGGCAAGTTCTTCTCCCCAGGTGCAAAAGTTAACATCCAAAAAGAGGACAATTAAATTCAACCTCTTCACCCGGCCAAAATGATTAGTTACCATAGTAACCTTAATCTGTAGTAGAAAACATATTAACAATATAGCCCAGTGTTTCTCAAGCTTGGGAACTTTAAGATGTGTGGACGTCAATCCCAAGCCAGCATGGGAATTCTGGGAGTTGAAGTCCACACATCTTAAAGTTCCCAAGGTTGAGAAACACTGGGCTATCCTATATCAGCCTTTTGACCCTGAGAGAACGCTTGAATATTTTTCAGGTCTCGGGGAACCCCTACACATTCAGGCTTAAATATAGGCCAGAAATTACAAAATTATTATATTCATTTCATGGGTAGGCCTGTCTATATGCCTTAACAGTGTTCTTAAACTAAAAATAAAGAATGAAACTTGCCTCTTTAATGTGAAGTTGCCTGAATTTGAAATAATTTTTCAAATAAATCATGATCTACCAGGGAACCCCTAATGATCTCTTGTGGAACCTGAGGGTGCCACAGAACCCTGGTTGAGAAACCCTGCCCTAAATAGTTGGAAACCAGCATAGAGCCAGTTTGGTCTAGTGGCTAAGTCTCCGGGCCAGAAACGAGGAGGCTGTGAGTTCTAGTCCTGCCTTAGGCATGAAAGCCGGCTGGGTGACCCTGGGCTGGTCACTCTCTCTCAGCCCAACTCACCTCACAAGGTTGTTGTTGTGGGGAAAATAGGAGGAGGAAGGAGTATTTGGTATGTTTGCCGCTTTGAGTTATTTATAAGGAATAATAAAGGTGGGATGGGAAGTAAATAAATAAATGAATATCCATTGACATGCCTTTGTCTGATCATGATGCTCTACAGTCACCTCTTACTCTCTCTTTTCATTTTTGCTCTTCTTCTTTGGGATTTACCATAAACGTTGCTTCTTATTCCAACTTGTATTCACCATAATACGCTTTCTGACTTTGCAGCTTGACCTTTCCAATCAGGTGACTCATCTTGCCCTTGAACTACAGTAGTTTCCTGCTGTCCTTTGGCTTTTGATCATGTTTCAGGGTTTCTTAAGGGTTGTCATAACTTCCCTTATACAGGTTTATCACCCAGTATAAAATGATTTCTTTTGTCTTCCACTTCCAGCCCAAGACAGTTCTAACTCAAGATATCAATTTTAATCTGTGTACTTTTGAGGAGGGCCTTCTCCTTAAATGTTGTTCACTGAGTCATCAATTTAGAACAAGGGTAAAGCAGGCAAAGGACAAACTGAAGTTGCTATCAAACTGCTTCAAAGTCAAATCAGTTTCAGAAGCCTTAAAGCAATGCCTGGAACAAACTGGTAGGGCAGAAGTTGGAAGGAGCAGCTCTTTTCTGTGTGTGTGTGTTTAAAGAGTGGTTTATTTTTATTTATTACATAATTAGTACACTGCCAGCTTCAAAATGATTCTCTGCGATTCATATCCATAAAAGCGAAAGAACCATAACAGCATCATAACATATACAAAATTCAGATAACAAATAAAACCAATGTCGCACCCTTGCAGTGATGTCATGATAACAGACCATTAAATCCTGAAGGCCAACCAACATTTAAAAAA